>NW_016107511.1:827395-957459 GCF_001604975.1 Cebus imitator | reverse complement strand
GCTACTCAGGAGGCTGAGGCAGGAGAATTGCCTGAACCTGGGAGGCGGAGGTTGCGGTGAGCCGAGATCGTGCCATTGCACTCCAGCCTGGGTAATAAGAGCGAAACTCTGTCTCAAAAAAAAAAAAAAAAGAAAGAAAGAAAGGAGAACCTTCAACCAGAAGTAACTTATTTTGCAGCTAACTATTAAAAGGTATCAATTTTAGTACCTGCAGAAATTGAGGATAGGGAAGTAAATTTCTTGCAAATGATCTATCTCTGTGTCTCCCATGAAAAGCTCTGCATATCCCCAGGGAATGCATACCCCAGTTTGACGACAACTTGTCTAAACCAGACAATCTCCAGCAGCATGAGGTTTTCAACCCAATGCATTCTAGGAACAACATATTAGAACTTCTCATTGAATTTATTTTTATCAAAAAATGAGATAATAACTTTACTTTACTAATATTTAATATGGATTGACAGTTGCTGTACATGTCCGAAGGACTCCGGTTTTCTGAAGAGTGGAATTCACATCACTTGTTCACTGTTAGCATTTTAACATGCTAACCTGTGCCTAATTAAGTGGATTAATACACCTTATTATTTAGTTTAACTAAATATGAACGTGAACAAGTAAGCTTAAAGAGATATTTGAAAGAAGCCAAGGATTGAAGATAATTCTAATATGGCAAGCACAAGCAACTAAAAAGAAGTTGAAGCAGTAATGTTTCACTGCCCTTGAAGCCCTGAGACTGTGCCAAGCTCAATTTCCCATCCATCTGCTCCTAATTCCCAGTCCAAAAGCTCATCAGGCTAACGGGAAGGCAGCTTAAGTGATTTCTACCTTCACATCTGGCCAGTTCCCTCCATCCCTAACACCAGACTCAGGTGCCTGACTCGGATCACTCACTTCCCTGTTCCACTATAGCATTTGGTGGCTCCTAGCACAGAAAACAGCACTTTACCTTCTCACCACCTACCCAGGGGCCTCTTCAAACAGGTCACAGGTGATGTTCCTAGAAGGTGGTCTCTTCCAACTGCCTAGGAATCACACTACCTGACCCTCCACTAAATGGGCACTTTACCATTTCTCCTCTCTCTGTGGTCCTCCAGCTCCTCCTGCTCATCCCCATGTTCAGCTTAGGGCCTTACTTCCTAACCACTCAGAACGCTGAAGTAGTCAAAAGAGGATGTGCACATATTCCCCACTTCCCGTCCACTCACATGCTACCTTCCTTCTGGCCACTGCAGATAGAGTCCCCATGCTGCAATCTAAATCCAGCCCTGCCCCCATGCCCTAGATCCCATTTTTTTCTTGCTTGCTCAAGTACAGTCATGTACTCAGTCAAAAATGGGCTTCATATATGACAGTGGTCCCATAAGATCACCATCCTTTATATTTACTGTACCTTTTCTGTTTCGATACACAAGTACTTGCCATTGTGTTGTAATTGCCTACACTATTCAACATTCTAGACAGATTTATGGCCTACGAGCACTAGGCTGTACCACAGAGCCTAGGTGTGTAGGAGGTTTGTGTAGGTCCACTCTGCAATGTTTCCACAATGAAGAAATTGCCTAACGATGCACTTCTCAGAATATGTCACTGTTGTTAAGTGATACGTGACTATATATTATTCTACCTCTCTCTCTCCTCCTTATCCCCCCTGCACACACAGACACACACATACACACACACACACACAATCATTGCCATCGACAAATATGCCTTTCATTTTTCCCACTATTTTTTGAAAAGTTTCACTGGGTTTGGGACAAATGCTGTTTGCCCTCTGCCCTTACCTCTTCAGTGCATATGGACCCCACTTCCCCCTGTCAGCCACTATTCTTCAACTAAGGGCTTTCTTTCTTCTGCCTCAATTTTGTGCCAGCCACCCACTGCAGGCCGAAAGTGCCAGTAAATTCACATTCCCTGGAACACCCTCCAACCAACAACTGACAGGTGTTGGTATATAAACACCACGTCTCCAATTCCCCTCAGCTTGGACAACATGGCGGGTGTTGGGGGTGTCCCGTTCCCAAAGCTTCCCTGCAGGATTGAGCACCATCACCCAAAATGAGAGCTGGTGTGGTAAATCCTCCTTATAAAGAATGCTGCTTCCCTGCCCCAACTTCCCACTCCCCTGCCGATGTTCCCTAAATATCCCAAATGAGTCCAGACGGGAATAGGATCCCAGTTCCCTCTCCAGATACTGTTCCAATTTTCCATTCCCCTTTACAACAAAACTCCTCAAAATCATGGTCTCTTGCTGGTGCCCACAACTCCTCTCTTCCCACTCTCTCTTAAACCCAAGGCAACCAGGCTTTCCTTCTCACGTCCCACTGAAATGGTTCATGTAGAGGTGACAATGGCTGCCATGTTACTGAATCCAGTGGTCCAATCTCCAGCCTCATCTTAGCTGGCCAGTCAGCAGCATGTGACCTAGATTATTATTCCCAAAGCGTTTTGTTCAGTTGGCTTCCTGGACTCCTGGTTTGCTGCCTTCCTAGCTGGACACACTTTCTCTGTCTTTTTTGTTGGTTTCTCATCTTCCTGACCTCTCAGCATTGGAAACCCCAGGGCTCAGTGCTGAGTCTTCTTTCCTTTACCTATATATCTACCTTTAAGTCTTTAAATACATTCTACACACTGAACACTCCTGGAATTTAGATCTTCAGACATGATTCCTATTCAGTATTCGCTTGGATGCTCAATAGATACCTTGAATGTAGCAGTTCCAAAACTGAACCAGTCCTCCAGCCCAAATGTAGTCTTTCCCACCTCAGCGGATGAACGCTTCCTTCGTTCCAAGGCCCACACCAAAATTCTTCAATTCAGCTTTGGATTACTCCTTTTCTTACATGCAACAAATCTTGATCAGTCCTTCACAATATATACAAAATGCGACCCTTTCCAATTCAGCATTATTCATTACCTGGGTTATTACACCAGCCTCCGAAGCATTGTCTCTGCTTCTGCCCTGTCCTCCCTAAAGGCTGTTCTCAACACAGCAGCAAGAATGATCCGTTTATACTTAAGTCAGATCATGCCACTCTTCTGGTCAAAGATCCTCCAGCAGCTCCTCTTCTCATTCAGAATAAAAGCCAAAACCCTATCATGGTCTTCGAGGCTCAACACAGTTGAGTCTCTCTGATTTAATCTCCAACTACTCTCGCGCCCTTGAACTTCATTCTAGTCATTGACCACCTTCCCTCTGTGAACACAACAGTCTGTTCCTGCCCCAAGGGTCTGCATTTGCTGTTCTTTCTGCCAGAGATGCTCTTCCATTAGATTTTGCTTCTGTTATGCTATGATATTTACTTATTTATGCTGTTTACAGTCTGTCTCTCCTGACTAGAATGTTGGTTTGTGTTTTCACAGCTACAGGAGGGCACCTGGAAAAATATCTGATACAGAGCTGATATTCAATAATAAGAATATGGAGTGAATGGATTTCTCACCCCTTTTATTCCCAAACATCCTAATTTCCACTTAAAATATATGACTCCACTACCTCGAACGTGCCCTCAACCTGTTCACACTCTTGCCTTCGCTCATACAATTTTCACCGTTTCTGAAATCCAAACCATCTCCTCATTAATATAGAATGCAAGTTCACATCCTTTGTGAAGCCCAAGCAGAAGTCGTCTCTCTCCTTTTGGCTTCTAAAGTCCTTTTACTTTGTTTCTCTCTCATGGATAGCAATTACTTATAACTGTTTTGTAAAGTCCTCAACAGTCTTATTTGCTATTGCTTGAGTGTGTGTGTAGTTTTTGTTGTGTATGCAGCACCTGGCACAGGTTCTAGTGTCTAATGTGTATTAATAGATGTTTGAAGAAACAGTGGCTCAGAGAGGTTAAGTGCCTTGCGTGGTCTCACTGAGCCATGTCAGACAGTTTTGAGACCTCTGTTTGAGTGTCCTAACTCTAAATTCAGTGGCCTTTTGCCTCCCCCTGCTTACATAATCTTACTACCTTTAAAAAGAGAACACACTACTAAAACCTTTCTATTGCATGGGATGTTAATAACCATCATCTGGGCCGGGCGCGGTGGCTCACGCCTGTAATCCCAGCACTTTGGGAGGCCGAGGCGGGTAGATCATGAGGTCAAGAGATCGAGACCATCCTGGTCAAAATGGTGAAACCCCGTCTCTACTAAAAATACAAAAAATTAGCTGGGCATGGTGGCGTGTGCCTGTAATCCCAGCTACTCAGGAGGCTGAGGCGGGAGAATTGCCTGAACCCAGGAGGCGGAGGTTGCAGTGAGCTGAGATCGTGCCATTGCACTCCAGCCTGGATAACAAGAGTGAAACTCCGACTCAAAAAAAAAAAATAATAATAACCATCATCTGGACTTTTGCAGTAGAAGGAAAGGACCTGAATTTTTTCTCTTTAACCTCAGAGAACCCATGAATACCAAAGAACTTTCCAGAATTCCCAAACTGTAATATGCATACAAATCACCTGGGCATTTGTTAAACTGAAGAATCTGTAGTAGATCTGGGACAGGGCCTGAGATGCTATCAGTTCATAGTTAATGTCACTGCTATTGATTAGAGTGAAGTTATATACAACCATTCGTTAAGCTCAATTCCCCAGTTTTCCTAAGGAACAAAGAAATTAAGCCAACAATTTACAATGTTGGCTGTGGGTTGGAATTAGAAGGAAGCTTTAAAAAACCACTGATGTCTGAGTTCTGCCTCCTCTGATTCCAATTTAGTTGGACTGGGAAGCAGTCTGGACATTGGAATTTTTTAAAACTCTCAGATGAATCCAGTCTGCAGCCAAGGCTGAGGACCACTGTTGTAAGTGATTTGCTTTATGACTGCAGTGGGAACGCTGAGGACAGACATTCAGACCACATAATTCACTGGCCAGTGTCCACCTGAGACCAGGGTAGACTCACCTTCAGAGTTGCTACCCCTCTGCCAAAAGTGATGATAATTAAAAAAAAAAAAATACTCTCCTCTACAGCTGCTATGGATCAGGCAGTGTTCTGAATACTTTTTAAATATTATTTTATTAACCCCCCATAACATGCAGTACAAACTATTATTATCTTCATTTCACATTGAGGGATGGAGAGATTAATTAATTTGAGAACATAATTCAAGATTCCAAACCAAGTATTATGACTCTTGGGCTCACACATTTAACCAGGAAACTCTACTGCCTCCCCACCAAGAATATTCTGTAGATTCTGTTAAAAGCTGAACTGAGTTCTACGCCCCCTCCAACCCCTTTAAATTCATATGCTGAAGCCCCAAACCCTAATACTTCAAAATTTGACTATATTTGGAAATTGGACATTTGTAGAGGTGATTAGGATAAAATGAGGTTGTTAAGGTGAGCCGTAATCCAATACGTCTGATGTCCTTATAAGACGTTTGGAAACAGGATGCATGCATTGAGGAAAGACCATCTGAGAACATGATGGCAAGGCAGCCAACTGCAAGCAAGGAGAGAGCTTGAGAAGAAAACCAACTGGCTGACTCCTTCATCTTGGACTTCCAGCCTTTAGAACTTTGAGAAATGTATCTCTGTTGTTTTAGCCAGCCAGTCCGTGGTATTTTGCTATAGCATCCCCAGAAAACGAGAGCCCTAACCTACTGCAGTTTGCTAAGTACAAAAGTTATATGGCTGAGGTAGTTAACTGAATCAGCCCCTTCCTTTTCATTTGCACCAGGCAGAGCACGGAAGTACTGCAGATATCCTGAGTGCTCCACAACCCCCATCTGATCACTGACCTGCTGGGTGGGCTATTTGAAGAGCCTCCAATTGGCATACCAAGCCCGGCCTTCTTTCCTCTAATTCTCCCTTCTCTCAGGGCTGATAGTGTCACCCATCTTTTACAGATCTCCAGTGGGTTTCCATGGCTGCAGAGGATACGTGATACCATAGCTCAACATCCAAGGCCTTTGCAATGTGGCTGACCCGCCTTTTATGCCAACTCTCCTCCCCACCTCTTCCCCATTATCCTCCCTTCATCTACCCCCCAAATGCAGACTCCATGTTCCAGCCAAAATGCACACTCACTGTCCACTGCCATCCTGGAGGGCTCCTCCCTGACCTCTCCACTTCTTTGGTCAAAATCTCACTTTTCTTACAAGACCAAACTCACACATGCCTCACCACATGAAACACAGAGCACCGTATTTCAGCAGCATCACTCTTTCCTCCCCTGTCCTCCAAGGCACCCTGTGGAGACCTCATGACAACACCTGTCACAGAGAGGCTTGGGATTCTAACAGTTGTTACAGATGAGCTCTCTAGCGGAAAGGATGCATCTTATTTCTCTCTACTTCCTGGACACTGGGAGCAGTGCCTCACGCAGGTGTTTGGTAAATGTTTATGGACCCAAATTTACTAGGTATAATGCACAATTATGTTCCTGAAACACTGTCCTTTTGGAATGCCTGCAGAATGCTCAATGTAGCCTTTAATGAGAGTTGTGTGAACTATTTACTGATTCACTAATCAAATCTCAAAAATAACTAAAGCAGCCAAAACACAAGATAAGAATATAAGCAAATTATCCAATAACCAAGACTTTCCCTCTCATTCTTGTACGAGCTGAGAATTGATTATGGCACATCTCTTTTAGAATCTACAAACTGGCCCAACCCAGCACAGGGCTGGACACATTTCACACCAGGAATGAAGGATGTGTTCTCTCTAGAGATCATGTCATTTCTGAGTGTAGCCAAGGCTTGGGATCCCTGCCTCCCTCCTTCACTTTGCATTTTCTCAATTTCAGGCCATTAAGAGCTGAGAAAGGGGTTCAAATATCACCAAATGCAAAATGTACTGAAGAAGTGGTTTACAATGATGTACGTTCTCAAGAAACGCAGCCTCCGCTTTTGAAGGAACTTCTTCTACGGTATTTGTCTGTCTGCGCGCCTCCAGATGTTTTGACCTTGACTAAATCAGTGCTGGCTGTCTAGAAGTGACCCCTCCTCCAGGGCATGTCAGCTACTCTAGTCAATTTTCCCTTTTCGCTTTGCCATGAGCTATTGTGTTTCTGACCTGTCAGGGAGGACAGGACAGCCTTAGAGATCTTTATGGTCCCCTCTGTGTTTAGCATCTAGTAATTAATTAGTGAATATCTGTTGAATTTAAAAGGAAAAAATGCATCTAAATGAGAAAGAGTTCTCAATTGTCATCATGCCTATAAGTCAAAAATCAGGCTTTCCCCACCCTGACAAGGCTCTGCTTCTTCAAACAAGCAAAAGGGCCCAGCCAGAGACTAGGATCAGCAGCAGGAATTATTATTAGAAATGTGTCAATGCAGATTGCTTGTATATGATGGCTGCTTAAAAAAATCAATCAGCTTCCAAAATATCAACAGCAGCTTTGAATATTTTGTTGGGACTTTGCCTTTATTTCTTCTGTGATCATTTTGAGCTCAGCAGAGAAGAAGGGAAAAGGGATTGCTGGGTTTTTTTGCTCTCAGAGTTTTTTTTTTAGATTTCATATTCTTCTCAGTGACTATGCAGTTCCGAAGGCAAAGTTAAACCATGATACATTAATTTTTTTTCAATTTCTCCCAGGTACTGCAGGTGAATTTATACTTAGGCAAAAGGAAGCCAGCAAGTGCCCGAAACTGGGCTGGGCTCTGGGGAAAGAGTTGGAAGGCTAGTGTCTGGAGTTTTCCAGGGGACAGAGGAGAAGAAAAGCAGTGAACACGAAGAAATGCTTTGTAATCTAGTTGAAAAGTACAGTGAAAAGGGGTCAAAAGAAGCGCAGATACAAATCTGATACAGTATTTTTACAGACACCTTAGCCCAATGGGAGAGAGGAGATTGAGGGAAGTGTCAGGAAGGGGATTCCTCAAGGAAATTATATCTGGGCAGAGTGGAAGTTAATTCTACATTCAAGTTCAGCAGATCATCTGGCCAAGACATTGAAAGAGAAATATAAAGAGCTAATAAACATATGGGGAAAATGACTAATTATACTGACAAGTGTCAATCAAAGTATCAACAAGATATTACTTATTTCAAATATGATATTAACAAAATGAAGCTCTTTAGTGAAAGCCAGAGTTCACACAGATATGAGAAACGAACCCTCCTATACATTGGCAGTCAATCAGGGTATACATTGGGCAAACTGTTGTCAAGAATTTTCTGTTTCTGGCATTTGTTGTCTTTCTGGGGTAATGAATTAACAAAAGTGGGGGTTATATAAGGTATATGTGCTTGTCAAACTCAACAAGCTGTATATGTAAGATGTGTGCGTTTCACTGCTTATAAAGTATACTTTAATAACAAAAAGTAAAGACATCATAAAGTAACGGATTCGTCAAGCTAAATGTACTTGGGCATTCACTACCACATTATTTGTAATAGCCGAAAGGTGCAGATAACTCAGGTGTTGGCCAACATGGACCTAGTGTAATAAATACGATGTATCTATTGAATGAAGTATTAGGCAGTTGGTTAAAAGAATGGCAACGAAGAGGGTACACATAAATATCAATGAGAGCAGCGTCTCTCAAGTGTAGCATGCATCAAATCGCCCAGAGCGCTTGTAAAAAACATGGATTGCTGGGCCCCATCCCTAGAATGTCTCATTCAATATGTTTCGGATGGGAACCAGGAATTTGCTTTGCCATTAAGTACCAGGTGATACTGATGCTGTGGGTCCAGGGAGCACATTTTGAGGACCACCGGGTTAGAGGAATTCCTACTGGGTGTTACTTCATCAGAATAGGCTCATAAAGCCTTCCTCGTCTCTCACTCCCTCTTCTTCCTCCTTCTTATCACATTTGCCATCATCTTCATTACCATCACTGCCATCACCACCATCACTGATAGAGCAGGTGCAGGGAGAAGCAGAGTGTGGCTCATCCACACACCCCCTAAAGGAGAAGCCTTATCTGTCTCTTTCACAATCTCAAATGACTTTGTTTCTAACTAAGCCCTGAAACTATTGGTTTATGCACAGCTTCCCTTTTGCACTGTAAATATCTTAAGTGTGTGAATCTATTCTTTGTAACCACAGACCTGTGGCAAATACAGAGTCAACTGCCCTTTCCAGGAGGCCTGCACCCCCGCCAGCTGCCTGTCAGTGACTCCTTCCTGGGCCCAGAATGCAGGACCCACTATTCTAACCTGACCAACAGGACCTGCATGGAGGGCCAGTCTCCTTGACAGCTTCTCCACTGGACTCGATTGAAGCTACTCACTGCACCCATCTTCCCTAAGAGTTTCCAGGACTGCATGTTCTCATCTCCTCTTGGAGAGTAATGACCACCAGGCAGGGACCCTCCTTCCTGCCTTAGTCCTTCACCTTCATATCTTCTTAGCTTTAGAAGCATGTCAACTCCTCCAGGAGGCCCCCCATGATTGAGCCTCACTTTCCAATATGTGCACACACTAGTCCCCCTCTTGCAAAAAGATCTCCTCTTTTTGCAAGAGGGGGACTAGTGTGCACTTAACACACTAATAGCACTTAACACACTAAATGTTACTTCAATTTGTGTGTCTGTCTGAATTCCCACTAAAACATAAACTCCATGAGGGCAAAAATCCAATTTTTTAGCTGACCATAGTATTCCAAGAGCCCAAGACTGATGTTCCACAGCCTTTTCTTTAAAAATAAAGTAGAATAAATATTTCCCCTTATGCTGAGACAGAATCTCACTCTTGCCCAGGCTGCAGTGCCGTGGCGTGACCACAGCTCACTGCAGCCTCAACCTCCCAGGCTCTCAAGTGACTCTCTCACCTCAGCTTCCCAAGTGGTTGGGACTACAAGTGCATGCCATCATACCTGACTAATTTTTGTATTTTTTGTAGAGGTGGAGTCTCACCATGTTGCCCAGACTGGCCTCGAACTCCTGAGCTCAAGTGATCCACCCGCCTCAACTTCCCAAAAGTGCTGGGATTACAGGCATGAGCCATGACACACAGCCAAGACATATTTCAAGAAGAAAAACCTGGCATTGAAATAAAAAATGCATTAAAAGCTTCAAATAATACCTAAGGAGTCCTGATTAAATATCTACCTTCTACCTCTCCTTTAATCTTGATTCACAAATTTGATAGCGTATTTTTACAGACACCAAAAATTCCAATCTTTTGATTATTGATTAATGTTAAGAGGCTTTGGCTGGTCAGAGTGTCAAAGGTTTTATCTGGCATCACAATAAGGTCTAAGTCTTTTTCGTTATCCCACAATGCATTTCAGACCCCTGCACAGTATGACAGAGGAGATTCTGTCTGGAATTCCCATGCCTTTGGTTTCACTTCCATCTCTTCGGTGCTTCAGCATCACGGGGGGCCATCTAGCTCCTGAAGGATTCCGCCTTGGATTCCTTCCTTGGAACTAGAATCCCCTGAAACACTGCAGTAACTTACAAAATCATACCACTAATTAGCAGATCCACTGCAGCTCTAATCATCTGAACGGCAGCATCTTTGCAACGTATCCTCTTCTACCTTATGGTGAAAATTTCTGAAAAAAAAAATCTAATTTGATATGTTCTGTATTACATTTCCATTTTCCTTTCATACAATGTAATCTACTTTCCTCTGGTTTTTAATGTTGATGTTCAGTTCTTACATATTCATTCTAATGGGTTTTTTCCCCACTGAATTATTAAGAGCTGTGAGCTGTAGAGGGACACACCGTACGTATATACCACATTTTGTTTATCCATTCACCCATATATAGTTGGAGACTTAATTGGCTTCCACCTTTTGGCTGTTGTGAACAGTGCCGCTATAAACATGGGTAACAGTATTATTTTTAAACTGCTAATTTCCACCAAGGCAGGTAAGAGCCAGTGCACATCCATTTCAGTTGGAGAATTCAAAACAAGAGAAACACCTGATTACCAAAGATTGCATTTTAGATGAAAAAGTCTTCAAAAGGTTTCTGTCTTCCCATGACCCCCTCTAGATGGCTCTACCCTTCCTCATATTCCAGCCTCCTGCATACGCCCCGACAACTGTGGGTTCCACCTTTTCCTCTGGCTCCCTCATACCTTCTACCAGAACTGTTCATTAAGGAATCTGTATTTCTGAAACCCAGACAGCCTCAGTTCCAGAGCGGCCCAAGGTGATATAAGCAGTGGGGATGGCCGTGCCCAGAAGCTTTCGGACACAGCTCCTGTGACTGCTGACACAGCCCAGGGCTCCTGTGTCATCTGTCCCTGCCTCACTCCCGACACTCACTTACTTCCAGTTAACTCCAACTAACTGATGACATCCAGTATCCAGTGACTAGAAATAACATGAGCTATGGATTGGAAGCCAAGCAAAAGCTGTGTTTGTGTGGGGAGAAAGTGGTTGCCTGGAGAGGAAAAGCTATTGGGTGACTTTTATTAAATTTCTTCTATTTTTAGAAAGATTAAAGGAAATAAATCATGACCTTCACAAAATCCTTCCTCCTGAAATCTCTTATTATGTTGACATCCTATAATCCTATTACAAATTACAAACGAGGTGTTTGGGTGCAGAGCAGGCCTGGGCCCAGATCTGTGGGTGGCAGTGCTCAGCTGCATGCCACATTATAGGCAGAGGGTAGCTTGTGTCTGGGCTCTTGGCCTTTCCCACCTTGTTCTTGATGCCTTGAGCCCAGAGTCTAGGGCAGAGAGACCTTCAGATACAAGAAATGTGTGGCTGCAGCTGCCTTGCAAATCTTTCCTCAAATGCACTGATGAAAAGAAAAAAAATATATATCTCATACTGTAGTAGCAACAGGAATGTGTCCTGAAGCCACCACGTCAGGTGACGAACAGAGATCACTCAGCTAGTGGGGACCACATGCAACTGTAAGACTGGATTGCAACACGCTAACCAGTGTTCTTCTGAACTAAAGAAAATGTGTAATTTTTCATCTCATTGATAAATATTTCTAACACTTTCAATGTTAAATGGAATTAAGTGATGAGTGGAGTATGCTCTTCCATTAGTTTTAATATTTTTTGAAGATAAGTTTTACGCCTATGTGAATTGCTGCTAATATATTTATTTTAGGTTGTGAACTTCAGTCATAAAAAAAATAATAAAAATTTTTATTTTCCGGACTTCTGTTTATGATGAATTTGCCATTATAGAAGACCCACTGGGAAACTATAAGAGATATTTTATTTATATTTTTGTGGAGGTATGACATATTCTTAAAATATTTTGGTCCTCAATCATTTTCATGCTCAATAATTTTTTTAAAGCCAGCAAGAAGAGAATTGCAAAGATGATGAAGGAAAAATCAGCAATACCATGGCCCAAAAGCTTCAGCTGAAAACCTCCACCTGGGCCTCAGATATGGTCACTGGTACAGATAGGAGCTGGGGTTGGAAAGTCACCCCCTTCCAAGGCCTGGGGTCTGGACCCTGTCTCTTGTGTCAAGAGGGCCCCAGTGCAGTCCGGGGAAGCTGTTCCATGAAAGACAGCCAGTCTTATCCAAGATCAGGATCTGAAAGGTTTATGGATTTAAAAATAAAAATGAGAAACTGAATAGACAATATCTGTCATTATTTTCAAATAGATATAAACTATAAAGAAGAGAATATTGCCTAGAGGCATTTAGGGGAAAAAGAGAAGTTTTTATTTCACTGGAGAAATATTTTATTTGTTCCCAAATGGGGTTTTTTCCTGTGGGCCAGGCTAATATTATGGTTAACTTGTAATTTAAAAAAAAAAAAAAAAAACAGGCAAGAAAATGATTCTAGCAGATGACTGTTTGGTTGTTGTATGCTTTCAAATCTGTTAGCATCTGTTACATGTCACAGCCCCGGCAATGCTCTTTTTCCTGGTGAAACTAGCCTTTTAAAACACTTGCATTAAACATTTTGTTAAACCATAATTGCTGGAGTTGAAATCACACAGAAGGAAGAAACAAAGGAGGAAGAGAGGGAGGGAGGAATGGTGGGAGGAAGGAAGGAAGGAAGAACGGAAGGAGGGAAGGAGGGAAGGCAGGAAGGGAGGGAGAGAGGGAGGAAGGTCTCTGACTATACGCTTTAAAATTCTTCCTACAGGGTTTATTAAGGCTCACTTTGTGACCAGCCAGTTTCCCTGGAATTTTACCTTTTAATCTCTAAATAAACAAATGAGACTTAACTGAGCAACACTGTTAAAACACTGTCAGGCTCCAAGGCAGTAAGACTGTAGCCTCTCAGATCTCATGGCAATTTAGAGATGATGACCAGGAGGCAACCAGGGGCTGGGCATGGCTATTCTTGGTCACAGCATCACTGCCTGGGTCCTTGAAGATGCCAGCAGCAGCGGGCCCTGTGTCCTTGGGCAGTTTCTAGTCTGCCCAGCCTTCATCACAAGCCAGGACCATGAGCACCATGATCGGGGAGATGAGAGAGGGAGGTTGTGAGCTTTTCTGGAACAGGACACGGAGATGCGTTCATGCCAGAACCGATGCCTGTGTCCTCAGGAGCTGGGGGTCGGTGTGCACGGAGCCTGAAGCCACAGGGACTGTGACTCTGGAGGTGTGTGTAGGTCCCTGCCCATCTCCATGCTGGCTAATGTGCTCCAAGGACCTCCCTGGGATTGTCTATCATTAGCTGACAAACTCATGCCATGGCCATTATTTTATTATTTGTCCATTCAATAAACATTTAGAGAGCACCTGCTAAGTAGTTAATAAAACAAAGTCCTTGCCCCTGTGGAGCCTTCACTAGTGAATACATTCATTTTATTTTTGAAGTTATTACCAGGATGATTATTACTGAGACTCCCTAACCTGAGGATGCTGGTGTCAGTTCCACACGTGAGTGAGGCGCTTATGTGCCACTCACTGTAAGTCAGAGGACCGGGAGCTCACGCTCCCCTCCTAAGCAGGGCGAAGCCCCCACAGACAGCGGGTGTTTCCTCCACACCCACGTTAGTTCCATTTCCTGTCTGTAAACCAGAGAGAAGGTGCTGGTCAGGGAGGCGCACAGGACTCCCTCTGGTTTCGTGGGTAGCGTCTTTCCGTGGGGCTGTGATGAGAGAGAAGCTCGGGCCACACATCCAGCTTCTGTGGTCCAGCATGTCTTGGACACACCAGGACAGGGTGACTGCAGAGGATCATTTGGTGCTGTCTTCCGTCAATCTAGAGGAAATGTGTCACACATCAGGCACAAATCCCAAATGTGAAGAGCCAGCGTAGAATTCACGAGAATTCAAAACACAAGTATCAGCCTTGGCCAATACACCAGATAGAAGTTCGTTCATTCCTTCCCTTTGTGAGGCAGCCCTCAAGAAGGCAGACCCCTCGCAGTACTGAGAAGGCCAGCCAGAGAGGAAGGCAGATTCACAGCATCAGAAGCAAGGTTGGGACTTCCCTATTCCAGCTTCAGTAAGAGCTGAGAACCAACAGGCAGCCCCCTGGATGAGATGAGGCCTTTCTGCCAGGCAGCTGGTCAGCAGGACCACTCCTGGCCACTGCTCTTCCGTTTTTGGGTAGGAGAGAAGGCAGGATCTTTAAATAGAGCATGCTGCAAAAACACTTCTTCCCTTGCTCCTATAGACATTACCCAAAGCTTCTCCTACTGGGGTGGTCCACAGCGTTGCAGCCGCTGCACCACTGATTCACTGGCTCCTGAAGCTGTATTGCCCTAAAATACAGGAAAGTCAGAGCAGAACAAAGCTCCGCACAGCAGAGAAGGCATTCTCGGTAGCCTGTTTCTCCCCCACAGCAAGAAGGAACCAGAGTTCAGGCATAACAGAGATCATGGTTTTGCACTACAAAATGTGAAAACAAGCCCCAAGGCTCCCACCCCTCCGCGAGATCCAGGACTGGGATTGATGGGCTCCAGGAGACCTGAAATCAGCAACCCTGTTAACAGCTGCTCCAGACCCCAGGGCAGCCAGGACCACTCTCAAAGCATTCTGCCTCTGCTTCGCTGGCTGGGTGCTGAGGATATAAATCAGCACAATCTTTCACGAGCAGTTTCAAGTGCATATCAAGAGCTATCGTGCTTCTCAAAGGCATAAGAATGACACAATGGACTCTGGCGACTCAGGAGGGAAGCACAGGAGGGGGTGAGGGATAAAGACTGCAAATATGGTGCAGTGTATACTGCTCAGGTGATATGTGCACCAAAATCTCACATATTGCTGCTAAAGAACTTACTCATGTAACCAAATGCCACCTGTACCCCAATAACTTATGGAAAAATTAAAAAATAATTTCTAAATTTTTTTTTTCTTGAGACGGAGTCTCACTCTGTCACCCAGGCTGGAGTGCAGTGGTGAGATCTCGGCTCACTGCAACCTCCACCTCCCAGGTTCAAGCGATTCTCCTGCCTCAGCCTCCTGAGTAGCTGGGACTAGAGGCGCCCACCACTACTCTCGGCTAATTTTTGTATTTTTAGTAGAGACGGGGTTTTACCACGTTGGCCAGGATGGTTTTCATCTCCTGACCTTGTGATCCACCCTCCTCGGCCTCCCAAAGTGCTGGGATTACAGACATGAGCCACCGCACCGGCCTAAAAAAATTTTTGAATAACGCTATTGCACTGCTCTGCCCCTCAGCCCAGGGACCCCACTAGAAGGATGGTGAGGATGGTGGAGTGCGCTGGTGAGCGTGCGGTGACCATCCTTCCCTGGGTTCTTACCATGAGTCGTGACTTACAGACACCCAGCCACTAGCTTGCTTCCCACTCAGGACCTTGTGTGTAAAGTTTTATTTAATTGAAATTATGGCTTTATGCACTACTTAGTTTAGCCTAAATTAACTGTTCCCAGGCAGTGGGTCTCATCAAGGACGCCCTTTAGAGTCAACAGGGAAGCTTTTAAAATCTTTCTTTTCCTGGAACCCATTCTCCCAGAGGTGATCATTTAATTTGTTTAGTGATGGGACCCAGAAATGAATTTTAAAAGGTCCCCATGTATGCTGTGTAGCCAGGACCAAGTCCCTGCTCCATCTACAGTTAAGCGGCTGTATTAAGGGCACTGGAGTCAGATCTAAGGGATGAGGCTCTGTGAGGTGAGCATCAATTTTCTCAACTACGAAGGGAAAAGACGCAGAAATGGTGGTACGCAGATCCTAAGGTCATTGCGAGGGTGACATTAAGTAATGCCATGCATTGCTGAGCTCAGTGCCCGTCTTATAGGAAGTGTTCAGTAAAAGCTTGACAAATAATTATAATTTCTACTTAGGAACATGAGTCATTTCTTCAGGGATAAGCTTAATAAGGATATTTCCATTCATAGAAATATTACCAGGACTAACTTATATTAAGGTAAGGTTGTCTGACCTTCCCAGGGGCTGACGGTTCCTGAATGTGAACTGTTCTTTCTCAGAGTTGCCCACTGTGGATGCCCAAGTGATTGGAGTTGCTCTCTCTTCAAAACATGGTTGTTCTCTGTCAAGGCTACACACTAGAATCACCTTGAGTGTCTTAACAAACAAAAACAAAAACTTAAAGTGGGGACTGCCCAAACAGTGGAGTCAAGGGGTCATCAAATTCTCTCCCCAAAAAACAACAATGAAACTGGACACAATTGTAAAAAGAACTATCATTTGAGGAGCCTGGAAATCAGCCAACAACATCAATCAAATTGAGAAGGATTTATTCAAGAAAAACTACTAAATGTAAGGAAAGGGCAATGGGAGTCTGTGACCTTCTTCAGCTCTACCCACACAGAGCGTTTGGGGGAAACCAGCAACTTTGCTGCCAGAGGGCATTCCTTTGATTTCAAGTGGAGCTCAGAAAATTCAAAACAGAAGCAATCTTGGTTACAAATCAGCAGGGAAGACCAACAGTACAACTAGACTGAGATTGCAGTTCCGGGAGGGGCAAACAAAAGAATGTCAGACTAGGAGGAAATTAACAGTGAGATCCAGCAAGGCGCCAGCCATAGGGGACTTTGGTGAGCTCAGACAGTCCCTGATGGTCTGGAGGCATGAACACGGCCAGATCCCTGAGCAGGACACCAGAAAAGAAAACCATCTGTCCACTTATCCATGGCTCACGCTGAGGCCATGTGGATACCAAAAGAGACATGAGGAATGTGGCAAAAATCAAAAGCCGGAGAACACCTGTGGACTGCTTAAATTCTGAATGCATTTTTCAACCACACACAGATCCTGCGGCAAACAGTGCAACACTTACTGGCTCAAGGTGTTTGAGCACAAACCATGCCCTATCATTGGCTGACCACTAAGCTATGCAGACAGAACAGCAACCCCTATAAAGCCAGGCTTAAAAATAAAAGCAAGAATGAAAATTAAAACCTGAGCCAAGGCATTAGCAGTCACACACCATAGGAAAGAAAGACTCCACAGATTAGCCCAAGCTAGCTGGTAAACAAACATGAACATGGTCTCATCCAGGTGGGGTGCGGTGGCTCACACCTATAATTGTAGCACTTTGGGAGGCTGAGGGAGGATTGCTTGAGGGTGGGAGTTTGAGACCAGCCTGGACAATGTAGCAAGACCTCATCTCTACAAAAAAAAAATTACTTTAAAAAAATTAGCCTGCCGTGATGGTACGCCCCTGTGGTCATAGCTACTTGGGAGACTGAGGTGAAAGAATCACTTGAGCCCAGTACTTTGAGGCTGCAGTGAGTTATGATTGTGCCACTGTGTACCAGCCTGGGTGACAGAGTGAGACCCTGTCTCTAAAAATAAATAATTTTTTTTTGAGATGGAATCTCTCTCTGTCACCCAGGCTGGAGTGCAGTGGCACGATCTCGGCTCACTGCATCCTCTGCCTCCCGGCTTCAAGTGATTCTCCTGCCTCAGCTTCCTGAGTAGCTAGGATTACAGGTGCATGCCATCACACCCTGCTAATTTTTGTATTTTTAGTAGAGACAAGTTTCACCATGTTGGCCAGGCTGGTCTCGAACTCCTGACCTCAAGCGATCCACCCCCCTCAGTCTCCCAAAGTGCTGGGATTACAGCTGTGGGCCACCGCACCTGGCCTAAAAACAAATAAATTTTAACTAAAGAACACAATTTCGCAACTCCCCACGTCAATGTTGGGGACAGAGATTCTGCATCCCCAGAAC
Organism: Cebus imitator; assembly: GCF_001604975.1. NCBI lineage: Eukaryota > Metazoa > Chordata > Mammalia > Primates > Cebidae > Cebus > Cebus imitator. Next base: position 939,518 of record NW_016107511.1, on the reverse strand, counting down.
CTGGCACAGTGCCCAGCATAACAGAGAAAACGTTTGTTTAATGAAAATGAAATCCTAATTGCTTCAACCCCAATGTCCACTCTACCAGGCAGCAGTCCCAGTTACGACTTGACCACCTCCCCTCTTTTCCAAGACCAGACCTGAGACCGCCTTCTCTTCTTCAGCATCACTCTCTTCCACAAACACTCTTCTTTCAAATCCAGATAATTTATGGTTTTCATTTCCCTGCTTCTATTCAATTTCTCTTTAGAGTATGTCACCTCTGATTAATAATCCCTATTTGTCATCATTATTACCCATCTTACAAGATCAGTTTGTCAACCATCACTTCTCATCCTCTTCATCTTGTCCTGCTTGAGAACACTTTCCTGATTTAAAAGCCGTTTATTTACAAGATTTTGTTTACAATTTTTTTCAGGTAGGGCAATGGATATGCACACTCTGAGGATCTGCATGTTCAGAAATGTGGATCTTTTGCCTTGACAGGTATAGGATTTCTGGATCCTGGTTCATTTCCCTCAATGAGCTAAAAAGTCTAGCCAGATTTATTTTCTCTTCTAAGTAACCTGTTCTTTCTCTTCAGAATCTTAGCCAGTTTTTTCCTTTGTCCTTATAATTCAGAAATTTCACCAGGATATTCTTAGGTGAGTTTCTTTGGTTTTGTTTTTCATTGATTCTACCCTGGGGATCAGTGGTTTTATTCAACCTAAATCACGATTTTCTTAGATTAGAAAAAGTTACTTCCAATATATGCTGAACAATTACTTTACTTCTGTCTGTTCCTTTTTCACCTTCTCATTCTCCCGCTATTGGCAGATCTAAATTTTCACTCAGGCTTTCCTTCCTGTCATTGGCCAGTTTCATCTTCCAGAATAGCTCTTTGGATCACCTCAGTTACCATGCACGTTTTTTTTGGGTTTGTATACTAATTTCTTTAAGATTCCAGAAATCATGCTTTGTAAATGCCAGATTTTTTCTGCAGCTGTGTCTTCTGGAGAGGTCTTCTTGCTCTTTTGCACAGAGTCTCCTCAGGCTCTGGTAGCTGCCCACCTGTCCCGCACACAAGCGGCTTCACTATGTCTGTATCAGAATTGAGTAGCAGCAGCAGTAGTTAGAAAGGAACGGCTGGGATTTGCATTTAAAACTCATTTTCACAGCAAGCACACAGCTCTTACCTCAGAAGCTGCGCGGCAATAACAGCAGTTGGCTGAAGTTGGGACAACCTTGGCAGGTTCACTGAACGGGCTTGCTCAGCTTAGCCTTCCTCCCACAAGCTGCTGAGTCTGTTTGAATAGGCTGTTATTTCATTTGGTGGACTAGTTCACCACCTCTACGAACGCCAGATGGTTTGTGCCCCAGAATGTGGCAGACCAACGCTGCCTTCTAGCAGCTTCATGGCCCCGGGGAACCACACATTCATTCAGCCCTGACAACCTCCTTACCACAGCGTCACTGACGTCCAGCCTGTCCTTGGGCTGACGGGGTCCAGACACCTGGGAGTATCTCATTTGCCCCTACTGTTTCTTACATGCCTCCAGGGATGTTAAATATAACTGAAAATTGCACACTACCAACTCTCTAAAAATCTTTTATTAACTTATATTTTCACAGCCTAATGTGGTAGCATTTTTCATTTATTTCTTTCTGGGGTCAAAGCTATGGGCTTTTTTCCCCTCTTTATGTTTTTTCCAATCACAAAAGCAATATACCCCTATCAAAAGAAAAAGCAATAAGCTTTTATACAAAGAAAAGATTAAAATTCTCCTATTTGCCCATACCTTTGAGATAATCACCATTAACGAACTTAGAATAGAAAAAGTAACTTTCCATTTTTATACACATATACACATTTCATATATACATACATAATGTATATATATATCATTTATATGGATGTGCATATAATACATTCATTTTACCAAGGCAAGTTCATACAACTCATATACACATGAATATTCTTTTATTTTTAGTTGAGAAGTAATAATTATACATATTTATAGGATATAGAGTGATATTACACATGTATACAATGTGTAATGATCATAATAGAGCAAGTAGCATATCTATCCCCTTGAATATTTATCACTTCTTTGTGTTGTGAACATTCAAAATCTTCCCAAAATAAGATGTTTTATTTGGTAATCCCTAAGCCTCTTCTAGTCCTAATGTTATAATTCTATTCTGCTGTTGCCCTAAAGTCTGTGTAAGGGTGATGGGAATAAGTAAGGTAACAGGAATAATGAGTCCAGTGGTTCTCACTTACAAAAGGGGCTGATCCTGTGGCTTTCCAGCCTAGAGCTGGGCCAAACCACTGGGAGTGTCTGGGCTCCAGACAGAACCCTCGAGTTAATATTATGAAATCTATTTTCTATCACCCTTTTTCCTAGGTCTCATCTGTTAGGGAAAGCGGAAAGTCAGTGCCAACGAGACTCAGAGGCAGCTGGGAGTTGTGGAGCTACAAGCATTAGGCTTTGAAATGTTTTATGGCTTTAAACATACCCAGCAGCGACAGGCCCACTTGACATGTCTTACCTTTCTACATCAACACATTGTAAGTCTGCATAATTCCTTTCACCAACGTCCTGTCATGAGACACTGGTTGGTTTCCAATTCTTTGCTATGATGAACAATGCTCTTCTGACCACCCTTAGACCTATATCCTTATCCACTTATTGATCAGTTCCATAGGATTAATTGCCAGAGATGAGACTCCAATGTTAACTTGCTATATAAAATATTGATACATATTGCCAAGTTATCCTCTGAAAAATAGCTTCTTTAATTACAAGAGAGTGAAAGAATAACTGGATATGGCCTTTCTGGAGGGCCATCTGATGTCATTGCCCAAAATGTGAGGGGCCATGCTCACTGATGCAGCAATTACACTTTGGGGAACTGGTCCTACAGAAAAAATTGCTCCAGAAGCTATTTACTAAGGAGTGACTGAGCTGAAGCTTCAGGCTCACCCACTTGTATGAACCTGTCAAAAGAAAAACTTTAGACAAATTAAATTTAACAGAGTTTAACTGAGCAAAGAATGATTCATAGACCAGGAAACTCCCCCACCACTCCCTACCTGCCCCTCCAAACCAGAATAGGTTCAGAGAGGCTATGATGCTGTGCGTGGTCAAAGAGGCTTTATGGACAGAAAGAGGAAGTTAAGTACAGGAACAGCTGGACTGGTTACAGCTTGCTGTTTGCCTTATTTGAAAATGGTTTGAACAGTTGGCCGCCCGTGATTTGCCAAATCACAGAGCTTGGTATGAGAGTAGTTTATAATCTGTTTACATATCCAGTTAGTAAACAGTTCACTGTATACGAAGAAACACTTAGGTCCAATTTAAAATAGGCCAGGAGACAGCTTTAGGCTAAACTTATTTTTAAGAGATCACACCCAATTTATATTTTTAATTACCAAAAGAATGACACTCTCATATATGCTGCAACACAAATGAACCTTGAAAATATTCTGCTAAGCAAAAGAAGCCAGAAACAAAAGGTTTTATGATTCCATATATATGAAATATCCAGAATAGGTAAATCCATAGAGACAGAAGGCAGATTAGTAATTGCCGGGGACTGGGAGGAGGAGGAAATGGGGACTGACTATTCAATGGGTGCAGAGCTTTCTTTGGGGATGATGGAAATGTTGGGGAATCATATAGTGGTGATAGTCACACAACATTGTGAGTGTACCACATACCACTGAATTGTACACTTTAAAATGGATAGAATGGTGAATCTTATGTTGTGTGTATCTTGTCACAGTAAAATTAATTGATTTTTTTTTTTTTTTTTTTTGAGACAGAGTTGTGTTCTATTGCCAGGCTGAAGTGAAGCGGCACAATCTCCGCACCCTCCACCTCCAGCATTCAAGTGATTCTCCTGCCTTAGCCTCCCTACACGCACCTGTAGCTGGAATTACAGGCGCATGCCACTATACCCTGCTACTTTTTGTATTTTTAGTAGAGATGGGAATTCACCATGATGGTCAGGATGGTCTCGATCTCTTGACCTCGTGATCCACCTGCCTCTGCCTCCCAAAGTGCTGGGATTACAGGCAAGAGCCACTGCACCTGGCCGATTAATTTTTTTAAAAGGGCAGTGGGTCAGATTTAACCTGAGGGCCACAGTTGCTGCTCCCTGGTCTGCAGCCACACTGCTGATCTGTGTGACCGCAGGTTCCTTCACGTCACTGTGCCTCAGAAGAGGTTGTGTGAGGATGAGAAGAGTTAATACTTGTAAAGGGTTTAGTGTTTGGAACATGGTACATACGCAAGAGATGGTAGGTGTTATTGTTACTGTTGTTTTTAATAGTACACCCATTAGAGGCATGGAGCCCTTTGAGGATTTAAGGAAAATTATGAATCTTCTAAGGGAAAACAATGCACCTATGCACACATGAGAAAGTTCCACAAGGTTACAAGCCCAGGGAGAGCCAGAGGCCCACCTAGAACCTCTAGACACCTGTGTCACCCAGCTGACACCATCAACAGGGTTTGGTGGCTGAGAGAGGAAAGTCTCCACCTGGGAAGGCTCAGCCATCAGGTGGAGGCCAGAAGAAACAAAAATCAAGGTGGGGGAGCCCTGAGAAGAGGAGAGGAGGGTCTCAGAGTCAGTCTCTGCCCAGGTGGTGGTTTATCTAGACGCTGCTATGGCTGGGTTTCCCTGGCCATTCACAGTGGCCCGCTGCACCCAGGACACAGCAGGTTGGGGGGGCAGGGCTGGCGCCCTTTGCCTTAGACAGTGCTGGCATGACAGTGAAATGGCAGGGATATGGAAATGCTATCCCCTGTTCCTCCTTCCAGAAGAAGGGTCCTGCAGGGGCTCTGACCTGAGCACATGTTCTGTATTTTCCATATTCTGGATGCACTGGCATTTGGAGCCCTGATCCTGGAGAACCTGCCCTCCAGGGCAGGCTCATTCCTGGAGGTAGCACGTGCCTCCCTGCAAGCACGCCTGTGATATGCAAATCAACGAGTGCAGGGCCCACACCCCACTATCTCCTTCCCCAAACTCTCCACGCCAAGCCAGTATTTCCCCTATACCACCCAGGACCAAAAACCAGGCAACAGAGGCCACCCTATGGCCCAGGGCCCACCAAAGTTGTTCAAAGTTGTCAATCCTAAGGTCACCATACCCATCTCTTCCTGCAAAAACCCCAAAAAAGGCTCTGGGCCACACTCTCCCCTCTCGCCCCTCTCTGCCTCCTGACCAACCCTGGTGCTTGCTGCGTGGCCCTGCATGGCATGATGGCCCTGCCTCCTCTTCCTATCGATCTGTGAATATCAGCTTCTTCCCTCATGACAGACATTTCTGCATCTGCATGTCTTAATACATCTGCTTAAGACAAATTCCAGGTGCAGATGTTAATACACATTTTTCATGCCTATACTGGAAATGGTCATCATACACACAAAGGAACTGGACTCAGACTAGCTCCATGATGATGGAAATAAAGGGCTGCATGGTCAAGTGCTATCCACCTATCACACGTGTGTAGGCCATGGCCACTAAGCCACTGATATTATATTTTGCAATGCACGATGTGAAAACAGGAAGTTTGGCATGAAACATCCAGCGTGAGACCTCCAATTCTCTACTTACTGGTTCCTGTTTCTTCCCTCCCCGCACTGGCCTGTAAGTGCGTCATCATCAACCCCTTCTCACCACTCCCAGACCCTCTGCCCCCAGAGAGACTCTTCCGGGGGCTCATCTGCGAATGCAGATTGGAGCTGGAAATTCCCAGGGCTGTGCACTCAGGAAAAGGGTTAGGTTTCTAGTTGATAGCAGTGCCTGCCACTGGGGAGGCTTTTCTTGGCCAGTTTGGCACATAACATTTTCAAATAAATATAGACCTGAATCTCTTCTAGAAGATATTTCTCTCTATGTGCTTTTTCTTTTTTTTTCTCTTCTTTACATCTAATCTTTTGGGTTCCAGAGCCCAGTTGGTGTGTACACCTCTACTAAATGTAGAAGATTCTCAGTAACCCCTGAGGCTCCCCTTCTCTTTGGGGGGGGGGCAGCCTCAGGAAGAAAAAAAGATAAAATTTAAAAAAATGAAGTGGCATAAATTCCCTGTTTCAAAATAAGGAGAAAGAAGAAAGGCCTGGGGTAGTAATAACTGTATTGATAATGGTAATAATAACCACCATTGAATAGGTGCGCTTTTGTCTTAAAGGCTATGTGGCAGGGAGATGGGGAGTAACTCTATTTAAATTTTTGAAATCAGCTCCCTGGTGGGATCTGAGAGGCTTCTTCTCTTACCCGGGTTCCCCGCTCTGCTCCTGCCTACTTTGTGACCCTGCCTGGGTCACAGGCAGCTCTTGGAGCCCCTGCTTCTCCTTCCAGAAGGGTCCTGCAGGGGCTCTGACCTGAGCAAGTATTCTATCGTCTCTTGTCCTTTCAGGTAAACTCCTTTTATTAGTAGGGAAATGAATAGTGGGAAGTGTTTGGGGCTTGGACAGACGCATGTGCTGAACATCTCACTTTAGTAAGAGCTTGAGTCGGACAGCCTAGGTTCAAATCCTGCCACTTCTTGGCCATGTGGCCTTACCTTTCTGTGCCTCTGTCTTCCCAATCAAATCAAAGATACAATCAAGATCAAAATGTGGACACCACTATACTTATAGATTAAAACCTTTGTTGAACTTGGAAGAGCGTAAATGCTCATTCTTTAAAGTGGAACAAATTGGTAATTGTGCAAGATTCTATATTAGCAGATTTAGTAAGGGTTTACAGAATTGCTATAAGCCAAGTGGAGTACCAGCACATAAGAAATATTTTGAAAACATTTTTCTTGGAGTCTTACTAATGGCTTCAATAAAGACTGAGACATCTCATGTAGCCAAAATAACTTTCAAAGGAGAGAAAGAAAGGGAGGAAGGAGGGAGGGATGAAGGGAGGGAGGTAAATAAGGGAGAAGGAAGGAAGGAGGGAAGGAAGGAAGAAGGAAGGAAAGGAAGGAAGGAAGGAAGACTAGCATCTAGTGATCTGTTACCTGCTAATTATTCAAGTTTCACTATATTTACTTAAGTGAAATATACAGATATGTATATAAGTTCACTTCTGTGATTTCAGTATACTCCTTGGAAACATTTTTGTTGAGTTTTTTTCTCTTTAAATTGTTGCTTTTATGTAGGTAGGACCCTGCGTGATAATTTCAGAATTAACTACTCTCTTTCCTTGCCAAAAAAAAAGAATTATAAAATTTGGTTCTGCTATTAAATAAAGCATCCAGCTTAATGTAAATGGGCTTATTAAAACACTTTCACAGATTCAACATTAAATATTACTTCAACAGGATAAAATCTGAACATCTATATTAGAGGAGGTTATCATGTATAACGTAAGTTGTAAATTTATAATCCACTGAACCAAGTAATGGGTATGCAATTAGTAGCATAGTCAAAGGATTTGATGAAAACCAAAGCTATTTCTGTTATCAGATGAGTGAGGATTCTAAATGTTTTTCCTAAGGACAAAATGTGCTCCTCCATCATGGGATAAGAGCCACTCTAAAATGAGAAGTCGATCTCACTTGGATGCATTTTATTGGAAAACACTCACCAGGGTCAATTCCTGCTCCAACTGGTAGAGAACTCAGCAGACCGTGATATGTCATCACCAGATTCCATTCAAGGATTAATGGCTCCAAAGAACCAGATGCTTCTCTAAGTCTTCCTGTAATGTTACACCCAAGTGTGACTCGTCCCACCATTCCAGTCCCCTTTACACACCAAGGTGCAGAGACTGGGTTTTCACAAGTCACAGGGGAATAGGGCACATGGATAATCCAGCCCATGCTCTAAATCGTCTCTCTCCATTTGGGCCAAGTCATAGTACTCGTGGGAACTGCCAAAACAGAAGCTTGCCTTCTCTGGGGCGGGTGGGGTAGTAACAGAGATGGGATTTGTTTAGAGCCATCTCTCACCACAAGGGAAGGCTACAATGTCCCGGGAAAGATATTGTCTGATTCTGGTACTAATTTGGCTCAAATGACCTTGAAAGGTTACGGGATTTCTGTAACTCTTCCACTCCATATATAAGGGCTGCAACAATGTGATTTCAGGACAGCGTCTGTGGCCTTCCCAAGCCGGAGCTGAGGAATCAAGAGCGGGCCTGGGAGTCTTACCCTCCTTTGCACCCGGGCCGGGTATCAGTTCACCTGCAAATTCATCTTTAAGGTACAGTGCGTTGAGCTTGTGTTGTCAAGTGTGGGAACATCTCGCAACTTGGGCTGAAAATGGAAACAGACATCACCCCTTATATGTGTGTCGTTTACTGACCACTTGAATTCATTTTCTCTTCACCTTGAACACCTACCCTGTACCAGTTGGGAATAACTTAGATGAGCCAAAAGATTTTTTCCCATCTGTGATGCTTTTCCTCTTTTCCTAAATGTCAATGATGCAGAAATTTCATGTTAAGGAGTGTGGGAAAAGCCAGAAATGGTGTCAATCTCACAGAGCAAGGCTCTTTTAAGGTTAACCAAAATAAAGGTGTGTCTCATTTTGGTTGATGGATAATTTAGTCCCAAGGAATGTTCATTGTAGGTGCCAAATCACTGAAGCTTCTCAGAGAGCTGATGGTGGGAGGATTAATCACTAATTTGAGGCTTTTATTTGACTAACCTGAGAATCGTGAAATTCAACTATAGAATTCCTTTTCATCCGACTTGATATAGTTAGCTCTTCCCTAGCCCCTCATCAGACAGATTCAAGTACATGAGCCTCACACAGTCGAGCTTTAATAAATTTATTTGATTAAATTGATATTTAATTTAAAATTTATTATAAAAATGAGTTCTCATACTCTTTAAGTGCAAGTGAATTACAAAAGTAAATTTAAGAACTGCCATTGGAATTATGACTTTTCTAAATTGGTAACATTTTACTGAAAATAGAACTAATCCTCTCAATGGATTACACCATAGTTAAAAACTACATTTGCTCGGGGTGATGCAGAGAAACAGAATTGCTTATTTATCAAAGTCTCCTTTTGCTAAAGCTTATCTAATTGTGGATATTTGCCCTTCCCATATGTGCAAAGCAACTAGATATCCTCATTTGAAAGTGAAAAACCTGAAACACAAAGTCCCTATAATTTTGAAGTTACAGATTATTCCCTTGAACTTGAGGCTGATGGCTTTTCTGAGCCAGACAGACCTCAGTGAACCTCTGAGATCAAACACCTCAACTCACAGATGAGGAGACTTACGTATCTTTCCCAAACTCTTTAAAAAAAAACTTTTTAAGAAAAGTGAATGAAATTTATAAAACAAAATGCATCAAACATGTATTTTAGAAATGACTGCATGTTAGTATTAATATGGTAACTATAAACCAAATAGCATTCAAAGCAAATAGGAGACACAGAAAATTTAATTGACCATTTAAAATACCTATCTCCTGTTAGAACTTTGAACATTTTTTTTACTTATCTCAAACTATGTATCTGTCCTACTAGCATTAGAATGCAATGAAACTGATTAAAGTTTATGTTTATTTATTTAAATAATTATTTATTTTATGTTTGACGCAAAACTCAACTGAGAAATGTAGAATTGTGGGGTGGATGTCCCAGCTTCCTGCCCCACAATGTGTGCTTTCCATCAATCAAGTGTAACTCAATCAAGTTATTTCTCTATGGGCACTGCTATGACTCATCAATTCATTAGTTCAGCACATATTTTTTGAGTTAGAAAAGCCAATTGCTTTCCAGGCTCTGTCTTAAGGTGGTCCATTCAGATACGTTCTCCTGAGTCCAAGACCTGAAACTATGCTTGTGTCTTTTTACCAAGAGGTGAATACATTGACCCAGACTTTTCTGTCCTTAAGGAAACCGGAAGGACCTCTACAGAAAAGGTTCTGCTAAGTCCACAAACATTCCATCACTCCCATGACAGCAGAGGGCAATATGGAATTTTGGAGTAAACATTTCAGGGTTTATGGACTTTGACCTGCAGTTTTACTTCTAGGAGTTTATGCTATAGATATGCTTATAGATGTGAACAAAACATATTATTTGCTCTGGAATTTTTTGTAACAGACCCAAGCAGGAATTAATTTAAATGTCCATCCATGCTAGGATGGTTAATTATGGCATATCCATAAACAGATTACTACACAGCCATGAAAAACAATGTATTCTGGTCAGGAAATATTTTCTTAGTTGAAAAAGGCAAAATGCAAAACAGTGCCTATTGTATGGTCCTGCTTGCAAAAACAAGACAATATTTTGTACACATATTAATGAACACATACGCTTTCATTAAGATGGAATTACAAATATGACATCATTAAGAGCGGATGTCTTCGGGAAGTGTTGCTGACAGCAGTAAAGAAAAATGAGAAACGCTTTTTAGTTTCGTATCCTTCAATGCTTTTTTTTTTTAAAGTATTTCACCACGTGCATGAAATGACATTCACATTTTTAAAAACAGGGTGTTAAAGGATCATCTTTGCTAATAGTGTAAAACTTTGTAACTCTGACCAAATTATGCTGGGGATTTTCTGGCGAGAAGGATTGAATAAATGATGGCATGCAATAATTTCCATGTCCATCCCACATACATGGACCACCCCAAGAAAAGAGAAACAAGGGAAGAACAGCCTAAGAGAGGGAAACTGATGCCACTCCAAGCCCCCTGCTCTTTGCCCTCCGGGATCACTTCCCTCTACACCTCCCCAAAAGTGCTGAGAGTGTTCTTCTTCCAGACGTCTCACTGTGACCTGTGGGGACTGTCCCATTTAGACCTGGCTGCCTCTCTGGGTGCCTCAAGTTTCTGAGGAGTTACACTTGATTGATGGAAAGCACACATTGTGGGGCAGGAAGATGGGACATCCACCCCACAATTCTATTTTCACTCAACTGGTCATAGAGATCACTAATGGGCCTTCCTTCTAGGTAGTCCATTATCTGAAAGGAAACAATGTTTCCGGAAACCCAACTATTTTGGGAAATCAGACCCTGGCTGGGGCCCACTCTTTAAAAATATGCACAGCCAGTTTTCTGTTCAGGAAACAAGTAACATAAATTAGTGAAGGCCAAATTGCCCCCGGACTGGCAGTTTGGTGAAGGAGAGGAGAGAAACAGTATTTTAGCCAATTTTTGTATTCTAGCCACCTTGCCTTTTTAAAAGCATTTAATAGGAGCAGAATATGTTTTTTTAGAGAACTGATTACTTTTAGCTCTAAATTCTTTGGAGAATTTGGACTGACTGGCAAGTGGTGTCAGCATGAGGGGATGATGGGTTCTTTGTCCACTAGACACACTGTGTGAAGGACACCATATTAAGTAAGGTCCTTGCCCCAAGGTAGTTAAGGGTCTAGTTGAAGGGACAAGATTTTGGTGTCAAAGCCCCAGGGAACAGATACCTGGCTTGGCTTCTGGTCCCAACCCAAACAGCATGGAGGCAAACCCAGGGGCAGCTCTGTGTGGGCAGAATGAGCTTAAGAACCTCCCACTTCCAGGAAGGCAGCAAATCACACTGCCATGTGTGTGCCTATGCAACAATCTTGCATCTTCTTCACATGTACCCCAAAACCTAAAATGCAATTAAAAAAAAAGGAACCTCCCGGTTCCCTTCTAGGTCACAATTGGGTCAAATTGAGCAACCTGGATGTGACCAATAAGCCCGCAGTGGTCCGCAGTAACGGGGAAGGGTGGAGCTGAACTTTGCTTTCACTTCGTTTTATTTCAACTCTACCAGTGCCCAGTGTATGTTTTTCCTGGAAGCAAAGGCAAAGTTAGCTACACGGAGAACTCAGAAGTCTTCTCCATTAGTCCATGTGGGGCTCAAAAACTAGTGACCCAAAAGGCCAAGTCCATCCCACAGACATATTCTGCTGCTCTGCACAGTCTTTTGAAATGTCTATAAATTATTATCAAATTTTAAAATAAATTACACAATGTTTTAAAAATCAGATTTCCAGCTGCTTTTGAAAAACTAGAAACATGAGGCAACACTGGGACCACGCCCCACCAGCGACAGTGGATTGGCTGGATTTGAGTGGTGGTGTCTGTTTGAAACAAGCCATGCATCCTAGAATTTGCCACAGAGCCTTCTAAACACACCAGAACTCCGCAGGCTTCCAAGTGCGTGGCCCCTGATCTATCAGTAATCAACATACGGATAAATAAATTAGGCAGCCGAGGATTTCATGAAGCACTTACTGTGTCAGGCAAAACATTTTTCACAGCAGTCTTTTCCACTGAAAACTGGCTGATTGGTAAAGTACATACTGTTCCGTTTTACAGATGAGAAAACAGAGACTTAGTTTAAGTAACTTGCCCTATATAGAGGGTGCGGGGTCTCCTAACTCCTAGTCCTGGGCTTTTACCATGACACAGGGCTGAATGGCAGGACGCCACTGGCTCCAGGACGGGCTACCTCTGTATGCACTGACAATGTTCCTCAGGCAAACAATGGCCCTTAATTCCTATCTGCCGATGGTGTCAGGAAGATGCATGTGCTTTCTACTTTTTATTTCAAAATAATTGTAGATTTCGAGAAAGTTACAAAGATAGTACAGAGTGTTCCATATACCTGTCATCCAGCTTTCTCTAATATTAACATCTTACATAGCCATGGTACATCTAGCTTTGGTACAGTAAAATGTACTGCGGGATTTATTCAGATTCTCTCAGTTTTCCACTCCTGTATTATTGTCTCTTTTTTCTGTTCCAGGATCCAAGCCAGGATACCACATTGCATTTATTGGTGTGTGTGTGTGTGTGTGTGTGTGTGTGTATAAAATTGCAGGCAGAATTCATTGATCAGTCCACTGATCAATGCATACATATACCAGTGCATATATACACCTATATATATACACCAATAAATATATATATATATATACCAATAAATGCAATGTGCTATATATATATATGTGTAATCAATCATAGTCTCCCTTTATCTTTCATGACCTTGACACTTCTAAATGAGCAGTGTTCAGGTATTTCATAAAATATTCTGGAATTTGAGCTGGTCTTCAGTTGTCTCATGAATAGACAGCATTCTGGTGTTAGGGAAAGTACACCATAGAGTCATCGTGTCACATCACGTCACGTCAAGGGACACATGATATCAACAATGCTTAGAAGCGTTAAGAGCCTTAAGCACATTAGGGGGTATTTGTTTCTCCACTGTAAAGTGACTACTTTCCCCTCAGTCACCAAGTCATCCCAGGCTCAGGGAGAAGGCGACTTAACTCCACCTTCCAGAGAGAGGGGGAGCATCAAACAATTTGTGATCATATGTTAAAACCACCACAGTCATTAGTAAATTTTTGGAGACGTATCTTTGAAGTTATGCAAGCATTCTGTTCCTCTTTAAAATGTCATCCACTCATTTTACCACTGATGAATGGTTTCTGCCTGCGATAATTATTACTGTGGTATTATTACTGTGGTATTATTACTGTGCTGTTCTCATGGTGATTTTCTCTTTCCCTGATTCTTTCTACACTTACTCACTGGAATTCTTCTGAAAGTAATAGCTGTTCTTTCTCCTCCATTTGTGTATTTCAATAATTTATATCAATTTGACTTCATACTTTGGGTCATAACTGACATGTTATTTATTTTGTTGTGCAAATTGTTCCCTCTTTGGATATTGAGAACTCCCAAGCTGACTAATTCTGCAATGCCCTTCACCTGTTTTTTAAGCCTTTGTTGGAGCTCTGCATAAGAAGTTGTAGGGGGAGGGGGATAAATGGGAGAGAAACAGAGTAAATAGCAATTTTTCTCTTGAAAGGAGATAAAAGTCATGTTTACTTTTTAGCATTCATTGGCAGTAATTTCAAAATTACAGAAAGAATAATTCAAAGAATTCCTCTATAGTATTAGCCAGATGCATTTATCATCACCATTTACCCTGCTTGATTTATCATTTGCCTTATAAATTTACTGAATCACTTGAGATAAGTTGACACATCATAACCCTTCACCTCTAAATGCTTCAGTGGGTGCTTCCCAGGAACACGGCCAGCTTAACGTAATTACAGCACACTCATCAGCTGTGGGAACTCTTGACACTGAGGCACTCCTGTTATTGTCCATATTCCAGTTTTGTCCATTGAGTCAATGTTGACCTTTATAGCATTTTGAAATCTAGTTTTTGAACAGATGGACTAACTAGACGGATGTTTATGATCCTACCTATCCTCCTCCCTGGAGCGGCGCCCACTGCTCCTATCCTGGGTGAGGTTCCTATTTGATTTAGTCAGCAAGGCTCCCTGACCCCACCCATAGACTGGCAGGATTGAGCACTCAGGTTGGACATGGATGGATCCAAATCAGGCCCTTGCAGAGCATCTTAGAATAATGATTGTCTACGATGACAGATGCTAACTAGTCCTTATTTTTCTAGGGCACGTGAACTTTTCCCTAAATGAAGGAGGAAAGTGGCTTAAACTGTGGGAGGTGATGACAGGACTTTTGGCATCAGACATTGTGGCTTCAGAGCCCAGGACCAGCGCTTACTGGTTCTGTGACTTAGACAAGGATTTAAACCTTCTACCCCTGGCTTATTGTCTGGTTACAGGGAACATAATAAGATTTACTTCCCAGAGCTCTTGATACCATTGAGTGAGATAACTTTGAAGATCACATTAGCAATTGCAAAGTACAATTCATTGTTCACTGTCACTTCTGTGATGTCAGCACCCAATGAGTGGACATTCTGGGGGCTGTGAAATCAGCAGGTCTGGACTCTTGGCTCTCCATATCATGAGCTCTGGAGCTTGGGGCAAGTCAGCCTCTCAGACTCACTTTCTTGCTCACAAATACAAGAAAGTAAAACCTAGCACAATATGCTGAGGATTAAATGAGATAGCATTTGGTACTGTACGCAATGCAGGCTGCTAATAAAAATGTAGATAGTGATGATATTTATTATGGAGCAGATAGTACGTTAAGTGCTTGCTTTTCATGCTCCATTGTCTCATGTAATTCTCAGAACAATGCATTTTTCATGTGATAAAATTAAGCTCCGTATGGATCATATGGACTAAAAGTCACAGGGACTTATCTCATAATTGTGGTGTCCTTCTTTCCTGACTTGGTGCCACCACAATCAATTCAGGCAAGCTCCGAGGGAATAACATGGCTGAGTTATTATGGACACATCCGGTACAAATAAGCTTTTTTCTCCCACGTTAAGTCCTTTTTCAGTTAAAACTCCCAGCTACCCAAGAATTCACTCGTATTGCCCAGGTGACCTTTTCTTTCTCCTGAGCCTCCTCCTAAGACCCAAATATACTGCTGGCAAAATCTGACGTGGCTTTGAGGGATATTAATTATAAGGAGACGGTGCAGAGGGACTCAAGACTGAAATTCAAATAGCCGGACAGAATTTTGGAGGGAAAATTAAAAAGACAATGTTTTCTGAAAAAGTGCTAACCTAAGGAGAACACTCCCACACTGCACTCCAGCTTCCATCTGAGAAGTTGAGAGAAGACGGGAGGAAACTCCATCTGCTCTCGGTCCAGTGGGGCCCGAAGGTGGGGTGGGAGGAGAAGCCCATCCAAATGTCTTCGGGCCACAGCCAGGCGGAGCCATCTTACTCCCAGACCTAGTAACTTCGGACCTAAAGGTATTTTCACTGCGGGTGAAAAAGGCCACCTGAGTGGAAATGGAGTGACGGTGAGTCCCCTGCACCTGTGGAAGCAGAATCTCCAGGTGAGGGGGCTAAATAAACAAACACTTTTGGTGCTGGTGTCAGGAGGAGTCTAGTTTTTGTTTGTTTGTTTATCCTTACCATGCCCGGCATGAAACCAGCCACAGTGAGCACTTTGACAGAAAGCGTTGAGAGCAAAAGGGATGTGTGTCTTGATGTGATGCACAGGAGATCATCTTGGCAGAAAGTTAAGCTAGTTCTGCTTTGAGAAAGAACTGATGGCTTGCATATTGCTCTCGGCAGATTTAACTGGATGCCTGCTTTCTCTGCACCCTGCTCTTGTCATGAGCTGCCATCTCTCTGTCGGGTGGCTGGGTGGTGTGCTGGTGATGACACGGGCTTTGGAGTTGGGTGTGGTTTAAATCCCAGCTCCATCACCATCAACAAGGCGACCTCCAGTAGTGGCTTGCCTCTTTGTATTTCCTCTGTAAAATAAGGAGAAGAAGAGGGTTGTTGTGGGAATCGAAGGTGAAATGTAGAGCGCTTTGAAGAATAAAAGGTATTCAGTAAGCACTCGATAAAGAGCATAGAAATAGGCCAGAGAACGCAGACCTGCAGCCCACCAGCCATTAGGCAAACATAGGGTGGCAGGTTTTGTCTGACCACTTATCGGGATCAGACCTGCTCCATTCCCGAACTCACTTCCACGCCCCCCCGGTTGCAGGGCTGAGTTTCACTTGTCCAAACCAATGGATTTCCCACCATTGTCTATACTTTAGAAAGGAGAACTATTGCCCTCTACCCATGAATTTATAAAAACGGGGGAAACAAAAAGATAAATACAATAAACCTGATTTTTAGAGGTGGGAGGGAGAAGCAGACAATATTCCTAAGTGTTTATTATAAAAATAGCCAGAATAACTCAGGTATGTGGCCTTCTGGACACTATAGCTATTTTAATTTACTGCTCCTGCTTTTGGAGCCCCAGGGGATGGAAGACAATACAATTACCTGGGTTATGAGAAAAATAAATGATCTTATATTCTGAGAGAATCTCGGGTTTAGAGGGAATTTAAAAGACATCAAGGCCAGGTGCAGTGGCTCAGCCCTGTAATCCCAGTACTTTGGGAAGCCAAGGCGGGGGGATCACAAGGTCAAGAAATCGAGACCATCCTGGCCAACATGGTGAAACCCAGTCTCTACTAAAAACACAAAAATTAGCTGGGCATGGTGGCGCGCACCTGTAGTCCCAGCTACTCGGGAGGCTGAGGCAGGAGAATCTCTTGAACCCGGGAGGTGGAGGTTGCAGCAAGCTGAGATTGCATCACTGCACTCCAGCCTGGCGACAGAGTCAGACTCTGGGGGAAAAAAAAAATCAAAAGGCACATACACGCTCCTTGCTCCTCTGTAAAGTCTCTTCTCATCCATCTGCATACACATGGAATGAAAGTAGCAAATGGAAACTTAGAAGACATGTGAGTGTGCACCTCTGAAATTGGGTTTATAAACAAAAATCAGTTGCACAAGAACAGAATGGAGACACCTGAATTTGAAAAGTTGCTCATGGAAAAAATAGGAGCTTAATCTTATAGAGCTTTAAAAGTAGCTCGGGAAGGTTCAGATACCTAATGGGTTTATGTGTCTGCACATTGCTTAGTATTTCTTATTTCTGTGACAATGAAAACACTACCGATCCATCCCACGGGGGATCGCAGCAGCTTTTCTTTCTTCCCCACCACACAGAGAGAACAACTTGAGAAACTAATGCTTTTCCACTCTCGTTTGCGCTCCAATGGGGCAGCACCGTATGCATGTGGCATATAGCTAATGATTTTTTCTGCCTGGGCCAGGTGCAGAGGCAGAGAGAGCGACCGTCAGTGCCTAGGTTTCCCATCAATAACCCAGGGAAAGGCAGACCTCTTTTATTCCCTGTTTCCTGCCTTATTTTGATGCTTTCCTAAAAATGCTTTTCTAAAATTGCTATCCATTCTGTTCAAAGAGGGCAATACCAGCGATGGTGAGCCCAGTAAAGGGAGCAATAAATGTAAAACAAGGTTTTTAAAAAGGAAAGAGGAAGATGGCATGGCTCATCTCAAACAAAATGCACTTTCTTTTACGGAAGTTCTTACATGTTGTCATAATCCTACCTGCCGAAGTTCACGTTCCCCAGCAGTTTTCAGCAAAACAAGCAGTGAGGCTGTGAAATCACATGGAGGGATTGAGCCCAACAGTCGGCACAGTGGCAACTGTCAACTTTAGTAAGACAGTCACTCCTTAAACATGTTCAGCATCACTCAGTAAATGTGATTATAGAGCCTGACCACAGAGCCCACAGATATAACATCCTAAGTGATGTAAGGGTGAAACTCATCACCAAGAGCTTTGCTGAAGGCTTCTCTGGACGTGGTCTGACATTGGACCTGGGACAAGATGGGAAGCCTCTTATACCCATGATCTAAGGCTTTCTAATTCTTACAGCCCAGTAACAGAGATAAATAAGCCTTCAAGATGGGCCGAGTTAGTAAGAAGCAAGACATTTGGTGTCATGTATAAACTAAACACAAGGAGACTGTATTTAGGTGGTGGTTCAAATTCATTTAGCACTTTTGATGCCTGCCAGGGATGGGAGATGGACTGTGAGTTCCGTGGACAAGTATGTGGCATGTGGGGAGAGGCACTGAGGAATGAATAGTGGGCTGTGTTGGGGGCACTTTCCTGCACATCACCACACTTCATCTCCACTTCAAGGCTAAGGAAATGGGCTCAGACCAAGTGAAGGGCTTGCCTGCCCAAAGTCACAACAGTGACAAGTCCTCCACTGAGCTTTGTCTCCATCCTGGTTGTCAGGATGTGGCTGTGTTTTGCAGGCAGGACAGCTATGTCTACATGACCCCTAGTGGGGGGGGCTGCAGCTTGGTGAAGAACTCCAATCCCAGTTGCTGCTGGAATGACAGCAGTAGCAAGCCTGGCTAGCCAGAGTGGGATCTGCCTGCTTGGGTGCAGAAGCAGGAGAGGGGGCTGCCCCACGAGACAGCTTAGGAAGGGGGAAGGCATAGAGAAATCAACATAGTTCAGGGTTCCCTGTAGGGAGAGCACAGGGAGGAGGTTTCGAGGAAAACTCATGAAGAAAGACATCGGCTCTATCTGTAGACAGAGAATGTGTCCCCTAAGTGGGGCAGGTAGGTAACCCTCAGACTGCATCCAGTCAAATGCCATGTTTTGTTTGGCCAGTGTGGTGTTGGGCCTTTTTGGAAAGCATGTCTTGAAGCAGAACACGTGCCCTTCAAGACCTAGTGCCACTGCTCCCAGTAGCTTCACTCCTTTAAGATGCTTACTGATCCCTGAAGACGTCTGAGTTCCTGTCTCCTCCTTACGTCCTTCCGAAACTCATGCCTGCTATTCTCAAGCTACTCTGTGAAAACAGAGACCCCAGAAGTGCTTTTTGATCAAAAAGGAATTGGAAGCAGACCTCGCATGCAACAGATTCTTCGTAGCCTGATTTCCTTTGGGTTCACCCAGATTTTAATTTACTCCTTGGGTGTGTAGACACCACTCTGCTTTCATCTATTTTCCTTAACCCAGCTCATGACTCTGCAACTACAGTATCTGCTAGAATGAATCCTCTTTCCATTTCCAAACCACACCTTCCTCCCAGACAGAGAGGATGCGAAATGCCATGCGGATGTGAGCAGGCTGTGTTCCTTGTCTTCATAACGAAGCTCTTTAGAAAACAATGTTCATTATTAATTTTGAGAAAAGAACATTTCAGCGAGTACCTGTTTAACCAAGCTATCCTTTTTCTAAATACTAGGTACCTAATATGCACTTGTAATCTTTAGGGGTATTTTGTAAGTTTAAAAATCTGTGAAACTATCATGCACATAAAAGGCATTACCTTTTGCATACTTAAATGGCAAACTCTGCATTTAACACCTTCCTCCCAGTTAAAAGCAAGCACTATCTTCTTTTTTTTTTTTTTTTTTTGCTGAAACATGCAGAGAATTTTTATTTATCACGAATGTTAATACTCATATTTACTTGCGGAACAGCCATAGAGAGATGTGCAGGCAAGGTATTAGCAGGGTTCAAGGGTTTAGCACAGCATCTAGTACACAGCAGCTTGCTCACTGAGGAAGGACTTGTCATACATTGCTCAAATGCCAACTGTAGGTGCAGTAGATTGTCAGTCATTTCTTACAGAGATGTCTTTTTGATAGTCGTCATACTACATTTCTGCCAATTCAGGATTTCAGTCCATTTTTTGTTTTTTCAATCACCGTTCAAGGTCAGATAGTAGGGGCCCCTCCCCGCTTTCCCCTCCCCTCCCCCCCACCCCGACAACGGAAGTATTCTTATTAGAAGTTCCTAAGACCGAGCAATTCCAGCATGCAGATTGTGATAGGACATAGCCGGGAAGATGAGAAACTGTAGCCATCATCTAGGGATAATATATTCCATCACTGTTGCTCCTTGCAGCCTGCGGGTCCTCCTCGCCGCCCTCTCCATTAAACCCATTAACATGCAGGATCCTCATCTGCTTGACAGTGGTGCTTTTACCAGATTCTCCAGCACCCAGCAGCAGCAAGAGGTGCGTGGCCCGGTAGACCTGCCTGTCCTCTAGCGGCTTCGCGATCTTCTTGCTGGCCTCGCGCTGCGCCTTCTCCTCGTTGCGCTGGTCCTCGGTCTTACTGTTCCCGAGGCAGCCCATGGCGGTGGCGGCGGGCCGGGAGGGCCAGGGCAGACAGCACTATCTTCTTATCTTGAATTTGTATATCAGGAAAATGAGATGCCTTAAATATCCCTGGAACCTGAACAAAACCCACAGGAAACCTAATTGCTGTAGGAGGGCATGCATTCCACACCCTAGTTCTATGAATGAAAATGTAAAATCAGATATATTTTGTTAGTGGCTTCTTTTTCAATGTCCAGTGGCTAGAAATTTATTAGAATTCTGTGCACCGAATTATTAGCCCGGGAAAGAAAAAAAGTAAGAAATATGCCCTTGAAAGACAGAAATGTGTGCACAGGTCAGGCTGGAGGATGGCCCCAGGGTTGAGAGAGAAATTCCAGAGGCTCTACGGCACAGCTCCAGCTTGGCAGACTGCAGAAAGACTGTGTTTCCCTTATCCAGAAAGCACAAAAGCAATCCACTCTCAGATCCTCCATATCTGAGATACTCCAAAGGGGCCAGCTCTTCGTATGAAAAAGATAATTTGGAAGGGGGTCATTTCATTTAACTTGAATAACTGAACACCCATTAAATGCGTCAATGCATTGAAAACAAAATAAGACTGAGCTTCTGTTCACGAAGCTGTACCCCTCTAAGTAACAAACACCTCAGCGTCTGTCAGTCACAGGAAAGGGTAAGGTCACTGAGCACCTCAAGTAAAAAAGGGCACCTAAGGCAAACTTCTTCTTACCAAGGAGTGGCCGGGAGCGGTAGGAAGAGTGCAGGCTCCAGGCCCTGACAGTCACACCACTCTCAAGCTGTGGAACCTCGACAGGGCCTGTCAATGCCTCTGAAAATCAGCCCCTTTATATGCAAAGTGAGATGTGAATTAGCTCGATTTGGCCATTCCACAATGTGTACATATTTCAGAACTTCATGTTGTATACAGCTTTTATTTGTCAATTTAAAATATATTTAAAAATTATTTTTAAATGTTTAATAAAAAATAAAAATGTTTTAAATAAGAAAACAACGGCCCTCATATAGCGGTATGTGACCAGAGAGAACCCCCCCCCCAGAGAGCCTGGCATCTTCCATCGTCCCCACCCTGACCTGCCTTGCCACCACCACCCACCACGTGCTCAGCACAGTTTTTTCCAGGGCAGCTCTGACTGTAGAAATAAGCAGGTGATGGGAAAATGGGTCCAGGAGGAAGAATGCCGGAAGCGGATTCTTAAAATCTTTATCGAATACCCAAAGCTGTTTTCAGTTTCAAGCTTCTTCTTACCTCAGGACACTTACACATGTTGTTCCCTTCATTCAGGAAGCTCTTGCTGCCTCTCTGATAAAGGCATCATATTCTATTATTATACATATAAATAAAATATAAATTACTTTATATCATAAATATAAATAATAAATGTTATTCTCCGAAGCTTTTTCTAAACTCCTCTGTCACCCCCAATCCTTTGGGTGCCCCAGGAAAACCCAGCTTGCGTGGGATCATAGGGACTTCATAGCTGGGACGTAAGGGACCAGGTCCCTTTCCAGTCTCTAGCCTGGGCTGAAGCACTTCTCTGAGCAAGAGCTGCCAGCCGGCAAGAAGGGCTCTGCTGTGCAGGCATCCGTGTCCACCTGCCTGATGGCACTGTAAGATCTGGAAAGTCGGCCACGTTCGGGTAAAAAGCAAACATCTTTGGGTTAAGTAGGTGTCCCTTCATAGGATGTATACACATATGCTGAACGAGCTTGCTCCAGGTGTACCCGTTTCCAAACGCAGTGGACACGTCTGGTGAGCAAAGAGGATCTGCAGAGCAAAGAGCAACTGCTTTGAAGATGGACACACCTAGGTTCAAATGCCAGCGCTTGTATTTTCAGTGATGGCCACGGGCAGATTCTCACTCTAGTTTCCTCATCTGAACAGTGAGTGGAGACAGAGCTGCAGTGAGCATCAGATGGGACGGTGGGTAAAGCATACCTGGCGCACACTGGGTGCTTGATAGATGGCAGAGGCTGTTTCTGTTCTGTGAGGAAGGATGGAAAGAGCACGCTGTTGACTGGGTGCTGGCTATCTGTGATGCATGAGGCTTAGCACTTTTGTTGACGATGCACGCCTTCCACACGCACACACACGCACAACTGTGAGGTCACTCTTAAAGGATCGTTTTTTAAGAAAGCTAATATAATGAATCACATACAAATATAAAATGAACATGCATCAAATATTTTATTTAACTTATAAATAAGGAAAAAACTAGTAATGTATTACAACTGATTCAAAAGAAATTTTAAAAACACATAGATGAAAAATTGATATTGATGGGTAGAATAATTGCATTTTAGTGGACAAAATTTATTTGGATTTCTATGTTCATGAATCATTTTCATTACTGTCATTGTTCTATAATTTACAAAATTGTCAAATGCCTCAAAGACAGTGAAAAGAGCAAGCTTTAGACTCAGATAATCTGGAAGAGTTACCAGATTATGGTTTTGTCTAATTCAAAATTTTTCACAATGTTTTCTGGCATAACGATTATTATTCTCATTTGCAGTTGAGGAAATAGACTAAGAGTACAGATGTGTGATGTGTTTACAGTCACCAAAAAAAAAAAAAAAGTGTAAATAGAAATAGCAGTGTCTACGTGTAAGCTCATCTTTCTATCACACCAAACCTAGAGAGGCTTTATCTGAAGGACTGGGATTTGCTTTACTTGTATATTTCAGGGGATGAACAATCAATACACCCGTCGAGAAGTCTTCTGCTGTGACACTTGTCATGAGCTCAAAAGCTTCTGGGAAAAAGAAATTAGCAAACAGACTTTTTACCGAGAACTGGAGGAAGATCGTCAGGAAAGAAGCGCCCTGAAAAAGTATGTGAATTTTTTCTCTATTATTACTTTTAAAGTGGATTTCCTAGAAAGATGCCAGATATGAAGACGGAGGTAGTGAATTCTCTTTGGTGTCCACCGTTGTAGGAATGTACATATGCTGGGCATGAAGGCGTAAAGGCTGTACAACGACAGGAGGAATTGCGAGTTCTCATGAGGACCTGGGGGCAAGGCTTGGAAGGAAGAAGCTCACTGTACTCACAGGTCCCAGAGAGGGGGTCACACATGTCCCACAGGGCCAGAGGGGAAGCTCCTGGTTTTGGTCAGGTGGGAGAAGAGCTAGCGAGAACCTCTCAGCCAGAGTCTTTTTTTTTTTTTTTTTTTTTGAGACGGAGTTTCGTTCTTGTTACCCAGGCTGGAGTGCAATGGCGCGATCTCGGCTCACCGCAACCTCCGTCTCCTGGGTTCAGGCAATTCTCCTGCCTCAACCTCCTGAGCAGCTGGGATTACAGGCACGCGCCACCATGCCCACCAGCTAATTTTTGTATTTTTAGTAGAGACGGGGTTTCACCATGTTGACCAGCATGGTCTCGATCTCTTGACCTCATGATCCACCCGCCTCGGCCTCCCAAAGTGCTGGGATTACAGGCGTGAGCCACCACGCCCAGCTCAGCCAGAGTCTTTATTGGGATTTCTATGAAAAAGGCAAGGCAGGGCAGAGTGTATAATTCAGGATTGGTTAGTTTGGATCATTCTGGTAGGCTTTGAGCTGTAGGAGTGGTTTCCAGTTGCCTGGTATGGCCCCAGGATAATCAAGGGCAGGGGAAATAGTGATTCAGTGTGTGAGAGTTAGACACGGAGGTGGCTAGGGCTACAGACTTGAGACTGGTTGGTCTGGAGATCGGCCAAGCCTTTTGCTAGTCCTAGCAGGGACAGTCTCTTCCCAGCCAGCAAACTGTAAGATGTCAAAACATCATAAAACGTGGAAAACATCACCAATACATCCACTCATTCCATCTTGCAGGTATACCAGGGATTTTCCAGCTCAGCACAATGACATTTAGGGCCAAATAATTATTTGTTGTGGAGGGCTGTTCTGTGCTAAGATGTTTATCAGTATCCTTGGCCTCAAAGCTGAGCTATCTGTGAGATCGCCACACACATTGTGACAACCAAGGCCACCTGGAGGGCGAAGTCAACCCTGATTGAGAATCAATGATTTGTAGACTTGGACAAGACTTTTTAATACAAAAAAATGAGAATATATTATTTATGTCTTGATGAATTAAAACAATCCCTTCGCCATTTCTTCTCTGTTGCAATCTCCAGCTCATGTGGTTATACTAAATTTTAGGGTTAAGTCGACAGATATGTATATGTGTGAAAAACTAGTTTAATAAAAAGAACCCTCATCTGGGATAGTATCAAGATTCTCGAGAGAAGGATTCTTAGTCCTAGGAGTCTGCTGAGAGATGAAGGTTTGCTTATGTGGGAAGACGTGTCATGTGGACCAGCTCAATTCTTCTGGGCCTGTCCTGGTTCTCTGTCCCTAACATGGGAAGAGGCTAGCCAGCATGTCTGTCTGCTAGGATGTCCACCACAGGTGGAATGGCAGTCATGTGTTCTCCACAGCAGAGCACCATGATTCCATGTTTCTGTGTCTGCCTAGTGCATGCTGGGCTGCAAACATGAGTAATTCACATGTATAAAACTCAAAGTTAATTTCTAAAACAAAATCCTTCCTTAAGCCCCAGTGAGGAGCCTCCTTCCAAACCCAGAGAAGAGCTCTGCCAACATTCCAGCCACACTCCTGGTGGCCTAATACGCAAAACTAGGCTTTCCTGCATGCTAGAAGAGTCTCATGTTAGAGCATCCAATCCTGGAGATTCTCAGGGAAGTGAAGGGAGCCTGTTGTGTGGTCCCCACCATCTTCCTTCCCCCAGTCCTGGCCCACTGGGCCACTGGAAGCCAGATCCCATCATCAGCCCTGTGCTGTATCTTCCCTTCCAGAAAGCAAAAACTTGCAATATGATCTTATTTTTGTCAAGATAGTAAAACATACATATACACATATATACATATATATAGTATATGTATATAGTTACATACTATATATAGAGAGAGTATGTAAAAGAAAAGGATTAGAAGAAAATACACTAAGATACCGAAAGTGGTTATTTTTGACTAATGGGATGACTGTGTGTGTGTGTGTGTGTGTGTGTGTGTGTGCGTGTGTGTGTATGTTCTCATATCTTTTCCAAAAATTTGGTCCTATGCCATTTTGTAAGTAAAAAATAATATAAGTTATAAAATGGCAATCAATTGCAAATGGTCCATAGAACAAACTGCATTAATTCTCCAGGCTCCCATGTGCCCCAGAAATGACCCCCTCTCCTAAAGTTTGGAGCAGATTTCTCTACCTTCTATGACTGAAAGAATAAATCTTTGTGCTCATCATGAAACATTCCGCTAGTCTCCCCCAGCTAAGTGTTTAAAGACGCGATCACAGGGGCCGCAGGACTCAGAAACAGGATCCCACCCGGAGCTGGGGAAGCAACGCAGCTCCCTGTGGTCTCTCCTGCATCCTCAAGGCCACCCACCAGAGCTAGCGTGCTTAGCAATTGTGAATTAAAATTCTCAAAAGCCTTTTTAATTTGGTAAACAATGAATTAAAACCTAGTCGTTTTACTTTTATTTTTGCTGAAAAAAATGCAAACACATACCTATCCCACATGAACCAGGTTTTGCAAAAAACCTAGAATTTTTAAATGAAAACCAAAATGTCAGAACATTTGCTTAAATCCCCGCTGATCTGAGCAAATAGTTTGAAACACTGTCCTAATGAAATAATACTCTCCCAGCATATACTTGCAGACCAGTGAATATCATAGACACCTGAGTCCCTATTTCAGCCCTATGGTCCCTGCCTCCCCCAACTCCACTATAGGCAAATGCCCACCCTCCAATGTACGCATGCAGGCACACACACCTTTTTTTATTCTACCCTCCATTTATATAAAAAATTCCAATCCACTGTGCAATCAAGAAATGTTCTAAGTGTCTGAGTGAGCAGTAGACACAAAAAACCTCCAAATCCCGTTGTTGACAGGAGAACAAATCCAATAATGTCTCATGCTCCTCTCCCTCTGCTGGGCTAACCTGGCAAGATGCTGTGCCAGAGCCGGGTGAAGGGTGTTACACACACACCTGTGGGTTCAGTGACTCTGGGAAGGAATCCAGGGATGGGGAGAACCCATTTTTCCTTGGAACTGGTGTTCTATATCTGTCAGAGGCCTGGGGGTGAGATCACAAGGCAAAGTGGGTGGCCCCAGAACTGGAAACGTCTTTACTTTCTCTGAGTCTGGATAGAGAAAAGCAACAGAACATGGATGGGTTAGTCCCCCACAGAAGCTGGAAAGTATTTGCAAGCAACTGATTGAGGTAATTCGAGAAGAGTCGAGGGCGGCGTGGGCATCCTCCGTGAGCACACCTCCTGGTTTGCCCGGGGAAGTTTGGTATCATCATTGACCGCAGTCCCTGTTATTTTCAAAAGTATCTCAGTTTATATCATAAATCTTATGGACACCTAAGTGCCCAACCGGTAGCTATAACTAAGAAACTGAACAGTGAACAGCTAATGTTTTCATGCAAGAAGTGTGGTCTTCAAAATACCTCTTCATAATTTAGCAGATCTCAACAGTGTCAAGTAGACATTAAATCTGGGGGTACATCAAGCCTCAACCCAAGACCACTCACCTCCCTCTGCTCTGAAGCCTGCTTATCAGTTATATCAACTAGGATGTTTTCAGCTTCAGGCAATCAGATATTTGACTCAGAATCTCCCAGCCAGATGAAATCACTATTTCAAACTTTTTATAAGACAAGAGTTACTCGACAAAGAATAAGCAGAAGAGAGAAAAATTTTAGTTAGATTTTTCATTCAAACTAAAAGGATAGGAAGGAAGCAGCTGGTAAATCGAGTTGGTCAAATCAGTATGCCAAAGTTTGCCAGCCTGTGTGGATGGACTGAGCTCTGACCCTTGACCAGAGACCCAGTCAGCAAGCTACAAACCACAAGGAAACGAGACGCAGGCCCGCCTCTCCCCACTATGAGGAAATAATTGTCAAGGCATGCTTCCTATCCATGAGAATGGCGTAGGCGCAGCAAAATCATCATGTCACTTTTCATACTAAAGCAAAAGCACAGAGATCAAGATCGGAGTTCTGAGATCTGAAATGGGAGATCAAGAATTCGGCCAACTCTCAATTCCTTCAGGACAGGGAGTATGCTGTTGCTCTTCTTCACATAGCGTGGTAGCCACGGAAGTGCCCCACTCAGAGGCCCTCCAGGATCATTTGCTTTGGAAACAGCTGACTGGTCATGCCAGCAGCTCCCTTTCTGCATCTACCATTGTGGGTGAGCCAAAACCATACCTCCCCAGGCTGCCCCTAGCCAAAACTGAGGGTGGCAGAGGTGCTAGTTCTAGGCAATTCCTGCATGACAAGTCTTCTCCGAAGGCAGCATTTGCTCAGGGACTCCCCACCAGCGCAGCGCAAGCTTCCTCAGAACTGTGCTGTGGGGTGGGTTCTTCCTACTCAATCGTTACTTCCCCGTCTCTTCACAGATGTCAGACCAGTGCTGAAGTCTATAAGGCTCTTCCTGCCTGCTTCAGTTTCCTCCCTTCTTTATTTTTCATAGGTGTTTCCCACAAATCTGCTTCTTGGAGGATGAAACTGACACATATGTTTAGTGCCTAGCATATAATAGGAAAAATATAATTATGGATCCAGTTGTCCTCACGCGCTCCAGGAATAACATTATGATCATGACTTAAGAATCTCACAAATATCATCCTGTTTTCTAGGTAAGCCCCAGACTTATCAAGGAGAGTCTGTGCTCCTAGAAATTGACAACTCCTTCACAAATCAGAAGACTCTAGAACAAGAAGCAGTAAACATGACTTGGTCTCCATTTGAAAAGCGAGGTCAATATTTTTAGGCTGAAGGTAAAAATGTTCTCTCTGAGCTTTAATGCCAGTCTTATGGCTCTTTTGATGTAGCTGAATTTGTAAGCCAAGTTTTAAGCATTATCCTCCTCTTATGGACCTTCTCTGCTGCAAAAGGAAAGCCCCATATATAAATCTATATTCACCAGTTTACTGAGAACCCCAAAATAAACAGAAGCAACACAGTAATGAAAGATATTGACCAAAAAGGAGCAGCAAAGTGTCTAAATATTCATAAGACAAGATTTAAAAGACATTTGGGTAGACAGAGACCTGAATTCGTTACCATTTAGCAATAGCATGTAACTGCTATAAAAAGTAAATGAATATGTTATGAACCCCAGATTCCTAACTTTTTTTTCCTAGAATGAATGCATCACACCGAATGTGTTAATTCAGGTCCTCTAAGAAGCAGAGGGCAAGAGATTAGATGTGCATAAGATTTATTGGAGGAAGCACCTGTGAATGAAAAATTGGAAGGAAGCTGTGTGTTGATGAATGTTTAACCACTGGCTCTCTGGAGGAAAAATGTATGTGTGTATATACATGCATATGTTTATAAATCTGACTGATACGAAAGCTGTGTAGCACACAATTTATAAACAGTAAGAGAACACACAATATTCTTTATTATAAATCCCATATAGTCACCTGGTTCTCACAGAGAATAATAATGAAAAGTGTTTTTATTCATTTTTTGCCAACCTCTTGTATCGGGGCCAACTGATGGTTGAAATTCAACCATAATTTGAAAAAAATTATGCAGCAAATAAGTGCTTGATTACTATCCAGTTCAGCGAAGAAGTCCATTGCTTTCTAGTACTGGAAGAATATTTCCTCAACTTTTTTTTTGCTATTTATAATATATTAGCTACAGACACGGCACACTTCTAAATTTAATCCATGTTAAGATTTCGTCCATCACTTTCCTAAGTCTAGACCAAGGGTCGGGAACATTTTCTGAAAGGAACCAGACAGTAAATATTTTTGGCTTTTTAGGTGGTATGATCTGTGTTGCAGCTCTTGAACTGTGTCATTGTAGTGCGAAAGCAGCTATAGCCATATGTAAGTAAAACATGTCAACAAGTGGGCAGGGCTATATTTCAATGAAACCTTATTTACAAAATGGGTGGCTGGCCAGATTTGGCATTAGGGCCAAACCTTAGTTCAGACAATGAACAAAATGGTA
Source organism: Cebus imitator (assembly GCF_001604975.1). NCBI lineage: Eukaryota > Metazoa > Chordata > Mammalia > Primates > Cebidae > Cebus > Cebus imitator. Next base: position 910,201 of record NW_016107511.1, on the reverse strand, counting down.
CCTGAAGTCGTGCATGATTTAAACTGTTTGCAGCTTCCGTGGTGTAAATATTCCCACCACAGTCTGTTTCAAGCTACCAATGAGATGTCTGAAATGAAGACAAGCTCAGAAGAGGCGTTTGGCAGTAATCCCTCATCATGTAGCACTTTCACCATACAGGTGAAATCGACCTAAGTAACCTGACGAGCATAGATTGTTGTAAAATGCAGTAAAATCATTAGGAAGTAATGAATTTTACGTAGTCAGTGCCCTTGTTTTAATACAATTTAATTAGAACTTTATATAATTTACTTTTAATACTGTCTGTATTTAATAATTAGCTTAAAAAAATTCCTGAAAAGTAATCCTCGGTTCTTTTGAACTGTTATGAGGCAGCTTCAGCACACCACAAAGCCAAAGAAGGCAGGTCATCAGACTGTGCTGCGGGTCTGACCTCCATGAAGGAGCAGAAAAAGGAATTAGGACTGGGAAGACAGCAGGGCAGCCCTAGTCAGTTTTGGGCAGAGTAACGAGGAGTCAGTGAGCCAAAGCCACCTGCTAAAGAAGTTCTGCAGCTCGCTGGGGGGCACTGCGCTAATACCACGGCCATGCCCAGTGGCTGTCTTAGAGCAGCCTGCAGGAAGTGTGGCCTTGGCATTGATCTGAAGCAAATACAAATGGAAAGAAGCTGCAGCCACCAGTCAGCTTTGTCACCACACCCAGTAAAAGTTACAGTCCCTTTTGTTAATGAATGAATCCTCATTAGGTTAAGAAGTGCATGAAGTTCAATGAAACACCAGGCAGCAGCCCTTATTAGTGAGCTTCAAAAGATCCCGGGTGACAAAAGTCATGTACTTGAAGGCAGATTTAGTTACAGAGGCTTTCAGAGATGTGTAACCAAAAAAGCTTGTGAAATTGGGTATTCTCCAGGTTGGAGAGGTGGATTACAAATTAAAATATAGGATGAATACTTAACAACCATGATGCAGAAATATAATTATGAAAATTGCTAATCTGTAGAAATCAAAGTAGAAGGTCATATAAGCTCAATAAATCATCCCTTTGTAGGTACAACATACTTTGACCAGTGGTGCGGAGCAGAGTTCCCCACATGTGAGGAAGCTGCCCACTCGTGGGAGAGCAGCAGCCCCGTGCTCAACAAACAGACAAACTATACTTTGATGTCGTTCATTTCTATTTAAAATTGAGGTAGAATTAGGACTGCAACCAATGTCTTGACACTACTGCCCCATGTGCCTCATTCTCTGACAGTATTTCAACTTTCAGTCCCCGCCTGCTCATGTGTTTATGCAACAGCACCAGCCAGCAACAGGCCCGCGCGCCAGATTCTTTCCATTCTTTCCGGGGCCCATAATTAAGCAGAGTGTAAGTAAGAAGTTTTCCTGAAGCCAATCTAGTAATAGGTGCCTAGAGCCTTCAAAATATTTATACCTTCTAAGTGGTATTATTTCACCTCTGGGAGCCACTCTGAGGAAAATAGACTGGGATACAGAAAAAGTATTAAGTATTATACTTCTTGTAGGGTTATTTATAAGAATGAAAGATGAAGGTGAATTCAATTGTTTTAATTCTTTTCTGTATATTCTGATTTTCCTGAAGTACACACATATTATCTAACCCCCAGAACCTCAGAGCATGACTCCAGAATCTTCCCATTCTTTCCCAGGTCCATAATCTAGCAGAGTTTAACACCATCCCCTTGGAAGTTAGGATTTCACTATACGAATCTGAGGGGAAACACAAATGTTCAGACCAGAGCAGATTCCAGGTCTGTTGTTTGAATATAGATACATAATGCTCCGGCACCATTTGTTGAAAAGCCTATGCTTCCTCTATTGAGTCGCCTTAACCTCTTGACAAAAATCGACTGGTCATGTTACTGTGTATTTATTTCTGAACTTTCTGTTCTATTCTGTGCTATTAATCTATTTGTTTATTCACTGCCCTGATGATGGTAACTTAATTATATTAAGCCTCAACTCAGGTAGAGTGAGTCTTCAACAGCTCTCTTCAGACTTCTTAAGGCTAATCTACTTTTGCCTTTCCATATAGAAGTTGGAGCCGGCTTGTTGATAGCTATAGAAAAGTCTTTCTGGGATTCTGATTGGCATTACGTGGAATCCACCTATCAATTTGGGAAGGATTGCGTTTGGGATAGAGCCGTCTATTCATAGACATTGCCCTTGTGACTATTCATTTTTTTCTTTGTTCATTTGTAAAAAGCCTTGGAATTTTAAAATTATTATTTTACTTTAAGTTCTGGGATACATGTACAGACCGTGCAGGTTTGTTACGTAGGTATATGTGTGCCATGGTGGTTTGCTACATTTATCAACCCGTCATCTAGGTTTTAAGCCCCGCATGCATTAGGTATTTGTCCTCCCCTTAACACAGGAACAGAAAACCACAAGCACTGCATGTTCTCACTCATAAGTGGGAGTTGAAGAATGAGAACACATGAACACAGGGAGGAGAGTAACACACACCAGGTTTCTTTTAAAATATCCTTGAGAAGAAAAAGCCATGGTTCAGTGGACCAGCATAGGTGGAGACAAATGCACTGAGCATGTGCACGGTTTCCCCTCCACAGGCTCAGAGAAGAATGGAGGCAGAGGCTGGAGAGGAGGCTGAAGATGCTGGACAACCCTGATGAGAAGGAAAAGCCGGCCAACAGCACGGACTGAGCGTTGCCCACCTCACTGACTTCAAAGATAGCAAGCAACCATGGGCAATTTTCTAGGGGAAAAATACTAACACCCAAGTTATGCTGACTTACTAAACAGGACGCTCTCCAATTGTGCTTCCATTTGCTAGGGGATTTACATGTGAAACCTCCCCCAGTGCTAATGGGAGTTATTATCCTGCTCAATCCCCTCCGCACAGAGGACGGGATGACCGCAAGCAGGATAGGACGCTCAGGCTATTTAATATAAAAAGCTCTTGGAATTAGCACTCCCCAGGACTCACAGGCCCATGTGACATAATGTGATTCCACATTTCCTCCTCATTTCAAAATGTTTCAAGTCTTGAGACATTTGGAGTGTTTTCTCTAAGCTTACTGAGGGCAATGACCTTGCTGAAAATTTGGCTTCCCCGGGTCTCCTGGAAAAGAAGTCATAAAATCTTGTCTTTCTTTCCCTGCTTTTTATGAACACAGAAATGTAACTTCTTGCAGAAATAAAGCTATTATTATAAAAAGAATTTAACAATGTGGCTTGAAAAGGAACTCAATTAATTTATGTCTTCCTGTAAATGTGTTGCTTTTTCTTCGTCAACGGGTTTAATTAGAAGCATGCAATGAACGCATGGCGATAAACTTGGTTGCAGCGCCCTCGAGGTCAGTCCCCTGTGTGAACTCCCTTCACACCTGTCGGGTTAGCTCTCGGGTGGCACAGCAGGTGTCCAGACACATTCTAGAGTTTAAAGTCACCCTCACATTAGCCTCCTCTCAGGCCTCAAACACGATCATAAGGTAGGTGGCCTTCTACGGGGGCAGTAGTGATGGGGCCACCACTGCCCAGCTTCCTCCCTGCCAGGCTGCAGCAAAGGGATAAAGACTAGGGGCCCAGAAGCACAGAGGGCCAGAAGGACACAGAGGGTGCAGTGGGGGCATAGTTTGAGATGGTGCTGAACAGGATCCCAGCCCTTGCAGATGCCATGCGCTGGTATAACTGCTTCCTTCTGCTTCCACAGGAATCTAAATGGCCTCATTTCAGCTGACAGAGCCACGGGTGGCAAGAAGGGTTGGAGACGTGTTCTACCCACCCACTGTGATGAGATCCGGGGAGCCGTGCTGGCCCCTGCCATAGGCTCTCATTCAATTCAAATGCAACAAATTAGCCATAAACTATAGCTGGAGACTAAATAAAAATAATAGAACTTGAGCAAGGACAGAGGACCATGGGAATGAACATCTGGAAGGCTACATCTGGAGATCAAGGAAAAGGGAAATCTCCCCGAGAAATGGATGCTTTAGCTAAGGTCTAGACAGTATTAATCAAGTGTGCATGCGTACATCAGAACATCATGGTGTACACCCTAAATATATAGAGTAAAGAAAGAAATTCAAACAAGTAAGAATTATCCAGGAAACTGTGTCAGGGAGGATGTCTTGGACAGAGGACAAAAGCAAGTGTGAAGAACCAAAGAGGATCAGGAGATGGTGCAGGGGGTGGGGACCTGAGGTCCCTGGGGAGATGCGTCTGTAGCCCAAAGACTGGGGAGGAGCCTAGTATATAGGAGGGGGAGGGGCGAAGGGGCCTCTGGAGCCAGATAAGAAACTCTGGATCTAACCACAGGGTAACAGCAGGCCATTGACAGGTTTCAGGTGGAGGAATCAGCTGATCAGATGCGCATTGTGAACTTTTTCAAGCACACATATACATGTTTATGTAACTTCGTGTAGGTGCACAAATATGATCATATCATGCATGCCGATTGGGCTTATCACAGTTTTTTACTAACCTTTTCTCCCTCATCTCTGTGGTCGGGACTTAACTCCGTCCCTTTTCTTTCTGCTCACTACTGTCAGTGACCCCGACACCTCAGTAACAACCTCACCTAGGTTACTCCACGTTCACATAAATCTACAAACACACACACACTTGAACACACACTCACACTATACATCTAAAAGGCTTTATGTGGATGTGTTCATGTGGTAACATCTTACAAAACAGGATCACGTTCTTTTGTGTATCTTGTGTTCCTCACACAACCATGCTTCATACAAATGCACCCAGGTGAATTTAATTCCAATTTACATTTTTAATTTGGCCGTATTATCCCATGATGTGGATGTTCTATAATTAAAGTTAACAATTCTTTTAGAGATGAATAGTCACATGATTTCCAGGGTTTTGCATTTGAACAATGCAGCAGTAAGTAATCTCCTCTGGAGGTCCTTTATCACAGGAGTTTGATACTGGAAAATAGATTCCCAGGAATGGAAAGTTAGAACATGGTATTTGCAGTTTTTACTTTTAACATGCTACTAGAAGGTTTTCCAGAAAGGCTGGAGAAATTCCCATTTGAACCGACAGTTTATGAGAATATGTTTCTCCCCACATCGCTGCAAGCATTAATTGTCAGAGCTAGCTTAAATTTTCTGTAGTCTGAGGGGTGTTGAGTGACATCATAATTGGAGTCTCTTCATTTGGTTGTAGATTAGGTGAATTTTCTCATCTGTGAATTGCTTATGCATACTTTACTGCCCATTTTTCTAAGATGTGTCTTTCATGTCAATGTGTACGAACGCTTAATATAGTATATAACTTAACCCCTGGATTGTTATTTGCATTAGAAATCTAGCTTAAATATTCACCATTAAGTTTGAAAACCTTGAAGTTATCAAGGCAGAAATAGACATATTTATTTATATAAATATGAAAAGCTTCTATGTCATAAAATGTACCACAAGCAGAGTAGCTTTGGTAGATTTGCAAGTTTAAATGATCACTCCACTGCAGCTGAGAAGACGGATTTAAGGGGAGATGGCAGGAGACGGTGGGAGACGGATTAGGAGGTTGTTCCCAGGTCTCCATGACAGAGAATGGACGTGAACGAACAGAATGGATAGACCTTGCTGGTTAGATCTGCAGGGGCCTGAGGCACGGAGCATCTACAAACACAGATATTCATTTATTTTACCTAGCATTTATTTAACATGGGCTATGGAAGACGAATGTGAGTCCAAAGAGACAGCAGAGCTGGTTTTGTTAACAACTCCACTACGTACTGGTGGGGACCTCAGACGAACCCCCTGAGCTTTGGTTTCCTCATCTGGCATCATAGGCATACCATCATCTGTTTCTTGCGGTGGTTGAAATCGAATGAGCGGGTATAAATGCTCCCAGGGCAGAACCTGGCACAAGGTGGGCCCTCAGTGCACCTGAGCTCTCCGCCTCCTCTCTCTCTCTCTGCTCCCTCCTGGCTATCACCTGGCTGGGCCCATGGAAAATGCATGCTTGTTCTGGGCAGTGGTTACAAGGCCTGCTTGCCAGTCAGAATCACCTGGAAAACTGCTTTAAATTCACAGATTCCTGGGCTCTGCTCCCAGAGATTCTAGTTCTGTTGATCTGGGGTGGGGCTCGGGGATGGTATTTTTATCACGCTGCCCAGGAGAGCAGATGCTTAGCCAGACTTGGAAACTGATTCCTCAGAGGGTGCAGAATCTAGCAGAGAAGACAAGATGACATAAACTGAGTCTGCATGGTAAGGTCTTTCAGAAGAGCACTGGGTGCCCGGGGGAGAAGCATGGAGGTCTCCCAGAGAGAGTAAGATGAAGCCTTGAGGTAGAGGCCAAGGGCATCCTGGACACAGGAACCAGCTGTGTAAAGGCAGGAAGTGGCCTCTGTGCTGTCCCTGTAGGGAGTGGAGGGGGGCAAGGTTGGGGTTAAATGGGGAAGGCCCCTGAATGCTGAGCTAAGGAGTTTGGGCTTTGTCACATAGGCAATGGAGGCTCATCAAAGGTTTTTAAGCAAGCAAGTAACGTGCTAAGAACCTGTCTTAGTGTCTTAGTCAAACAGCCCTGGCAGCAGTGCGGAGAATGCACTCTACAGATGTTAGGGATTGTCTTTGTTAAAACTATGATGATCCAAACAGCTTTATTTGGAAAATATACCCTTTATGTGATCCTCTACTCTGGTCAAGGTGAGCGAAAACAAAAATAAGAGTGTGGTTTAAGTGATGAGATACAGAGACCAAAGCATTGCAATTGTACCTTATGCTGTGGCTCCAGACAAACACATTTAAAATTCCAGTTCTCATTTCAAACTTGTTAGCACTTTTCCTTTAATAACCTTGTGTGAAATGCAGATTGAAAAATGGCAAAATTATTCTACCAACTTAGAGGCGACCTCAGCTGCTCAAAAAACTTTACTGAATTGAAACCATAACTTTATTTATGTTGACAAAGAGTAGCAACAACAGATCCTTCTTTCTTTTGGACAGCTACACATGATTCAGAATTATTGACAGAAGAAATTAAACCAGAAAAGGTCCCTTTTTGCAAAGCAATCTAATGATGAAATCAAAAAGAGCTCTCTAGTTTCAGACCAGTCCACAAGTCCTCAGGCTGGTTTTGGTGCAGATAAGCTGACATGCACGTACCCAGCCCAGGAGACACAACGGCACTTGGAGGCTTTGCTATGGGGGACATTACAGATGGGGAGACGGGGAGGGAAAGGGAGAGAGACACTCGTTAGGAAAGATTTACTGTCCTAGGCATGTGGGCGAGATGGGTAGCACCCAAAGACAGTTGGGCAAATCAAAGGATTGTTTGCAACACAGAGCCACCTCCCCCAGACGCCATGAGAACTGAAGCAGCGCTAAAGTGCAAACCAGGCACAAAGCCAGTTCTCCCAGGAGGACCACAACAGCAGCAGCAGCAGCAGGAGAGCGTACCCAGGATCGAGGCGCTCCAGGGCAACTGTAACATTTTCCTTGACAACATGCAGATTCTAAAGGAAGAAGATAGGATTCTCCCATTAGCTTAGAAAATAATGCGTTTTCTTTGAAAATAATAAATAACCTGACTTTTTCTGATTATAAAATATTTGTTTATGGTAAAAATTCAGAAAAGGAAAAAGTGTAAAGATTACCCACATTGCCACCACCCAGCAATAAACACTACTAATATTTTGAACACTATGTAACAGCTCTCTAGTCATACCTACACAAAAAGATTGATAAATAACTTTTCAAAAGCGAGGCATTACCGTAGATTTTTGTCACCTGTTTTTCCATTCAGTAACATATTGTGGACATCTTAAAATTGATAAATACAAATCTACATTATTTTTTGTTGGTTGCATAATATTTAGATGTGAATGATTTATTTAAACATTTCCTTTTTCTTTCTTTCTTTTTTTGAGACGGAGTTTTGCTCTTGTTGCCCAGGCTGGAGTGCAATGGCGCCATCTCGACTCACTGCACCCTCTGCCTCCTGGGTTCAAGCCAGTCTCCTGCCTCAGCCTCCCGAGTAGCTGAGATTACAAGTTCATGCCACCACACCTGGCTAATTTTTGTATTTTTAGTAAAGACAGGCTTTCACTGTGTTGGCCAGGCTGGTCTCGAACACCTGGCCTCAGTTGATCCACCCTCCTCAGCTTCCCAAAGTGCTGGGATTACAGGCGTGAGCCACTGCGTCTGGCCTGAACAATTCCTTTTTAATAAAAGTTCAGAGCTATAACAAATGAATTACTTAAGCATATTCTGCATTACTAGAATTTACAAACAATTCCTTGAAAACATTACTGCAGACATGATAACGTAGAAAGGTTGTGTGTGTCCTGTTAGAATATTTCATATTTCATTTAACAACTCTGGATAGCTTTCTGGTTAACTCTGGTTGACTTTCTGGTTTTTCATTTCTTTTTTTTTTTATTTTGAGGCAGAATCTCACTCTGTGGCCCAGGATGGAGTGCAGTGGCCTGATCTCGGCTCACTGCAATTTCTGCCTGCCAGGTTTAAGTGATTCTCCTGCCTCAGTCTCCTGAGAAGCTGGGATTACAGGGCCAGCCACCACACCCACCTAATTTTTGTATTTTTAGTAGAGATGGGGTTTCACCATGTTGGCCAGGCTGGTCTTGAACTCTTGACCTCATGATCCACCTGCCTCGGCCTCCCAAAGTGCTGGGATTATAGGCGTGAGCCACTGTGCCCAGCCAACTTTCTGGGTTTTCACTGTGTGTGTACATACATACACACATGCTTATCCAGTTGTGTATTTTGGATGAAGTCTAAAAGTAGAACTGCTGTGTTGAAGGCCAGCCACAGAATAGATAATTCATGGCTCACAACCACCTCTCCCAATGCCGGGGGCATTGTGGATGCTGTAGGTTGTGCCTGACCAGTGCCTAGTGCCCCTTTCCCTTACAACAGACTGTACCGGGCAGAGAGGAGGAAGACACCCAACTCAACTCACCTTCCCTGCGGGGAGGGGAGGGCAGCTCCACCCCTAGGCGCTTGACACAAACCTGACCAAATAAAGTGCCACAGCCTTCTGGTGCCAACGACTGGCTCAGGGATGGCCCCCTGGCCCAATTGAGTCCAGGAAGAGCCAGGGCCCAGGCTTGGGCCGGACCTGCAGGGAAGGAGATTGCTGGCTCTTCTGGGTGGACAATAAAGACGATGGAGCCTGGAGCTGCTGCCAGTCACCCCAGAGAGTGTTCCCCAGGAATGAAGCCAGCGCAGGAGGGCATAGCTCAGGGAGAGAGAGATGAGAGAGACGCAGAGAGTTTTAGTCCCTGGACCCAAGCTATTTGGAGCCAACTTTATCTCTTAAATCTTTTAATTTTTTCTCTTCTTTTCTCTTTTCTCTTTCTTTTCTTTCTTTTCTTTTCTCATTGTAGTTGTCTGTCTCTTGTAATTTAAAACACCTGAATGGGGCTGGGTGGGGGGCAAAGGTAATTCACTGGGACTGGCCCCAGTACACGGGCCTCTGCCCCAGGACCCTGGCTGCACCTAGTGATCCTTCCTGCCCGGCCATCGGCCATACGACTGACCCCGGTCTGGACGCTTGAGGGAGCCGGCCCGGCGCTGGAGCCCTGCGCTCAGAGACACCCCTCCGGGGAGCGGGGAACAGACGCTCGTCCCCCGCTCCTGCGCTGCCAGCCCGCAGCCGCCCAGGCTCATCCCCTCTTGTGTCCTGGGGTCTGATCACCCCATTTCAAAGGAAGCATGACTCGTCAACTAAGTGTGACAAACTCTGGAATAAAGAATAGAAACAACTGCATTTTTAAATATTCTGTTCTGGACTTCTCAGCGTCACTAGCATGTTAATGCGCATCAAGACTCTCCGAAGGCGCGGTGTGGTCGGGGAGAGGGCAGAGCAGGAGACCGCTCCCGGGCCCGCAGCCCGCAGGCTTCCCGGTGAGAGGGCCGGGCTGCGCCTCCGAGCTAGAGCCCTCAGGCAAGTCGCTTAACCTCTCTGAGCCTCCGTTCCCTCCTTCCTAAAGCACCTACCTCATAGGGCTGCTGTGAAGATTACCTATGCAGTGTGCTTGAAAAGCACGGGAAACATAAACAGTCTGCAATGAACAGTAGCTGTTAGCATTTTAGCAGGAACGTCTAGAGTGTCCTCTGTCTGAGGACTCTTGTCTTCCCGACTGGAAATCTGTCTGGCCTCCACACTGACCTCTTAGTCGTGCTGGGGCTCTCTGCGGGTGGACTGCAGTCACCGTGCGGGATGGGTTCTTCCTGGGGGCTGCTCTTCTCCCCTGAGGTTTACTCAGGGCTGGCCTTCAGGGCACTTCTGTCGTTTCAGTCTCAGAATGTTCCATTCAGAATGAAGTTTTTTGATTGGAATGGTGCACCCCGGAGTAACCGAAGTAAATGGAGGCGTTTGGCATCCCCGACCCCACACGCCCTGATCTCCTGAGGGAGGAAGAGGCAAATGGGCAAGAGAGGGGACCGGGTGTTCGCATTGCAGTTCAGAGGATCCCTCCGTGGGGGTGGTCTTCAACACAAGTTCCCACCAGACATCCTGACTGTCAACTTCTGCCGAGGGATCCTTACTTTAAACAGCTTTTGTCTGGTTTTGGCTGAGCTGCACCCCACCCCCACCCCCATAACAAATTATGGAACAGTCGCTCCCAAGGAGAAAATTCTTACCTCTTCAGACACCTCCTTGATGCCCCAGAGCATCTCTCCCAGTGCAATAAATATGGGGCTGGCTCCTTAAGAGTCACGTCCATTCCCAGGCACAGGTGTCCAGGGAGACCTCCTTGTATTTGAACCAATGGTAATGCCTCAAGGTCAAGTCAAAGCTGAACCTTCTCATGACCTAGCACTAGAAAAGCGGCCAAGTCAGGAGGGCACATTGCCCTCTTTCATCCTTAGGCCCTTTCTTGAAAGACCATTGGAAAATATATTAGAATGCAAGAACTCTCTCACTGGGTGAGCACCAAAGACTGAGCAATGTGGTTGGCAGGCGGGCTGGGGAATGTTTCTTGTTATTCTGATATTGATATTTCTCCTGTGGCTTTCTGCTGGTTGGCATTTGCCTGGATTCTTTTTCCATCTATTTCTCACTGTCTTGCATTGTACACAGAATGAAGCACTATGGGTGAACATCACACTTCGCCTCTACTAATTGCCTCGTCAGTCACGGCGAGACAGCGAAATGCTCCCAAGCGCAGCACAGAGCACGGTTCCTGGAAAGTTCCTCTTGCACCTCTACCTGTGATGCTGAGTGGGCATCTGACGACCTAGAGAGATCACTTTAATTCCCATGTTTGATCTTTCCCCTGTCAAGTCATGCATGGGACAACCATGCCAAGAGATTGAGTTTGAGTGTTAAAATTTGCTAAAAAATGAATAAAAGAGGTGAAGGGGCTGATTTTTTTTACCAAGTATGGCTTGATAACATTTCTCTTTCAAGACTTTTGCAGGGCTAACTTCACACTTTTAAGCACATATGTAGTAATTAACAGTCAACCGTTGATGTGCACCTATCCATTGTGGAGTAGTGGGTGGGAGAAGGGCTAAGAAAGGAACAGAAATCTACAAATCTGGCTTTCACCGGCTGCTTACTGGGACTGTGGCCAAGACTCAAATGCAAATAGCCAATTGTTATTTGTAGAGACTGGGGATTAAGGGCATGGGCTTTGGCGTCAGGCGGATCTGGGAGCTAATCTCAGGGCTGCCACTCATTAGCACATTATCTAACTTCTGTAAGCATTAAACACCAGTTTCCACACCTTGGGGTTGGGGCAATAATTCTAATTCACAGGAATTTGGGGAGGATGTCATAAGAAAATGTACCTGACCTACTTTAAAATCAGCGCCTTCGTTCTTGTGGAGACGTCATTGGGAGAATGAGGAGTCAGGCCTTGGAGTGAAGGGGATGTTTTGTAACATACATCAGAGAAGACTGGCATCCAGAATGTCCTGAGAGTCACACAGAAGGAGCAGATAACCCAGTGGAGGAACAAATAAAAGAACCAAATGGACACTTTTCAGAGGTGCATACTCAGGTGGCCGTGGAACACAGGACTGTTCAACCTCACTGACGATGGAAAATCCTTTTCAAAACAGAGAGCTGCCATACGCACGCACAGGACAGCTAATTTGAGGATAACTCGCAGCACCATGTATTGGAGAGAGTATGAAGCATGGGACTGTGAACTGGTGCAGCCACTTTGGAAAATGTCTCAGCTTTGTCTGCTGGAGTGGAGGATGCTGCATATGGCCTATGGCCCAGCAATTCCTGTGGACATCAGGAAGCACGTGCAAGAGTTCAGAGCAGCGCTGTTAACGATCAGTTTCAATGGCTGTAATCTGGAACTCGCTCAGATGTTATTCAACAATAGAGTGTGTTGTATTTGACCGGAGCGTAGAAAGTTACCACAAGACAAAAGTATGCCAGATTGCAGGGTCATTTATTATGCCGGCGACCACAGAGGACTCACGTCTTTCCAACCTGTGGTGCCAAAAGGAGGGTGCCACGACTTTTTATACCCGAAAAACCACCTTGAGAGCGGGGGTGAGGGGTGGGGATGGGGATGAAAAGGTTTTGGACATTCCAAGGGCTAGGGGATTCTGTGATTCACCTCCTGGGTGGAGACGAGTGTGGGGGTCTCCGGACATTCCAAAGGCCGGGGGACTTTTGTCATTCTGTTTGTTACCTCAGTGGTTTACAGAAGTCAAGATATACATTTGTTTACACATCACAGATTTTAGCAGTTACTGATAAGAAAAGGTAAGCAGCTTTACGTAGTTTTGAAGAACAAACTAGCAGTTCTATTTACAGAGGCCAAGGACAGTAGTTATTGTGAGGAGAATGGGGCAGCCATTTCAACTTATCTAAAAACAGTTTTGCATTTTATAAAATAGTTTTGCTCCGGTTCTGGCTCTAGGCCAGCACAATATCACAAGTGGAGAGATGGATCCTTTTTCATGCAGTAGAATGTTAGATAGCATTGAAGATGAATGGATCACTGCTATCGTGGATGAATTGGAAGATGGATGAATTTCAGACATTGAGCAGAAAATGCTGGACACAACACATACATTCCATATGTTTGAAATTCATAAAATGCAAGACAAAATTCAACTTTGGAGATGCATATTTGGTGACTGGCAATCAAAAGCAACAGGGAAGTGATTACCTTAAATGTCAGGGAAGTTATTACCTAACTTTTGTAAGGAAAGAGGGGTTAGTGTCACGGAAGGGGGATGGGTGTGATTTCTGGGATGCTAGCCATATTGTATTTCTTTTTGAATTTAAGTGATGGTTTACCAACATTTGCTTTTGATAATTCACTCAGGTGTGTATTTGTGTTTCTTATGTGTGTCATATTTCACAGTAAAGGGGCTAAAAAAAGAAAATGCACATCAAACCTTTAGCACCATGGAAGTTCTCATTAAATGAGATACGTATTTGTTTCAAGAATATTAATCTGGAGATGTTTAATTAGAACTGCAAAACTAAATGAAGCGTTTCAAACTGTCAACTCTCCTTCTAGTTGTAAATGTCAAGAGTGAGACATAAGGTACCTGGCCTAAGAATGCATCAGGAAACACAGCCGTGGGGTCACCTTTTCTGGAGATGTTAATCAAACCTGCAGGTTGCAGGCAAAGGCAAGGCACGGTACTTTGCAAGGCCAGCAGAGCCCAGGAGAATTGCCTAACTTGAGAGGCAAGAATTTCTGAGTGTGGAGATAGCATGGGCATTTTATTAAATCTTCCTGATGAGTCTAACCTGCAGCCAGGGTTGCAGAAGTTGCACTAGTGCTGAGGCGGGAGGCGGAAGCTGCTGTCAGAGGCCCCCAAGGAGAACAGCTTTCCCAGGAGTGGAGCAGAAGGGCTTTTAGCAGACCCCAAACTGTCAGTTTTGTGGAGCAGGCTGACATGAGTAGAAATGGGGGTGGCTGACCCCCAACTCTGCCTCCTCTGAATGAAAAGTTGAGAGAAGTTGGTTTCTTGAGACAGTAGCGCTTCTGTGCTCACGAGTATATCCCTTTGTCCCATTTAGGGATTGATCCTGGGATTAATTTTTCAAAGAAGGGCACATCACTTGGTTCAGCATCCTCCTGGATAGCAGGCCACATACTGGATGCACAGACACTAATGGTTCAAATATAATTTTCAGAACTCCTGAGAAATTCTGACTTTGTAACTATTGAAAATAGAAAAGTTGCAAGGCATTTCAATGATATAACAGTAAATGAAAATGCCAGTTTATACATTTATGAGTCTTTCTCAGAACACATGTGCCTCTAGAGACAAAAGACATAGAATGAAATGAAGTTAAGAGAGACAAATCTGACGTGGGGCGATGTGACACACATCCCCCTGTTTATTGTGCAATATGGCACACACATACAGGACCACAGGACCCCGAGCAGGCCGGTGATGCCCCTTCCCCTGCCAGGAGCACAAACTTTCTGCACTGTTATACCCTCCAATTTTGATTTTAACCACCCAGAGTTAGCAACAGGCTCCATAGACCAAAGGGCAGGATACTCAATAAGATTTCCCTCATTTCAGATGCCAGACACAAGTTTTAGGATCCCCATGTCACCCACACTTCTGACCAAATGTTGTAAGTTCAGGAGGTTCCCATAACTCCCCTCAGTTTTAGTAATTTACTAGAATGATTGACAGAATTGAGGAAAGCACTACGCTTAGGAATATCTGTTTTATTTTAAAGGAAGGTGCAGGAGTTTTATTATGTTGGAGGTGCATCACCTCCAATGCATCAATGTGTTCACAAACTGCAAAGTGCCACTGAGCGTTAACGTCCAGTTTTTATTGGAGCTTCTCTGTGAAGGAATAATTGACTGAAACACTGGCCATGTGTATGAACTCAGCCTCCTGCTCTCCTCCCCTCCTTGGGGGCCAGGCTGGCTCGAAGCCCCAGCCCTGTAATCACATGTCTGGTCTTTATGGTGACCAGCCCCATTCTGAGTCATCTTGTTAGGCTAGACTAAGACAGTCAAATGACTTGGAAATTCCAGTGACTTAAAGTCTCTTTCCCAGGAACTAAGGATGATGGCTAGTCAGATTCTTTATGATCCAACAAGCCTTATACTGTGGGACCCCACATCCAGAAAGACAAAAATAGGATCCTGCCATCTCAAAGGCAGCCTTCATCTAAGAGCCATACGTAAGAGTATTTAAGCCAGCCCTGACATGAAATGGAGCTCTAAATAGAACAAACGCTCAAACTCAGAATGTTCTATTTAAACTAAAATGCTATTCATTGGCAAGTGTGAAGCATCCTGCCACCCCTCAGGCTGTGGGTTCATGGGAAAGAACCAAGCAGTTTAGAGGATACCTACCGGACCAGCACGAAACTAAGGAGTTTGTATAAATGCAGATAACAATGCGGCAATTCATAGTAAGGAATAGTTTGATTAGGTAATTCAGCATCCTTGTACCAGCCTGTTAATGCCTTCTTCCATCGGCAGCAAAGCCAGCAAGCAGAACAAATTTGTAAGACAATGGAGCTTGGTGAGGATGGGATCGGAGCATTGCGAAACACGACACATTCTCAGTTTGGGGCCCTTTCCAGCACTCTCAAAAGAGAACGTTGTCCTTAGATATGCTTATCATATTTGTTTATATGTAGCCTTACTTATACCAAATTGGGTTCCTGAGGACACATCAAGAGCTTCTTGGTTGACCTTGACAGCTTAACAAGTTTCCTTCAGTACATGTTCACCCTTAACTGTGAGAGTGAGTCATTGCTAAAAATGGTTTACCTCATATTCTCATCCACTTCCAAACTAATTATGACCAGCCACTTTTAGGGAATTACATTTCTGAACTTACCGCAGAATTTGGCCTGAATGCTTCCATACATAGTAAGAAGACTTCATCTGTTGACATAATTAAAAAGCCGTCCTTCATTCCAGCTCATGTTTACTCCTGGAGGCATGCGTGACTAATTGCAGGCATTTATTTCATGCCTGGTGGTCTGGGTGGTATGTCCTAAATGTTGTTTTCTGACATTTGATTGTTTAGTTGGAACCTTTATGCATGTTTCAGCAGCAGGGCATGAATAAAGAATGATATTCCTTCAGGATGGCACTAGGATGGGCCCGGGGAGGACAGAGGGACTGGAGGCAGGGACGAGAGAAGCTCACGAATACAAGGCCACTTCGGCCTCTGGTGGATCTCAACCGTGTATGTTATTTTTTGTTTGTTTGTTTTGAGACAGAGTTTCGATCTTGTTGCCCATGCTGGAGTGCAATGGCACAATCTCGGCTCACTGCAACCTCTGCCTCCCGGGTTCAAGAGATTCTCCTGCGTCAGCCTCCCAAGTAGCTGAGATTACAGGCACGCACCATCATGCCCAGCTAATTTTTTGTATTTAGTAGAGACAGGGTTTCACCATGTTGGTCAGGCTGGTCTCTAACTCTTGACCTCATGTGATCAGCCCACCTCGGCCTCCCAAAGTGCTGGGATTACAGGCATGAGTCACCACACCTGGCCAGTATGCTTTTATTTGCCAAGATTGTTAAATGAAAAGGCAGCTGTTCCAGAGACTCAAGCCCTGTGGGTGGATGCAACATTTAGCTTCAATCACTCAGCACAGTGTCTGCCTTATAAGCCAGTGCTTCAGAAGTGCTCTGAGTACTGCCCATCCTGGGGTCTACAGGACCCAGAGTTGAACACACAGTTAATTGGCAGGTCTAAAATACAAACATGCCCCAGAAGGTCCAGTCAGGGTGCTGTCATGAAGCCAGTGTGGCTTCTTTGGGAGCAGCCATGCAGAAGAAGAAGAGATCGTTTTCGTCAGCTGTCCTGTTAGCAGGCCTGCTGCTGCATGAGGCAGAAAGGGCATTCCATCTGTTTTCCCTCGGGAGTGGTCCTGAGTCCTCCCCAGTCCCGTGACAGAAGTGTCTCAGAAAACAGTGCAGTGCGTGAGCCAGCAGAATCCCCAGAGACTCCACCAGATATTAGTGCAGGCCTTAGCGAGCCCCGAGTCAACCACCCATGCATAGGATCTTCCCCCACTGGCAGCTGCAAACTTCACTGAGGCACAAACTCAACACCATGCCCAAAACAACCACCGCTATCCATCCTCCAAGCCCTTCTGTCTGTGCTTCCTGCCCCAGTTACTGGCCCCACTGTCCACCCAGCGATCTGTCCCAGTGAGTCCTTCTCGCCCCCAGAGCAACTCATCAACAAGTTCAGCCATTTGTCCTCCAAGTTTTCTTGAATCTATCCCCTTTTCTGCATCTCAACTCCAGCACATTATCCCAAGTGACAACCACTGCCTCCTGAAGAACTCTAACACCTTTCTACTTGGCCAGGTGCGTCCACTGTCCCTCCAACCACTCTTGCCCTAGTCCAGGGTGATTGTTTTGACACAAATTATGTCACTGCCCTGATAAAATCTTTTCAGTAATCTTTCCCTGACCTTGAGACAAAGACCGATAACCAGATTCTGCAACCCCAGTCTCATCTTGGGCCACACGCCACCCCACAAATCTCAGCACACAAGTCCTGGCTGCTGGCTTTCCTCTTGGGCCACTAACACGTGTACCTGATGCTGCCTCTGCCTGCAATGGGGCATTTGCAACTCCGCACATTCTCTTTTTTAAAATTGTGATACATATTACCACTTACATAACATAAAATGTACCAGTTTAACCACTGTAAGTGTACGGTTCAGTGGTATTTAATGCCTTCACATTGTTGTGCAGAACTATGAAACACTGTGAATTTATGAGTCCTCCTTGCACAGGGGCCATGTGAATCTTTCCTGAATTGCTCCAATTTTAGTATACATGCTGCCGAAGCGAGCACCCTAACTCCTTTTGCCTATAAACCCATCTTTGGATCTTGGTTTAGAAGTCACTTATTCAGAGAAGCCTTCAAAACAAGGCTCAGTGCCCCATCGCACATCGCCCTGGCTTCACAGCACTTGGTGGCAGTGAGGCGATTGTTGGATTGGTGTCTGTTCCTCTTACTAGACTGCTGGCTGCACGCAGCAGCACCCAGGCCTGGAGCATGCAAGGCACTCTGTTGGGATCCGTACATCCTAGCTCAATGAACAATGCTTGAATGAGTGAAGAAATGAAGTTCTACCCACAGTGAAGACCACCCTTGACATTTTTGTAGAAAACTGTATGATTCTCTGTTGTCTTAAATGCTATTTCACAGTAGGATCTTGGCTTCACCTTTCAAAAACCAAAACCCATAGTGAAGTGTCTTTTTTTCCTTTTCTCAGACAGAAGAGCAATTTTTCTCCAACCATTAATTTGGGCTTCATCTCTTACAAAAGAGAAAGCCATCTGGTAGTCTCTAAATGGTAGGTTTTCCTTTGATTTTGTTCAGCAAAGCTCAAAACTAGTGAATCTAGAATCAGACTTCTGAAGCAGTTTGTAATTTCTGAAAACTAATGTGAAGTGGAATTTCTTTTGCAGTAAGACACTCAGCCCGATTGATACATCGCCATGTCTGCAGAAAAGCACCCTCTCACACAACTGGGGTTGAGTGTGGGGCCTGTGGATGGGTCTCCCTGGAACCTGAGGTGTCTGCACCCCCCAAGTTCATGGAAAACTCAGCCATGCTGGATGCTAGGAAGCCCTGCTATGGAGCCAGACAGGGTGGGTCTAGGATTTCATGGAACCAAAGACTCAACCCTGAGTTAGAGCAAGAATAGGTGATATTCACTCATGTGACTTTTCACGCTTTAGTGTTATTCATAACATCAGCAGCAAGAGATGAGTCTCATCATCATCCACAACAGCATCCTAAGTTTGTAGATAAGGTGATAACATTGAGAAGTCAAGTAGCTGGCCCAAGAGGCTTTCGAGGAGTGCTGGGCTGGGTTATCTGATTTCAGTACTAAAACTTTTGTGTTTTTCACTCCACTTTGCTCCATATGACATTCACCACTGCATTTTTAGAAGCAACTTCCACTATAATGTCACCCTTGCAGTGGCATAAAGATCTGGTCTTCTGCACTGTGGGCAAAGCCATACAAATAGAAAGATGTGTGCCCTGTGACTGTAAGGCCCTTTAATGTGACTGAACACTCAGACTT
Source organism: Cebus imitator (assembly GCF_001604975.1). Classification (NCBI taxonomy): domain Eukaryota; kingdom Metazoa; phylum Chordata; class Mammalia; order Primates; family Cebidae; genus Cebus; species Cebus imitator. The sequence continues at coordinate 891,195 of NW_016107511.1, read as the reverse complement.
GGCCACACGCTCTGTGGTTGCTCAGTGTGTGTGGACTCTCTGGCTGATCAAAAGCCTGAGAGGGGGCAGCACAGGCTGAGCAGGACTACCCAGTAACACTGAGCCCCTAAAAGTCCTGGTCCCATGAGCCATGCCCCAGGCTCCGCCTCCACTGTCAGGAGTGTCCTATGTAAACACCGCCTTGAAGTTGGAGTCTATTCTGGCTTACTGCAGTTCACTGAATCTTGGGGGGGAAAGCTAGGATGCCCTCTGCCTCCCCGCATAGCCTCCGGTAGGCTGGGTCCCCCGGGCTTCCTCTAAATCCTGCATGTCCCCACCCTCCTCATGGAGATCCTAGTGAAGAACACAGTAATCTCTTGGAGCAAGTGAGGAATGAAATGCATAAGGCTCCCACTGCAGGATCAGGGCGTGCTGAGATAACCCCTCCAGCTCTTGGCCCAGGAGGTGATAAAAGAGGCACCTGCCATGAAGTCACCACCTGAAACCTTGTCCCTCAGCACCCCTGTCCACCCGTGGCCCCAGTGAGCCAATGGTTCCAGTGACCCTAAACATCCCACAATCCCACATCTCCCATCTCCCCGTGAGGCTTCCCTGCTTTCTGTCGACAAAGCTGCCTTTCATCACCTCTGTGGCATGTTCCCGCCATGTGCCCTCCATGACCCTCGCCTCCTCTGCCCTTGGCCACAGCTCACTCTCCTCCATGTCAGCTGTCAGACTCCAGCTGGAGCAGCCCATGGGCACTCAGCTTTATTCACACAGCAACACACACACACATCCCCCCAGATGTTTGTTTTCTGCCTCCTTTGAGGTTTTCCAAAGCTCCTTTGTTTGAAAAAGAACTCTTCCCAGGACACCCTTACCTTACCTCTGCGGTCTCATCTTCCACCAGATTCCTAGAGGACTTCAAATTGTTTGGCGTGTGGGGAAAGTGCTTTAAATGGTTTCTGTTCTTTCCATGATTGCTAAAAAGTCATTTTCACCATCATTGTGATTATTATCTACCCTGGATTTCCACTCTGATCCCTACTCCTGACATAAAAACCTTCTGCTTTTGTATTCTTTTAAATTAGTGGTTTTATTGTTGAATCTTAACTTTGTCACCTTAGGAATAGTTTCCAATGATTTCTGCATTTTACGTTCTGTTCCTGCTCATTTGTCCTTTCAGGTGTGTGTTTTTTACACAATGACTTCACATGAGGACACATTGTGAGTGTACAGCGTCAAGAACATGCTGTGGTCGGGATCACATCTCCCCGAGGCACAGAGGATGGCTCTGTTTGTTCAGGTATTTGTTCCTGATCATTAACTCTTCCTTGCTTTTCAGGCAAAACTGATGCCCTTAGAAAACCACCAGAGGACCAGGCACAGTGGCTCGTGCCTGTAATCCCAGCACTTTGGGAGGCTGAGGTGGGAGGATGCCTTGACCCTGGCTGGTGGAGACCGCAGTGAGCCATGACCGTGCCACTGCACAGGTGACAGAACGAGACCCTTTCTAACAATAACAACAAAAGCAGCCACCAGTGGTTGTAGAGAAATGCTAATGATTTTTTAAGGGGAAATTCTTAAGGGCAACTAATCCATTATCAGGTGCTTACTTATTTCCAGCACCTATAGTGTAAACCATTTTACTATTAAAATTATTCATGACCATGCATTTTAGAGGGCTTGTTTAACAAACTTACTGTTGAAAATGCAGAAGCAGCGGAATGGTGGGGAAGCAGCATTGAGGAAGAACAGCATAAGGAGTTGGAAGCAACTGGGCAACTTTCTTTAAGCTTATCTGAAAGGGCAGCCCTGTGGCTACAAAGTCGGCCATTGCGTTGGAAATTAGCTTCTCTTCATGTACAGTACTGAGTGGTAAGCAAGGAGAAGGGCTGCTGTGACCTTCCAGGTGGAGCGTCTGGTGCTGGGGGGAGAATCTGAGTCTTCTAACAACAGCGATGCAGGTTCTAACCAGTTCCTCCGTCATTTGGTGAGTTCGAACCTGACTTCCTAGTGCTTCAAGAAGAGGATTTATAGGGACTTGACACCTTTAGAAAGCAAAGTAGTATAATGAGACCAAAATACAACTAGTCAGAGGCTTTTCCTTCTTCCTCCTCACGCTGTCACGTTGGCAAAAGAGGCCTCAGTTGTCATGCTTGGTTCTCTACCCTGGGAAAACTCCTTACAATATCACTTTCTTATGGCTGTTGCATTCTTAGTATTTTGTTCCAAAGTCACCCACAATCTCCAGATGTAGAGGCTTTAGGGTCCACAAGTGGAAAGGGGCATCTAGAAAATCAATAACATAACATTACTTGCGTTTTTACATTTTCAGGACTTGGTATGCTTTAATTTACATCATGCCTTATAGATGGCACTCGAAGCTTGTTTTGTAGGTTAGATTATAAGATATATAGAACTTCTCACATCTCAATCATGCCCAGCCATGAAGCATCTTGTTCAAACATAATCACTAACACTGAAGACAAGGATTATCCATGGCTGTGTAACAAACTACCCCCAAAACTCTCTGGCTTAAAACAACCATAAACGCCTATTACCTCTCGACGTTTTCTGTGGGGCAAGGATTTACAAGCAGCTTCACTGGATGTTTCTGGCTCAGGCTCTTTCATGAGGCTGCAGTCAGAAAGTCAGGACTGCAGGAGCACCACGGCTTGAGTGGCTGGAGAATCTACTCGCACGTTGGGAAGATCACACAGCCAGCACGATGCTGCCGATTGCTGGTGTGAGGCCTCAGTTCCTCACCAAGCGTGCATCTCCACAAGGCTGCTTGAGCGTCTTCATGCTATGGCGGCCAGCTTCCCACAGAGTGGTCATCCTAACAGAGAGAGAGGCAGACGGAAGCCATATCCTTCTGATGGTCTTGTCTCAGAAGTCACATGGCCTCACTTCCACAGCCTTTATTCACTGGCCATGAGTCATTAAGTTCAGCCCATATTCAAGGGGAGGGAGTTACAGTCCACATTTTGAAAGGAGAAGCATCAAATAATTTGCAAACATGTTTTGAAAGCATCAGTGGTTATATTTTCATGCAGATGATTTTAAACCATATAACTTCTTTTGAAATGCATTTGTACCAAGTTAAATTCTCATATTTTAAATGTACAGCTTAGTGACTTTTCCAATGAGTAAATACCTGTATAACCATCATCTAGATCAAAATACGGTATGTTTTCAACATCTCAGAGAGTTCTATCATGGGAATCTCTGAATTTGAATTTTTTTTGTACACAATTATCACCTACAAATAAAGACAGCTTTAATTCTTCCTTTCTAGCCTTCATAACTTTCATTTATCATTCTTGACTTACTCTACTACCAAGGTTGAATAGATCTGGTATGAGTGGGCATCCCTGCCTTGTTCTAAACTTAGAGGGAAATGTGTTCAGAATTTATCTGTAGAGTTTTTAATAGATAACTTTTATCGGATTGAGAAAGCCTTCTACTCTTGGTGTGAATAAGCTTTGGAAATAGAAGGGTAAGTAGAATCACAAATCATAGCTTGTGACAAGTAGAATCACAAGTCATAGCTTGGTCATAGGTTTAAGCATTTGCCAGAGTACTGTCTTTAGCTGTGAACGTTCTTTATCCAATCTACAAAAAAGAAAATTGTACTAGGCCTACACATGGAAAATTACTGCCCAGGCGGTCTGCAATCTCCAAATATGTTGATCTTCACATGTATATTGGTTTGTCAGCTCCTTGGAATTGGAAATTGTCAGACTTCTTCACATGCAACCTTAATTCTGCGTGGTGCTTCCGTATTTAGATCAATTACAACAGTCTATTTAATTACCTTAGGCCCAAAGTATGGTTCTGTGCTATGGTGGTGGGGCATGGGAGAGGAGTTTTGAGGAGAAATGGAAGGGGGAAGACAGAGGAAGCCTAGGCACCAGCGGTACCAGCAGCAGCAGCGTGTAGAGAGGTCAGTTCTCACAGCCAAAGACTCATGGAGCCACCCAAGCCGGGTGTGGCTGATGTTTGTGAATTGGCATTCTGTAAGTCAGGGCTCTATAAACCTTGCCACATGTGGTGAGAATTTTTAAATGTCTCAACACCCAATTCACATGGCTTTAAAAGCAATAAATTTTAAAACAAGAATGTTTAAGTGGCACTGACAAAGAGTCCTCAGATTCATTATCGCATTTACTCTTCAGCGCAGCCCTGTGAGGTTCACATCCAGGCCTCACAGAGGACACTGAGGCCGAGAGACGTTCCGGGTCTTGCCGGAGATGACACAGCTTGGCTTCGGTGCCCCGGACTGAGCCGCGACTTAGGGCATGTGCTCTTTTCATTGCATTGTATTGGCAATGGCTGCCTGACAACTTTTTATATGGTTTTTAAAAATCACTGTAGCAGATGTGTCTGTGCTGAATGTAACTTGAGATGTTAGTTTGCTTCACGTAATTGAAGCGTTTCATTCTCGGTCCCCAGGTTTTGGTCACAGCGCGTTTAGCCATTTGGCTGAACAAATACAGAGATTGTTTCTCCCTCCTCCTCTCAGCACGTTCACCTTTTTCACATTTTATGAATTCTGCTCCAGTTGTCCAGGTATGAGACAGGGGGAAATCTGGAAAAGGAATACTAATTCTGTAACTTGGCAAAGACTATCTGCCATACGCCTAACAGTCAGTGAAAATCACCGAGCATACGCGTTTCATTTAAGTTTCCCATCACCAAGTACAAGGCCCTGCCTTGGGCACTTTTAGGGCCATAACTGTGGCATATTTCAGAGAGCAAGTCTCAATTTACTAGTTAGTCCCTAAGGGAGATGTTGGGACCACTCTTGTTTTAAAAGTGGTAAAACGCACACTAGGGCACTGTAGGGCGTACACATTTTGGATGTCAGATTGATTTTCGGGCAGGCAGTGGTCTGCAAACCTTGCAGAGGAGCGCCTTTGGATAGGGGACATGTCAACATTGATGGGGGCAGGGTTCCCGGGCTCTGTCTAGAGTGAAAACCCCATGTGCCACCGGGCACGTCTGTGAGCTGGAGGAGAATGGCACCAGAGAGCAGCAGGGCCCGGCGAGCCAGCACAGAGGGACCCTGCGTTTTCAGAAGCGACCACAGATCCTGCTGAAGGGCTGGACGGAGAGCAGCTGGCTCTGCTGGGTGTGGCCAGCGTCGCTGTGGGGTACAGGCCCAGCAAGGACAGCAGTGGGGCTCGGCGCTCACATAACAAGCTCTGACCTCTGGGGAAGGCAGACTCACATTTCCTCAAGGTTCTCTATTTGTACCAGATGAACTCATTGTCAGATATGAAAGGGCATCGTTCCAAGCGCTGTTGAGAGAGTGTCGTTTACTATGTAAACAAGGACAGAAGGCATCAGAGCCAGAATGCCATTATTCCTTGGCTTCCGAACGTTCCAGTGGAAATGCATGCTCCATGATTACTATTATCATTAAAATACTGGTTGGATTGTCCCATGAACATGAAAGTTTATAGCAAAGAGTGATTTTTCAAACAAAGATGCTGCAATGGTATCTGAGTTTGGCTTCTATCTCCTTAATTTTCTGAAGGTCCCTCAGGGAAGAACCCAGTGATTGGCAGAGTGGGTAGGATTTAGAAGGCTTTTCCAGGGCTTTGATTCGTCTAAAATATTTTTCTTTCTTTCTTGTTTTTTTACAGCTCCCTTAGAGATTTATTTTGAAGTGCCCCTGCCATGACTTTTCTGACTGCCTATGTGGCTTTCAAACCTGTCCACCACGTGTTTAGGAGTGAGTCATTTCCCCACAGGTAGGAAAAGTCTTAGCCCCCATGGGGAGGGTCAAGAGAGCAAACACGAGAGAGGACTTGGTCCTTACCAGAGGTCGCCCCCAAAACAGTGAGGTGTTCCAGTGCTCATTCCCTGACTGATGACTTCCTGAGCTAATTATTTTCTCCAGTAAACAAAGTCTGTATGAGATATCATAGAAAATGAGTTTTTAAGACTTCCTAACACCAAACATGTCTTTTTTTGTTTTCCAGCAGCATTTGCATTGTGTTACCCTGATCTCACTTATTCACCATTTGTGACATTTTTTCAAGCCATGGTTCACCTTTTCTTCATGTCCTTTTCTGGTCCTTTGAGATAACGCTTTTAGAATTTTACCATTCTGCTGTGAGGCCTGTGTCTATTTCTGTGAGAGGAATTCCATGTGGAGGAGGTGAGGTCCCAGTTTTCTGGTTTGGAGAAGCCCATGACTGCTCATTCTTGAGATCCCGCCTATGCCAGGTGTATGGAATACCTTCCTGTGACATGTACGGCTCTTCCAGCTGAGCATAAAAGCAGGCACCTCACCCTTTCATCAAGTAATTGACTCAGAACTTTAAGCAAGACAGATACAAGTAACTCAAGACCTGAATTATTTTTTAATTTACTAGGCGTTGTGTTTTTTTTTGCGCACTAATTACAATGTACAATTAAAGAACAGCGTAGGATTGGCTAATAAAGAAGGTGGTGAAACTCTGATGCAGAATGACCTCTCAGTAAACTTTTAAAGGACATGGGTTGTGGTGGAGTCATATGGAGAGGAGCCATGGGCTTTGATTCCAATGACTACTTCTCATCTCTTTCTCTTATTTACTGATTTGGGCTCTTCGTGAAAGGGATGTTTTTCTCGTCCTCTCCAACTCTTGCTCATAGATAATTTAATAATAGTTACGTCAGAAACCTCTTAAATGAGAAAAGCTTCGTCCTATTTAGATTTCTAATTACTCCACAGAATTTGAATTCCACATAATTTGAGATTGCTTTAAGAGTCCACTAACACCCAGTGCTGGAGTGCTCTCTTGTCACTAATAACGGGGCACTAAATGTCAAATGTTCCTCCAGTGATTTATGTTCCTATTTCACAGCTTGCCTTAATTGCTTTTTACATAAATCTGAGAAATAGTGATTAAAGTATTGCTGACTTTGGCACATTTATCAGTAGTTTGTAATATCTTCTGATACAACGTTAAGTGCTTGGCTAACAGAGATGAAGCAATGCTTTAGTCACAGGGCTTCCCTGCCATGGAGAAGGCTGTCCCCAGCGGGGAATGGCGAGTGGTGCGGACTGTCCCTGTCTCACAAGAGTCCTTCTGTTTCCTAGGAATTTGCACCCCACGGCAAGAAATGACATCGCTGTCTGCCTTTCCTATGCGGTCACACTCACTAGATAGAAATGATGATGTGATATCCTCTTCTGTTTTAATTTTTAAAACAGTGAACGCTCAAGAAATGGGATCAGCCCTCAGTTTCTCCTCATATTTCGGCCCTAAAGCCCTGGTAACTGTGAAAACTGCTCCTGAGGATGAAATGGGCAGGACCTTTGAACTAAACAGCAATAGCAAATGTGTGGTGCCTGCTCTGTGGGCATTCTGTTTCTGAGAACGTGTTGTCCTGCCCCAGTCTGGCTGTCTATTCTTTTGTAGGGTCATACAAGAGTGGGAGGGCCATGGCAAGAAGTGGTCCAGTCTTTATAGATGTTCTTTTTCCAGAAAACGAGTAAAAACTGTTTTTAAATATCCTGGAATGACAATCCAAAATGCAATGGAGAAGAGGGAAGGAAGGAAGGAAAGAAGGAAGGAAAGAAGGAAGGAAGGAAGGAAGGAAAGAAAAAGAAAGAAGAAAGAAAAAAAAAAGAAAAGAAAAGAAAGAAAGAAAGAGAAAGAAAGAAATGAAGGAAGGAAGGAAAAAGAAAGAAGAAAGAAAAAAAAGAAAAAGAAAGAGAGAGAGAAAGGAAGGAAGGAAGGAAGGAAGGAAGGGAGGTGGAAAGAAAGAAATGGAGAGAAAAAGTGAGTCACAGGCACAGCAACTGTGGAGATAATCTGAATCAGCAGCAATGCCTTGAAGCTCTTCCGAAATCTCCTCATTCCCCAATTAGAAACTGACCAAGTGGTCTATTAGAAAACTCTCAGCCTTCATTCTACAAGATCATCACCAGGCATGGCCTTTGCTAAGCCAGTGCCAGGGAGGAGGGCATGAGGCTGCAGCAGGGGCTCCGTGTGGACCCTGGAACCTGGGACTGACTGTGCCTTAGCCATCAGCACTGCCTTCCCTCCTGATGGCCTCGGCCTCTGGCCCAGAGCTCTTTCCTGAGGCAGGCTGCCCTCCATTAAACATGCATGTGGCCAGACAACAGGCTGAGTTCTTCCAGTGTCCTCTCCCACCTCCCGAGCTCCGCCCCTTCCCCTCTTCACAAACACCTGCCCGAGTCCCTCCTCAGGGCTCCTGTTGTCTGTTCCCTCTCTCTGTGCAGCCACCAGTAGTCCCTGTGCAGTAAAGGGTTAACTCAGCAAGTCTGGGGCATTCAAACCCTGCCCGTTGAAAAACATGCCTCACCCTTGGCCAGTTTCTGGGCAGTGACCTCTAAGTGTTCAGAACATCCCGCCTTACGAGAGCATCTGTGTGTACCTGGTGTCTTGGGGCCACACCAGAGTGTGTTCTCACCCTGGGATTATTTCAGAGTGGAGGGCTTGGCACATGCTGTCTCCATTGACCACTGAGGAGGTTGGAGACTGAGTTACTATGGTCAGTATATGGTATGAGGAGAGAATCTACATCCATTCCCCACCTATTATGCCTGCATCACTGACTAACCAGTTTTCCTTCCCTCATAATTAGCGATGCTGCCCATAAACTCTTATTCTGGGAGTGGAGCAGAGGAAGGGTCCCTGCAAGCAGCCTGTGCTCTCCAATTCATCTATCTACTCTTATAACAGACCTACATCTGCATAGAGTCTATAATATCTTTAAATTTTTCCAATATTCTCTATATTTAAAGATTTCTTGGTGAGTATTGGTGCTTACCTACAGGATATTTTAGCAACACTTTGTCCAATCCTGCTCTCCAAATCCCATGGGGCTTTTGACTTGAATTTAAACTTATTTATAGTATCTTGCCACTTATTCAAGTCTATTTTTATTGCTGTCTGTAAAGGTTTATGGTTTATGTCATGAAAGCTTCTATATTTTTCTTTCTCTTATATTTTTAGTTACTGTATTGTTGTAAATGAAATTTACCACCAGCAGCATCTTGGTTTTCTGGCCTGGCTTTGCTGTGACCAGCATGTAGTTATAGACAGATGGTAACATAAAAACCATGACCTGTTTCTAGGTTTGAAACTTCTGTATAAGCAATCAGCAAGTCAGAAAGTACCACAACTACTATTTGCTAAGAATCCTGTGCTAGGTGCAACCCCCAACATTTAAAACTTCCCTAAGGACACATTAAATCGAGGTTAAGATCCCTGTTATCTTGCCCTAAGACCCCAAGAGCCATTGTCACATATGTGGATCCTCCTGAAAAAGCAACCCAGAAAGGCAGTGAAAACCCATCCAACAGTTCCAACTTGCCATTGGCCGTGATATAGCTTCTTTCACCTCTACAGACCTCATGTGGTTACCCTAAAATGCAAATAGGACACCACATGAATTCTTTGGGTCACGAGGTTTTTCATGTGTGATTAGAACAGTCCAGCCAGCCAACTGGCAGCCCTTCCAACGTAGGAAAAGAGAAACGAACAGAAATCAAGGCAAGAATTCGTGGCCACGCTCTTCTTTGGCTGGAGGCATAACAATATTGATAGTTTTGCTACAGCAATAAGGAAGGAGAAAAAATGCCTTTGCGTGTCCCCAGGTCATAGCATAAAAAATAAAATAATTTTGAACCATAGAGAAGTGGACCGATTCAGGTCCTCACAATCTTTTACAGGTCAACATTTTCTCAAGAGGGAGAATCCTTCACTCATTCTGTTTTGTTTTGTTTGTTTTGTTTTTGAGATGGAGTCTCACTCTGTTGCCTAGGCTGGAGTGCAGTGGCGTGATCTCAGCTCCTTTCAACCTCTACCTCCCGAGTTCAAGCGATTCTCCTTCCTCAGCCTCAGCCTCTGGAGTATCTGGGATTACAGGCATGCACCATCACTCCCAGCTAATTTTTTGTATTTTTAATAGAGACAGGACTTCACCATGTTGGCCAGGCTGGTTTCAAACTCACTTGAGGAAGTGATCTGCCCGTCTGGTCCTCCCAAAGTGCTGGGATTACAGGAGCGAGCCACTGCGCTGAGCCCCTTCACTCATTCTTGAGATAAGACCATGGATTTCAGAATGGACTGGTTCCTTCAGCAGTGTGAGAACTAGGCCTACGAGATGTCACTAAAGTCTTTTATTCTTTTGACTGGAACCACTAATGAGCCTGATGTTCTCATCACCCCCACAGCAAGTTTCACATAGATTTAGTGAGCAGGTAGAGCCATTTTATTCCAAAGAGACTGGTCCAGTTTGGAAGTGTTTCCAAGCTTTCCAAAATTATCATGTTTTACATTTACTATAGAACACACTTCAAATGTTATTTACATATTTTTTCTATTTCTGCACATTTTCACACATATGGAAGCTTTTTAACACTGTTGACCAGTATCTGCACTCAGGGATTTTATGCATAACTGTGTTTTTTAATGACAAGTTTCCATCTCTTAACAGAGACCTCAAAGGAGGCAGAAAGAATCACTCCCCACTGACCTGAGGGACGAAAGGGAAAAAGAGAAAGGGAGGGAAATGACTCACAAAAAGAATGCTGGTGCCTCTTCACAACTATGCTTAAGCTCAACCATGTGGCTTTGCCTTTTTTTCTCGTAACACTTTCTTTCACAAAGCAGAAGTTTTAATTTTGCTGAAGTCCAACTTACCTATTTTCTCCCTTCATAAATTATGCGTTTGATGTAGCATCAAAAGCTCACAGTCAAATTCAAACTCATGTAAATTTTCTTTTATGTTATCTTGTAGTAGTTTTATACTTTTATGTTTTACACTTAGGTCTATGACTCATTTTTAGTTAAGTTTGTGAAGCGTGTGAGGTCTTTGTCTAGATCCTTTTCTTCTTTTGCACGTGATGTTCACTTGTTCCACCACGATTTGTTAAAAAGACTGTATCTTTGGGCCTGGCATGGTGGCTCACGCCTGTAATCCCAGCACTTTGAGAGACCAAGGCAGGCAGATCACCTGAGGTCAGGAGTTCAAGACAGCCTGGCCAACATGGTGAAACCTTGTCTCTACTAAAAATAGAGAAATTAGCCAGATGTGGTGGCAGACACCTATAATTCCAGGTACTCAGGAGACTGAGGCAGGAGAATCGCTCAAACCCAGGAGGTGGAGGTTAAGATAAGCTGAGAGTGTACCATTGCACCCCAACATGGGTAACAAGAGCAAAATTCTGTCTAAAAAAAAAGACTGTCCCTTTATCCATTAACCTGCATTTCTTCTTTGTCAAAAAATCAGGTGACTATACATTTACATGGGTCTATTTTCAGGCTCTACATCCTCTTACATTGATTTATCTGTCTGTTCTTTCACCAATACCAGACTTTCTTGTTTACTGTAACTTTAAAATAGGTCTCAAAGTTGGGTAATGTCATTCTTTCTTCTTCTTCTTCTTCTTCTTCTTCTTCTTCTTCTTCTTCTTCTTCTTCTTCTTCAATATTCTACTGATCTATCCACAGATATTTTACCATTTCATGTAAACTTTAGAATCTATATGTTGATATCCACAGAGTAATCTGCTGAGATTGTGACTAGAATTGCATTGAATCTATAGATTCCCAGATGGGAAGAACTGACCTTCTGACGGTATTGAGTCTTCCTATCTACAAACATTAAACATCTCTCCATTTATTTAGATTTGTTATTTCTTTCATCAGAGTTTAGTAGTTTTCCTTCACATAGATCTTATACCTAGTGTGTTAAGTTATATCTAAGTGTTTCACTTTTTTAGTGTTAATGTAAATGGTGTTTTGCTTTTCATTTCTATTGTTTATTGCTGATATATAGGAAACCAATTGACTTTTGGATATTAATTAACCTGCATCCTGTAACCTTTCTTTAATGACATATCAGTTCCAGGAGAATTTTTGTTAATTATTTGAGACTTTCTACTGAAGAATGTAGAATAATGTCATTTTTGGACAAAGATAATTTTGTTTCTTCCTTCCCAATCTATATACCTTTTATTTCCTTTTCTTGTTGCATTGTATTAACAAGAACTTCGGTATAATGCTGAATAGGAGTGATGAGGGGGGACGCCCTGGCTTTATTCCCAATTTTAGGAAGAAAGCATTTAGTTTCTCACCATGAAGTATGATGTTAGCTGTAAGCATTTTGCAGATGTTCTTTATCAATTTGAGAAATGTTTCCTCTATTCCTAGTTTGCTAAGAGTTTTTAATAAAAATAGGTGTTAGATTTTGTCAACTGTTTGTTCTGCATCTATTGATATGATCATTTAATCTGCTTCTTCTTCTTTAGCTTGTCGATGTGATAGATTGCACTAATTGGTTTTTGAATGTTGAGCCTTGCATACCTGACATACACCTCACTTGATTGTGGTCTATAGCTCTTTTTATACATGGTTGGATTCAGTATGCCAATATTTTGTTGAAGATTTTTGCATCTATGTTCATAAGAAATATTTGTCTGTAGTTTTCCTTTCTTGCAATATCTTTATCTGGTTTTGGTAGTAGGGTAATACTGGCCCCATAGAATTAGTTAGGAAGTGTTCCTTCTGCTTTTGTTTTCTGGAACAAATTATGAATAAATGATATCAATTATTCCTCAATTATTTGGTATAAGTCACCTTTGAACCCCTCTAAACCTGGTGCTTTCTGTTTTGGAAGTTTATTGATTATCAGTTCAATTTCTTTAGTAGATATAGGCCCATTCAGATCATCTATTTTGCCTTATGTGAGTATTGGTAGGTTCTGTCTTTCAACAAATAGGTTCTTTTCATCTAAGTTATACAATTTATAGGCATAGAATTGTTCATAATATTTCTTTATTGTCCCTTTAACATCCACTTGATCAGTAATGATGATTCCTCTTTCAATTCTGATATTAGTAATCTGTGTCTTCTTTCTTTTTTCTTAGCCTGGATTGAGAAATTTTAAAATTATTTTTATGTAAAAACATGCATGAGGCCGGGCGTGGTAGCTCACGCCTTTAATCCCAGCACTTGGGGAGGCCGAGGCGGGTGGATCACGAGGTCAAGAGGTTGAGACCATCCCGGCCAACATGGTGAAATCCTGTCTCTACTAAAAATACAAAAATTAGCTGGGTGTGGTGGCGTGCGCCGGTAGTCCCAGCTACTTGGGAGGCTGAGGTAGGAGAATTGCTTGAACCTGGGAGGCAGAGATTGCAGTGAGCTGAGATTGTGCCACTGCACTCCAGCCTGGCACCTGGTGAGGAAGCAAGACTCTGTCTCAAAAAAAAAAAAAAAAAAAAAAAAACACACACATGAGCATATTTGCAAAGACATCCCTCGGTTGCTGCAGGGCCAGCCCCACCCTCAGTCATCCTGCAGCCTGTGCTTCTGCTCTTTTACAGGAAACTTGAGGAGTTCCTCAACATCTGACTCTGAGTATTACATTTCGTTGCTCCTCTGAACTAGGGCACTCAGGGAAATTTTTCCACTGAAAGGTAACGTCTTAATTTCTTTGCAAATGAGCACAGAATAGAGAATCTTGCACTTCACACTAATGAAAACGGTGTGTGGTTTTGTGCTTTGGAAACCTAGCAAGGCCACGCAAGCTTCTCGCTGAGCAGCAGCACTGCACTTCTTCCGCCAACTGTTAACATCCCCAGCCTTGAAAGTCAAAATAAAAGTCAAAGTGGACAGGCGGGTATTGTGTGGAAGGATGAGAAGGAATAGGAGAATCTACCTAGCTCACGGTGGCATGATGAAACAGAGATACAGATTTGAGAGTTATTCAAGGTATCAGGAATTTGACTTATACTCGCCCCCTCTCCACAGAATACTGTGAATACACACAGAAGCTGGGCATAAATGTGATGTTACTACAAGTCGTCTCTCTTATCCATTTATTTTTTTCATGCCAAAGATAAAGCTATGGCATAAAGTTACATCCACAAGCACTTGAAGGAATTTAAATACCTATTAGTAACATATGGTCCATAGATTATTAATATTCATATGGAAATAGCCATATAAGATTTACATGGAAATGACCACATTTCATCAATAATATGAAGATTCTATTGATTCACTCATATTGCATTAGAAAAATGTGCCTATCTAACACAATAAAATCTGAGCACATTTAATTGAATATATGAACCGAATTTTGATTTCCAAATCTTAAAGTTCATTAATACATATAGTGAAAGCTCATTTATACCATTATATTGCAACCATTAGCATAAGGTGATTTTACCATATCTCATGGAGTACTCAATTCTATAACTTCCTCTTTTTTTAGGTTTTAAAAAAGCCTTTATTTTTTAAAGTTACTATGTGCATTATAGGAAACTGAAAAACACAAAAAGCAAAGAACAAAGTCATCCACAATCATAAGCAGTTTACAGTTTAACATGTCCTTCTAGGTCCTGTGTGGGTGTAGATGCCAGGATTCATCCCATAAATTTCCAGTGAATGAGGGGGCCAAGGAGTTTTGAGCCACTCACAGAGAAAGAGCACAGCTACATGATCCTGCAGCTGACTAGTTTGCCCTCTCGCCATTTATTCAGTATAGATTTAATAACAGAGGCTCTAAGTCAACACACTTGTAGAGAAAAATTAACGGACAGGTTTGGATGCCCAAAGCAAACACCATTAGTGGGTAATCTCCCTAGACGACCTCCCCCAAAAGGGCCATCCGGCTCAAAGTTTAGTTTTAAGACCACATGAGTAAACAAGCTAGCTAGGTAAACTATTCACAATCCTTTGTATTTGCACCTTAATCTCTGTGGCTCCTGCAAAGAGACTCTGGCTGCTTCAGCCAAGAACTGTAGAAAAAACCCTTAGGCCTTCCAAAAGGGTTTGAGACTACATCCTATAACTTTCTGTACTATTTTTCCTTTAATAATTTTGCCACCACCCTGAGTGAATTCCCACATGTAGACACAACAGTCAATATACTGTATGAGATCATACAGTATATATCATGCTTTTTCACACATCTTGAGTATTTACCAATTCAATATCTCAAAGCTATATGGGTATTTTGATAACCAAGAATATACTACACCAACTCAATCTGTTAGAAAAAAATGTAACCCCGCCTTTCTTGGGACAAAAATGTCATAGAAGACAAAAATGGTGACATGCCTCTAGATAAAAGCATTGGCAGAGTTTTGATTAAAATACTTCATTCCCTTAATGCTCAATTTAAAATGAAATATACAGCAACAGAATAATTAACAATAATGTTTCTAAGAGAACTCATTAGCAGATCTGTACTATTAAAATATTAACAAGGTATGTTTTCATTGAATTACTTAATGTATTCCTATAGTACAGCTAAAAAAGATGCACATACATCAATAGCTATCATAAAAATGTAAATATGGACACATCTGCAAACATCACTCTCTTTACACTTCCTTCTGCTCCTCTGTTGCCAATCTAATGAAGAAGTCCTGGCATACACTGCTCAGAGGTGGATTAGCAACTCCATGTCAGCTGGGTGTGTGGCTCAAGCCTGTAATCCCAGCACCTCGGGAGGCCAATGCTGGCGGATCACTAGGTCAGGAGTTTGAGAACAGCCTGGCCAACATGGTGAAACCCCATTCCTGCTAAAGATACAAAAAATTAGCCAAGCGTGCTGGCAGGTGCCTGTAATCCCAGCACTCAGAAGGCTGAGGCAGGAGAATTGCTTGAACCCAGGAAGCAGAGGTTGCAGTGAGCCAAGATCATGCCATTGCACTCCAGCCTGGGTGACAAGTCAAGACTCTGTGTCAAAAAAAAAAAAAAAAAAATTCCTTGTCCAAGTTGCATCTTTTCTATAAATTATAACAAAAAAAAATTACAAATCGGGTAATTCATTAGTTCTAGTTTTTATCACTGGCCACAAAAAGAAGAAAAAGAAATGATCTTTGAAGACACAAATTTGAAATTAACATTGATCTCTGAAGATATCAAGTCATATTATACAGTTCCACAGCTAGCAATGGAAAATCTTACAACCCAAGAAACTTGACAGATCTTACATTTCCACTATATCACACGGCCTGACTGTGGAATACCCGAATTGCCAGCCTCATTCTTGAACTTTCTTTTCAAAGTCAGAGAGTCAGGGCCACTCAGCCCGGAGCATGGCCCCTTAGTGGTGCACTGCAGTGTGGGCATTGGCAAGTCCCGGACCTTCTGTCTGGCTGATATCTGCCTCTTGCTGATGGACAAGAGGAAAGACCCTTCTTCCGTTGATATCAAGAAAGTGCCGTTAGAAATGAGAAGTTTCGGATGGGGCTGATCCAGACAGCAGACCAGCCGCGCTTCTTTTACCTGGCTGTGATCCAATGTGCCAATTCATCATGGGAGACTCTTCCATGCAGGATCAGCGGAAGGAGCTTTTCCACTAGAGCCCCCACCCGAGCACGTCCCCCAGCCTCCCGCGCCCCCACCTCCACCCCCACCCCCGCCCCTAGACACCCAAATGAATTCTGGAGCCACACAATGGGAAATGCAGGGAGTTCTTCCCAAACCACCAGTGGCGGAAGGATGAGACCCAGGAGGATAAAGACTGCCCCATCAAGGAAGAAACAGGAAGCCCCTTAAATGCCGTACCCTACAGCTTGGAAAGCCTGAGGCAAGACACTGAAGTCAGAAGTGGGGTCGTGAAGGGAAGTCTTCGAGGTGCCCAGGCTGCCTTCCCAGCCAAAGAGGAGCTGTCACCACCCGCGAAGAAGGAGGACCATGCACCGACTCTCTGGAAGCTCTTCTTGGTCAACAGGTGCATGGCCACGGTCCTCACGGCCAGCGCGCACCTCTGTTACAGGTTTCTGTGCAACAGCAACACGTAACCTGACCCTCCTCCACTCCACCTCCACCCGCAGTCCGCCCCTGCCCGCAGAGCCCACCCCGACTAGCAGGCATGCCGCGGTAGGCAAGGGCCGCCGGACCGTGTAGAGAGCCGGGCCCCGGAGGGATGTTGGTTCTGCGCTGAAACCCTTCTTCCCTGGATGTGTGTCTCACCCCTCATCCTTTTACTTTTTGCCCCTTCCCCTTTGAGTACCAAATCCACAAGGCATTTTCTGAACAGAGCAAAAAGAGGACCCTGCTGGTGGCGCAGACGGAAGGGGCCTACACCCGTCTCGAGGGTCGCCCCACCCCAGGGCTCCCTTCTGGAGCAGCCCAGGTGGGCGGCACACCAACAGCCCCCCTCGAATCTGCAGGGAGCAACTTTCCACTCCGTATTTATTTAAACAAAATTTCCCCCAAAGGCGTCTATAGTGCACTAGCGTTTTCTTGAACCAATAATGTATCAAAAATTTTTTGATGTCAGCCTTGCATCAAGGGCTTTATCAAAAAGTACAATAATCAATCCTCAGGTAGTACTGGGAATGGAAGACTTTGCCATAGGCCGGCTGCGTCAGACCAGTACTGGGAAGGAGGACGGTTGCAAGCAGTGGTTATCTAGTGATATTGTGGGTAACGTGAGAACATAGAACAATGCCATAATATATAATGAACACGTGGGTATTTAATAAGAAACATGAGCCGGGTATAGTGGCTCGTGCCTGTAATCCCAGCACTTTGGGAGGCCGATGCGGGTGGATCACGAGTTCAGGAGCTCAAGACCAGCCTGGCCAACATGGTGAAACCCCGTCTCTACTAAAAATACAAAAATTAGCTGGGCATGGTGGTGCATACCTGTAATTCCAGGTACTCCGGAGGCTGAGGCAGGGGAATTGCTTGAACCAGGTCCAAGAGGCAGAGGTTGCAGTGAACCAAGATCGAGCCACTGCACTCCAGCCCGGGCTACAGAGCGAGACTTCATCTCAATAAAAAAAAAAAAAAAAAAAAGAAGAAGAAAAAAAGAAAACAAGAAACATGATGTGAGATGACTTTGTCCTGCTTATTCTCCTCCCTGTTATCTGCTAGCTCTAGTTCTCATCACCGCTCCCCCATGTGTATTAGAATGTATGTAACGTCTTCTTGTGTCCTGATGAAAAATACGTGCTTGAAATGAGAAAATAAATAAATACAATAATCTTTTTTACACTCCAGAAGGAATAAACATTTTAGATTAGTTTGTGCCTACTGACCTGTCTCCTGTTTACACCATCAGAAAAGCTGACACAATAGCTGTTTTCCCGGAAGCCTTTTCCTGGCAGTCACAACAGGCAGAGGCCTTCGGAGAGCCCCAGCGGGCAGGGCGGTGCACTCCCATTAGGCTGCCACACTTAAGGTTTGTAACAGGAAAAAACCACTAATGATTCAGTCTTTGGCATCTCCTACTGCGTCTGCACTGATGGCAAACATAGCTTTGGCTTCAGGAAGGCAGAGAGAGTCGTAGATTTTGCAGATTCTGATTTCTCCTCTTCCTTTCCTCAGATACAATCTAGTTGTTGATGCATGGGTGATGATATTTCCTCCAACAGGTTTTTGAGATGGGCAGCAAACATGGCTGCTCCATCCACCTGGGGTACCCCCTGATTAGTGATTACCACTGCAACACCAAACTCATCAGCAAGTCGCAGAAGCACCTGCAGAAACCCAGACAAGTGCATCTGCCTGGCTAAAAGCTCACCTCGACCCCAGTGGTCTGTTCTGTAAAGGGTGGTGGCACTGTCTGCAATAAGAAGTGCATACCGATTCTACTATCGTGACGCTTGATAAAGGAGCTGGGTCTGGCAGTCTGTGCTGAACGCGTGAGCATATGCTACATTACGCAGGACATCACTGCCAGAGAGACCATACCTCTCAGCCACTGCTAGCAGCCGTTCTGCCCTAAAGTACCCTTGGTGTCAATGTACATGGCCTTTCCTTCACCTCCACCCCGGTCAATGGGAAGCTGGCAGGTGATAGCCAGTGTATGTATGACAGATCTGGGTCTTCCCAGTTCGGAATGCTCCAAATGTCTCTGTGATCCATTCAGTCTTAATTCCACCTTGAAGTAGTTTGTCAAGCTCTTTGGAGCCAGTCTCTGGCCGCCTTTGGTGGAATTCAGTTGCGTGGTGAAACCCACTGAAACTAACTTAGCTGCTTTCAGCCATAATTGTATCAGCCTTGGCTTCCTGATACCCTTAGTATTTATTACCTCCTTCTTTGGTGCATAGGCAACAGTCTCCACAGTATGGAATCCAGCTGCTTCTGTTTTTTTTCACATCGTTGGCATTTATGCCACGCTGTTCTCACCATGAAATGGGTTGTAGGCCAGACCTTTCTTCTTCCACTGAAGTATCTGCATTTGCTTCAAGCCGCGTCTACATTGCCATTACTCAGGCCGTGCTCCAACTTCAGCTGTGGGCCTGGCACATGCGCAACTGACATGGACCCCAACACCCCTGGATTGCGCCCCACTTTTCTACTCGCTTGTCCTAGCCTTCTTCGCACACCCCAGGTGAGATTCAGCTCCCAGCTGCGCCCCTGGGCTAGGTCTCTGGCGGCTGCCCGTGTTCCCCAGGACATTCATAAAGCTTACATGTTGCAAAATAATGAACCTTGTCCAGAATTACACACAGGCACTTTACTAAAAATGCTCACATAGACCTATGGTTACCATCTGAAACTGTCTTCTAGATGTGAAGATACTAGCAAGGAGCCCTTTCCTTCAGCCTTCCTTTTCTCCATCTTCCACCACCCCAGTGACTAAGTATAGGACTGTATCTGGCTCCAAGAGGTGGAGTAATGAAGGTCACTCCCAGAAGACAGGCCTTCCTAAATCTAACAAAGGAACATTTATAGATAGATTGTTTTACTACATCTATTTTTTAACATACTTTGAGCATTAGGGCTTATCTTTTAATAGCCACTATTGACTGGGTGCAGTGGCTCACACCTGTAATCCCAGTACTCTGGGAGGCTATGGATTAAACTGAAAGTTTCTAATAAACACTAGCAAAACACCTTTTGCAATTTCTTCCCTCTCAGCACTCTCAACCCAATAAACAAGTACAGAGAGTATACTGTTTGCAGAGGTAGTTCAACAACTCCACTTACAAATAGTTATTTCCCATCTGTTTTTTAAAAGCTATTTACAAATTTAAAAAATGCAAGTATACTACTTCTAATAATCACCTGCCAGGTGCAGTGGCTCATGCCTGTAATTCCAGCACTTTGGGAGGCCGAGGTGGATGAATCATTTAAGGTCAGGAGGTCAAGATCAGCCTGGCCAACCTGGTGAAACCCCATTTCTCATAAAATACAAAAATTAGCAGGGTGGTGGTGGAGCGCACCAGTAACCCCAACTGCTGGAGAGGCCGAGGCAGGAGAATCGCTTGAGCCTGGGAGGCGGAGGTTGCAGTGAGCCGAGATCGCACCACTGCACTCCACTCTGGGTAACAGAGTAAGACCCTGTCACAAAAAATAAATAAAAATAAAAATAAATAAATGAATAATCGAGCATTTTCAAATGTCTTGAAAGACTAGATATTTCATTTAACTTGTCCACCATTGTCCACAGCACCATTAAATGAAATCGTACACACATAGCAATGGTTATAATCCAAGGTATCTTCTAAAATGACCTTTTTGGCCTTGAACCATTTTCTCCTCACTTTTTCCTCTCTGCCTTCAATCCAGTGGACAAATACAGGCACATGTAACACTTAGAGATGAGCGAATTTCTATCCAAAAGTCATTGACAGAACAAAGTGTTCCTATAAATTTCAACACAAGGAATAAAAATATGCTAATTTTCTTAGTAGTTTGCCATCCACTGGAAATCTCTTTAACATCTGGAGACCAGATGTTGCAAAATTAAGACTTGCTTTTTCATTATATGCACTATATGCACAGCAAAACAAGATGCACAAAAGCTACAGAAAAATGGTGTCTGAAAATGTCCAAGTATGAACACACTAGCATATTACCTTTTGCAATTTCCTCCCTCTCACTTCCTCTAAGTCATGAACAAGTATAGACAGTACTATACTGCTCACAATTCAATTTCCAAAAATGAGTATTTCCCACAACTTTTAGCAAAAAGGTATTTGCAAAGTGCTATGCTGCCACCTCAACATTTAACATATATCAGGCACTTTAGACATCTAGAGAGACTAGATGTTTCAGGTAAGGATTGAATTTGTCCACTATGTACACAGCAGTCTGGAATAAACTGCACACATGTAACCATAGTTATAATTTGAAAGAGTCTTTGAAATATGGACATTCTGGCCTAGGATCCTTCCCAGCTCCATCAACCCAGTGAGAAAGAATGCTCGGCTTTTCAGAAGACAATCTTTCCTTGGAATTTTAAAACAAAATGTATGAAATATATGAGTTCGCTAACTCTACTTTTGCCATACATTAGCACCCTCTTTAACATCTAGAAAAACTAGATGTAAACTAGGACTCGTTTGTCCTTTATATACACTACGTATATACAGAGATAAGTAAAACAAAATGCACAGACATAACAGGTAATGGTTCATCTTGCCTCACTGTGAGCGCAGTGGCATAGAGCTCTCTACACTTCACCCTTCTCTTGACTCCCCTGAACCAGGGTTCAAACACACTGCAGATTACTCAACAGGTGGTTTTGTTTCCAGGTTTCGGGGTGCAAGGGAGGTTTAGCTTGCTCCCTGCTGGGATCCAGGCTGCTGTTCTCTCGCTCTCCCAAGAATGGGAGAAGGTGAGGTGCGCTCGCAAGTAAATACTGGACCCAACAAGTTTTTGCAGAAAGTGATTTATTTAGGCAGAGAGAGAGAGAGAGAACAAAGAAGAAGGGGGGGAGAGAGAAACAGCTAGCTCTCACACTGAATGAGGAGAAAGAAAAGCTGCTTTCTCCTGAGAAGGGTCCCCAGAAGGGGAAAATCAGGGAAGGAAAGCTCCTCTCACACTGAGTGAGAGAATCCAGAAAGATGGAATCCAGGAGAGAGAAAGCAGCTTCCACAAAGGTAGTGGAAGGGGACCCACGTATGGAATCCAAGGAGGTCAGGAAGAAGGGGACTTTTAACCTGGGAGGAATTTCCACCTTCTCTAAGCCCCCTGGCCAATGGAAAGAGTTCCTTTAAACTTCCGCTGGAGTGACTGATCTTTGATCCTTTCCCGCATGTGCCAAAGTTAAACAAAGACCCTTAAGTCCTGGATGGAGGCATGGGGGAAGGCAGGTAGGGCCTGTCGCTGGGAAGTTCCTGCCCTAGAAACTACACCCCCTTGTGGACCTGGAAAGAGCACACATTCCCTTAGTTTGGCCATTCTCCCCGCAAAACAACATTTCATATGAATTTTAACAAAAAGATATTTACAAAACATGTTTGTTACTCCCTCTAATTTTTCCATCTATCAGGCACTTTAGAACGCCATGGCTGCAATAGCCGAGCCCTCTAGGATTCTCAGCAATGCCAGGTACAAATCATCTGTTACCAATGAACGATGTTGACAAACCGGCACAGCTCACACGGTGCTCCTCAAATCCACAGGTGCAAAGCACCACTATTAATTAATCATGACGTTTCATGCTCTGACTAGGGGTCAGCAGTTGCTTTAGCAAAAGAGCTCAGGCCTGACAACACCTACAGGTAACTGATATTTCTGGGTCACAAGACAGGCATAGATCTAGTTTGAGAAGGTAGTTCCAGTTTTCAAAGCAGCTGATCCACCCTTTGCCCCCTTGCAGCAGTGGGTGAGAGTTCCGTGTACTTGCTATCCCTGCCAGCACTTGGCATTGTCAGTCTTTTGAATTTTATTCATTCTGTTGAATGTATGGTGATCTTTCATGGTGAGTTTAATTTGCATTTCTCTGATGAGTCACAGTTTCATGAAGGGGGTTACTCATATGGGGTACAGCCCAGGATGACACGTGCCCGGACCTTTTTTAAGCTGATGATGTTTGCAACAGGCTCTGACAAGCAGAGTATGTACAGAGATGAAATGCATTTTGAAATTATGCGGGTAAAGGAAATCACGCTCTCAGGATTGTAGAGAGGGCTTGCGAGCAGAGAGGAGAAAGCAGAAAGGGTTTGTAGAGGCGCTGAATCCTTGCCCTTAAGATTCCTCTACAGCTGGCTGAAGGGAGCACACCTAGAGCTAATTTGCATTTACCCCCTGAATAAGCTTTTTATTCAAAAGTACTTTGGAATGAAGCATATTGAAACATTCTGCATTTGCAGTGGGTGGGATTGACTGATTCATATGCCTATGCAACCTATGCTGCTCGTGCCGTGGTTTACAATCACGAGTTTGACTGAGTGTTCTATTCTTCTGTTGCCGATGCTCTAGTGGGCTGCTTGCTTTTCATTATCAAAGTGCTCAGAGCTGGAGGGTTCACTGTTTCTATGATTGCTGGCTCTGGGGTTAGAATGGCTTCTTTTGGTTATTAGTACTGCAGAAGATACAATTTATGAAACATGAAGCAATCTTGTGATGATGTCATCAAATGCGAACATCATGAAGACCTCAGCTAGGAGGTCATGCATAACACCACATGCAAATTTCACCAACCATTACCATCCAAAGGACCCATGGTTCACACAACAGAGCATTGACTCAGATGGAAGTGTGCTATAAAGGCAGATTCACAATCCCACCCAGGGCGACCGAAGCCGAATGCACATTTTACAGGATCTCCAGATGTTTCATGCACATTAATGCCTGAGTGGCGCCATCCCCAACCACCCTGAGACTTGGGACTCTTTTGAGACGTTACTCCAGGGCTTCCACAAACAGGATCCCATTCAAGACAACAACCTAGTGGGCAACTGCCGTCCTCCTTATCTCTCATGGCAGGAAAAGGAGGCTCAGCAAGTGACCCATGCGGGGTGGAAGCACTGACTCTTGGAGGAATCAGAATTCAGCCCAGACCTCTGAGGGGCTCCCCATCCTGCCTGTGCACCAGGAAAAAAAAAAAAACCTGATTATTTAAAATCAGTTGCCTAGTTATCTTTGACCCACTGACTTGGAGTCTCCTGGGACCACGGTCCTGGTGTCTGTTTTGTTATGAAGTCCCCAGCCTTATGCGGCCAGTCTAGGGGCTGCATGCAAAACACCCACCCCATCCAGCCAGGCCCTTGGAAAAATCACGATGTCAAGCATCTGCTAACGTTGATTTGGCAGCTAGCATTGTGGCTGGGGGATTTAAAAGTATACGTCAGGTGTTCGGTTCCCACATATCCCCTACACTGAGACGTGCAGGAAGGTGACAACAAATGGAGGCTCTCAGGGCCTGACGCTTAGCAGGTGCTCAGTAAGTGTGTGCCGACAAGTGACAGTCATCCAGCAGCCCTAGTGCTGTCAGCCACTCCCTCCTTCCTGAATGTTCTCCTCTCTGTGCCTCTGAAATAGCCCCTCCCTGACCACTGTCTCTCTGATATAGCCCCACCTTACCTACCTTCTTTTAGGCTGCTCTTTCTCTACCCATCATGACATGGGGAGCTCACCAAGACTCAGGCCCGGATCCACCCCTCATCAGCCTGAGCTTTCTTCACAAGGCAGCCTGCTGATGCTCCCACTCTTAAACATCAAGCCTGCATGTCTGGGCTCAAGATTTAGACATCTTCCTGCATGCACGAGATGTCCAGTAAAGTGATTTGGAATCTCAGGGTCCTTGTGTATCGTTTCAGTGCCAGTCCCTTCAAGACGGAACCCCTGATTTTCCCCATTAACTTGGTCCTCGCCTCACGGTCCTTGACTCCACAAATGGCCCCAGTCCGTGCAGTATAGAAGACAGACACCTAAGAATGCTCTGTGACATTCTCTTCCTTTTCTCTCATATCCAACTCATCTCTAAGCTACTACCTGTCAATTTCACCTTCTAAGTGTCTCTCCAACGTATACACCCAGAGTCCATCGTCACCACAGCTACCGGATTCTTCCAAGCTACAGTCTGCAACCGTCCCTTGCATAGACTCCTTCAGGAGGCTTTGAATCTTCTCGCTATGTTCATTCTGACCCCTCCAATGCATTCTCCACACTGCAGTAGGCAGCATCTGCACTGGCACCCAGACATTCCCACCCCCTGGCATTCACTCCCTGGTACAACCTCCTCCTGAGTGTGGGCCGCAGCAGGTGAGTTGTTTCTATGAATAGAATATTGTAAAAGTGACAGAATGTCACATTTCAGATTTGGTTACAAAAGCAATGTTTTCTTTGTCTCCTGCCTTACCACTCAGGGGGAATCAAATTGCCATGTTGTGAGAAGCCTTAGGGAGAGGCTCGTGAGACAATGAAGAAATGCCTCCAGCCCGCTGTGAGCAAAGGCCTGAGGTCTGCCAACAGCCACTTGGTGACCTTGGAAATGAACCCTCTCCCCAGGCAATCCTTGAGATAGCTGCGGCTCCCGCTGACACTGGATTGTAAGCTTGTGGGAGACCCAGAGGCAGAGGACCCAGCTAAGCCATGACCAAATTCCTAGCCCAAAGAGCTGTGAGATAGTAATATAAGTTGTTTTATGTCACTACCCTTTGGGGTAATTTGTTACACAGCAATAAATAACAGATACGCCTATTATACCACACTCTGCTTTACTTCAAGACCACCCATTCTTTAAGAATAAAGACTAAAACACTTGACACCTAAGGATCGTGTGATCTGGCCTCTGCTGACCTCTGTGCCTCACCTGGCACCAGGCTCCCCTATTTTCAGGGTTCCATGATGGTGCCTGTGGTCATAGCTGCTTGGGCAGCTGAGGTGGGAGGATCCCGTGAGCCCAGAAGTTCAAGGCTACAGTGAGCCCTGACTCCAGCCTGGGTGACAGAGCAAGACCCTGTCTCTAAAAACACAAAAATAAACAGCAAACCTATGTGAATGGTGGAGTTCACTGGCTTTGGTCAAAGACTGGGATCACCTATAAAAGGGGGACCCCCTGCTGCTAGATTAACTTGGTTCCATTGTGACGTGCTTTCACAACTACTGCACATTGCCATTGACTTCTCATGTTCTAACCTCTCATCTCCTGCCATCTTGTCCTCTGGCAGGTCCTTGAAGAAGTTCAGCTTCTTCTAGACACAGGGCCTTTGCACAAGCCTCTCCATTCTAGATACCTGCAACTCAGCAGAAGTGTGGCTCCCTATGGGAAGCCTCCCCTAACTCCCCAGTTCTACGCTGGGCTCCACGGATGGATGCTCTTACGGCTGCCTGTCCCTTGGCTTTTCTGGGTTGACCTGCTGCCCTCAATTTGTAATTGTCCACTCATGTCTGTGGCTCTTTTACTACAGTCTATCTCCCTCACTGGACTGTAAATTCCAGAAGAACAAAAACTGTGTGGCAGAGCTCATGTCTGTTTAGGCCACCACTGTCTCGCCAGTAGCAGGCACACCAAAAGTTCTTAATTGACAGCTGTCTAAACAGTGAGTGCGCCCTGCGTGGAGGCTGCTACTCTGCCATACAGGAGAGTTTCCCGTCGCCCCTTTCCCAGTCCAGACATCCACGCTTCTCTACCATCATTTCCAAGAACTATCTGGAGGCTAAAGGGGTTGCGGCCAGTCACACAGGTACGTGAGATACAGCAAAGGATACACCTTTGATCCTAAGTGCACTGCACATCGTCCCTGTGCTGGGCTCTGGCCTGGGCGGTGGGAATGCTGCAATGCACAAAACAGACTCAGCCCTGGGGCTCGTAGGTTTTCTAGTCTGGTGGGGGAGAAATATGATAACCAGATTATCACACTACTAGACACAGCAACCCTCCATAATGGCAATGTGCAGGAGTTATGAAAATATGTCACCATGGAACCAAGCTAATCTGGCAGCAAATGGTCCCCCGTCTTACAGGTGATCTCAGCCTTTGACCAAAGTCAATGAATTCCACCATTCATAGAAGTTTGCTTTTTTTTATTTTTATTTTTTTAGAGACAGGGCCTCGCTCTGTCACCCAAGGCTGGAGTGCAGTGGCACCATCAGGGCTCCCTGTAGCCTTGAACTTCTGGGCTCAAGGGATCCTGGTACTGGGGAGACAGCGGTGACCTAAACAGACTCAAGCAGCTGGGGCCACAGGTGCCACCATGCCCTACTAATTTTTATTTTTATTTTTTTGTAGAGATGGGTTTTCTATGTTGCCCAGGCTTGTCTGAGCCCCTGGCCTCAAGTGATCCTCCCGGTTCAGCCTCCCAAACTGTTGGGCCTGCAGGTGTGAGCCACCACGCCCGGCCTGACTGTGGCAAGTCACATGTTGTCAAGACCAGCTCTTGAGATTCCCATCCCCACATTTCACTCTCCCCTCACTTCCCATTCCACGTCATTCACAAATTCCATGAGCAATTAAACTGGCATATTACAGGCAGGGCACATTTGCCTCATCCTCGCCATATATTCACCTGGTAGATTTTAGGCACCAAAAAGAGAAAAATACGTATAATGGGGTGAGATCCAAACAAAGTCTTCATACTTTGCAACAATAAACAACAGGGCATTTAGACGTATCCAGTGAATAACTTCCCTAAAATTCATAAACCAAAACCGCTTAATGGGACACCTGTCCACTCAGATTTTAAAACTTTTGGCAGCCAACATCCTCAAGAAATATGTTTGCTGTTAAATGAACCTAATAGTGCAGTAAATGCAGGAGCATAAGATGGCTTTCCCTCTTCTGTTTTAAATCACAAACTCCATGATGGAAAAAGTAGAAAAATATTTCTGACTTAAGAGTGAAGGGGAAGGCCAGGCATGGTGCTCAGGCCTATAACCCCAGCACTTTCAATGGCCAAAGCGGGAAGATCACTTAAAGTCAGGAGTTCGAGACCAGCCTATTCAGCCAACATGGTGAAACGCCACCTCTACTAAAAATACAAAAATTAGCCAGGTGTGGTGGTGCATGCTTGTAATCCCAGATTCTTGAGAGGCTGAGGCAGGAGAATTGCTTGAACCCAGGAGGCGGATGCTGCAGTGAGCCGAGATTGTGCCACTGCACTCCAGCCTGGGCAACAGAGGAAGACTCTGTTTGAAAAAATAAATAATAATAATAATAAGTAAGAGTGAAGAGGAGACCTCATTTGCCCTGATGCAATGCATTTTATTATGCATTTCATGCCTCTATCAAAATGTCTTGTTACCCTATAAATATATACACCTACTGTGTACCCACAAAAATTCAAAATAAATTTTTTCAATGGGCATAAGGAAGTCAAGCCTTTTACTCACAGTTTTATTGGCTAACATCCACACATAGTAATGGAAAGTATAATTCAAGTGTGTTAAGTGCTGCCTGAAAAGGAAAATCAAAAGTCTCCCTTCTTTTAACTGATAAAACTTTTATTTCACTTTTGAATTTTTACCTTTTTCTTGATTACTCCATGTAAGGCAAAATAGTAAGCGTTTAAAATACATACACAAATCTAGTACATCAATAACCAGGCATTTTTCATTTTGTTTCTTCTTTTTTTTTTTTTTTTTTGCTTCTATTCTATTTTCCCAGCCACAGGCTTGCTTGCTAGGCAATAAATACAACTATCAGAGAAGCAAACGTTAGGCAGAATACTGGTAAGAAAAAACAAAGCTACCAGACACACAAACAAGACAAGCTTGGTTCCACGTTCACTACTCATTTTCAAGGAGCAAGTATTAACTGAATACACGTTTTTGTTCAGCTACGAAGGAGGGAGGGATTTTTATTGCCTGTTTTTCTTTTTTGGTTTGTTTTGAGTCAGTGCATGAATTTTTTGTTCATCTCGGCGGATGGACAAACAGATGGACCCTGAAGCCAGGCGGAATGTCAGAGGTGGAGGGAGACCCTGGGAGACCGATGGGCCTGGATCCTCTCCAGCCTGTCCCCCGCAGTGTCCACACAACTGCCCTGAGTGCTAGCGTCTTGTTTAAACACTTCTGAGAGCGAAGCTGCATGGGCGCAGTTGGCAGAGCTGATGACAGGTACTTACAAGCCTGATCAGGGTCAGCCTCAATACAGGGAGAAAATGCTGGATATTTTAAAATACTCTTTTGATGCAGATCATGGTGTGACTGAAGAGCGACGCTATGTTGAGGACTGGAGGAAGACGAAGCTGTGGTGCAGGCAGCTCTTCTCAGCTCTTTAAAGCAAGCCTTGCTCACCAAGGCGCTCGCTCATGTCTCTCACCCCTGCCCACATGTAGCATTAAAACGTGAACAAAAGACAGATAAAGCAAGAATTCAAAAAGAAAACAATGTAAGAAAGCAGAAGGACGGAAATTTAAAGAGAGAAGAGAAAACCAAAGTCAACACTCAAAAGGGACGGGGCCAATGAATGTTTAGATTTCGAAATCTAAAAGCCCCAAGCATGCCTATAATCCCAGGACTTTGGGAGGCCGAGATCTCCTGAGATCAGGAGTTCAAGACCAGCCTGACAAATATGGTGAAACCCCGTCTCTGCTAAAAATATAAAAATTAGCCGGCCTGTGATGTCTCATGCCTATAATCCCAGCTACTCAGGAGGCTGGGGAGAACAGCTTGAACCCAGGAGGCAGAGGGTGCAGTGAGCTGAGATTGTGCCATTGCACCTCAGTGTGGGCCACAGAGGAAGACGTCCTGTTTCAGTAAATAAATAAATAAATAAGAGCCCCAAGCTAGGAAGAACCTAAAGCCTGAGTATTCCTCAAGTGAAAGTCAATCTCTATAGAACATTCTTTTTTTCTTTTCGGAGACAAGGTCTTGCTACGTTGCTCATGCGAGAGTGCAGTGGCTATTCACAGGTGCAACCATAGGACTCTACGGCCTTAAACTCCTGGGCTCAGGTGGTCCTCCTGCCTCAGCCTCCCAAGTAGTTGGAACTACAGGCACGCACAACCACGCCTGACTCAGAGCATTATCCTTAAAGGTATTATCCAGGAATGTGGGGTGAAGGCATGTGGGGGAAAGGACATTGGTGCTATAAGGACAGTGGCTAACACTTGGGTTGAATGCTGGGTATCTCTGGTGTTCTGAGCACTTTGTATGCATTGTCTCATTAAATTCCTCACACCAAAAAAAAAAAAAAAAAAAAAGTATTAGCCAGGAAACAGATTAGAGCATTCATAAAACACACAGCATTTTTTTTTTAGCTCAGTGTTAACAATGAAAAATAATTTCACTCCAGAAGCACAAGCTGCAAATCAGTAACATAGCGCGGCAGGAAAGGGGGTTCAGTCAGGTGTGTCATATGAGCACCAGAGCTTTTCACAGTGTCGCAAGCAAATTATCTGTCACAAAGAATTTCAACTTCAGGATTTGAGTTTCCTCCGAGGAGGGTGCTGTGGACATTTGTGGTCATGAACTTTTGAGCACCAACAGCCCAAACAGCTCCAGTGTCTATAACTCTGAGCAGGCAGCATCACTGTGAATTACCATTAAACTCGGATGCCAAACGACGGTGTCTCACTCCACATCCCAGCATCACACAACATAATCTCTCTAACTTTCTGTACAACTTTACAATGGAATTGTATTTCAGTGACTATTTTGATATTGGATTAAACATTCCAAAGAGTTACACAACATTCGGGTCTATTTTCCCTGTCAGTAAGAGTTCTGCTGAATTATAAAACCCATCATCACAGCGTTCAGCTTTAAGAAAACTAAACACACAGTAATCTTGCCAATGTTAATCAGAGCCAAAACTTCGGAATGCCGTGCCATTTCTGCAACCAGTCTGGGTTTTAGATACAAATGCCAGCTGTTTATCCCATGAACCATTTTTGCTAGGCTGAGGCTATGAAAAATTGCAAGTCGATGCACAATTCTTTTGTTTTAATCTCACAAAGGGATGTATGTGGGTGGGACAAGGTGACACTGAACAACAGATCACAGGGCATGACAGAGGCAGTTCTCTCCCTCCCCAGTATCTCCCGAGTCTCCCTGGTTTCCCGATGTCCACAGAGTGAGATTGTCCCGAACTCACTGCATGGTAGGAGCACTGTCTTTATAAGACCCTTTGTGCAGTGTATCCAGTTCAGCAATTGCTTCACCAAATGCCGCATTTGCCAGGCTGCAGGCCTTTTCAGGAGAATTTAGCATCTCATAACAAAAGACTGAGAAATTAAGTGCCAGGCCCAGTCGAATTGGGAGTGCAGGCTGCTCATCTTTCTTACCGATTTCAGGTGCTTCCTGGTAAGCCTGCTGGGAGTTCAACACAGTGGCTCGTTTATTGTCTCCACACACTACCCCAGAAAGACACCTGGCACGATCTCCTCTCATTTTCAAGCAGAACGCCTTGCTTTCAGATTGTGTCACCTGGGGAATCAGAGGTTTCTCCAACAGCCCTGGAACCTCATTGCAGATGTCCAGCAGTTCTGCCGTTGTCCCCCACAGTGCTCTTTGCCCATCAGCTGCTTCCCTTTCCTCCCTGTTCTCTGCTCAGCGCTGGAGATGACCAGCCAGATAGAACAGCAGGCACCCACCGTGTTCCTGCAGGCGGCAGAGGGCACATGGCCGTCTTCAGCAGGGAGTGCGTGCCCCTGTCGTGCGGCTGCCTTCTCAGGCTGCGGCCACATCATCGCCGCGCTCAGCCTGCTCAGCAGGCTTGGCTTTCTGTACCATTGCACTTTTATCCATTGGCACTTCCGAGCACAGCTCTGGGCATGGTGGCCACCACCTTCCCAAGCCCACTCCTCAGGTCGCTGCAGTGGCGGCGGCAGCAGCTACCTCAGCTCCGGAATCAGCGGAATCAGCTGCTCCGCTTCCCAAAAACAACCTCTCTTTGATGAGCTATGATCATGTCTTGCCTGGATAGACCACAGCACCTCTCAAAAGCTAAATAGAAATGAGCAGAAACGAATGAGCCCCAAGCTGCTAACTCTCTGGAAACTTCCGAAGACTGCCAGCAGATGTAATTCCCAGGTGTGAGAAAAATAGATGTGTCTGAGAAAGGATGGGATGTGGCAATCAGAATGGCCAACTCGCAGGGAACCAAAGCCGGCCAGGGCGGCCAGTAGCCACAGCAGGGTGAATGTGGGTAGTCTCTGTGTTCCTTTCAGAGGCCCCGTGTCAACAATAGGCCACACAGGACAGTCTGTCTCTAAATTTTAATCTCGAGGTGACAAGAGTGGCATTCAGACATCAGAGCACCGAAGGTGGCAGTTTTCTGCAAGCCCCCACTCACCACTGCATTAACAAGGCCCTCCTCCTCTCTGGGCTGTTGGTCATTCCTAAGAGGGACCCCAGCTTACCACAGGGAAGGGGTCCACGCTCCAGTCC
Organism: Cebus imitator; assembly: GCF_001604975.1. Lineage (NCBI taxonomy): Eukaryota > Metazoa > Chordata > Mammalia > Primates > Cebidae > Cebus > Cebus imitator. Next base: position 859,201 of record NW_016107511.1, on the reverse strand, counting down.
TAGAACAGCTGCCATCTCCTGGGCAGCCCAGGCTAGGAAAACCCGCCAGAGTGCACATGTTTGACTATCACACAATTCATCATAGTAGGAATAATTGAACTAGCTTCCCTTGGGCCCTTTTTGGATTTTCAGAAAGTTTAGGACATTCCACGTTTTTATTTCCTCCTTTTCCATTTCTCAAATGTGAAATTCAGTTCTCCAGCCCTTGCCGTGTGAGTTCTATAACACAAGCCAACAGCACCATCTAGTGTACGCCTCCCCAACTTTCGAAAAATGACTGTGGCCAGTCCTCCGAGGAGAGGTGCCAGGTATGTGTGCTTTTGTCCCCCTGTCAATCAGACTTAAGAAACACGAGAGACAGGAGGATCGCTTGAGCCCGGGAGGTCGAGGCTGCAGTGAGCCATGATGGTGCCACTGCACTACAGCCTGGATGACAGAGTGAGATCTTGCCTGGAAAAAAAAAAAAAGAAAGAAAGAAAAAGAAAAGAAGCATGAGGACCTAATTCATTTTTCAGTGTCAGAATAAATTGCATTTCCTTTCTGATAAAATTGCACGTAACCCTTGAGCTATACCCTATCCACACTTTATTTCCACGGTTAGCACAGCGGTGGCGGACGGTGCCTGCTCTGTCCCGAAGCACATCAGCCGTTTCCCAGAGCCTCCAGTTTCAGGAGGTGGGTCATAGGGGCCATGTGCAAGGTCTGAGCTCTGAGAGAGAAAGTCCCCCTGGGGGAGATCATGAGGAAGGTCAATTGACCCCAAATCACCATCATGCTCAGCTCAGAATACATTTGAGGGTTCAAGGAGGCGCTTTGGGCTAAAGTGAAAGATCCATACTAAAGCCAGATCTAGTCAAAGAGGGATTTTTGTGTCAAGATCCAAGCATGCCTCACAGGGCCTGACGCCGCTGCTCTGAAGTTATGTTCACTTTCTTGTTCACTTTTTTAACAGGAGTTTCCTGGGCCACAAGAGACAGCTGGCTTTCCACAGCTACCAGGTTCCCCAGGAGCAGGGGAGACAGCAGCAAACAGCACGACGTTAGGCACCCCGTGCAGCGGAACTCAGCGGAGTGCTAGCCCAGTCTGTTTTCTTTCTCCTCTCACCCCTTAGAGACTCGTTAATATAAAGACCCACTCCTGGGAACGTCACACACTGGGGCCTGCTGAGGGGGTGGGGGAAAGAGGAGGAAGAGCATTAGGACAAATACCTAATGCATGTGGGCCTTAAAACCTAGGGGATGGGTTGATAGGTGCAGCAAACCATCATGCCACGTGTATGCCTTGCAGGACTGGAAGGTGCTCTGGGTGAGTCAGTGTGTGAATGGTGAATATGAAGGCCTAGGACACTAATGTACACTACTGCCCACTTTATAAACACAGTACTCTTAGACTACACTGAATTCATTTTATTGAATTTTTTCTTTGATAATAAACTAATCAGCTTACCATAGCTTTTTTATTTTATAAACTTTTTAATTCTTTAAAGCTTTTTGACTCTTGTAATAGCTCAAACACACACTATTCACTTGTACAAACATATTTTCTTTCTTTATATCCTTATTTTTTTGCCCTTTCCTATTTTAAAATTTTTAACTGTTTTTTACTTAAAAATTTTTTTTATTAAAAACTAAGACACAAACATTCACATCGGCCTAGGCCTACATAGGGTCAGGATCATCAGCGTCACTGGTTTTGTCCCAGTGGAAGGTCTTCAAAGGCAATAACACACAGGGGGCTGTCATCTTCTGTATAATAACGCCCTCTTCTGAAATACTCCCAAGGACCTGGCCGAGGCTGTTTTACAGTTAACTTTTTTAATACGTAAAAAGAGTATAGCTTAAAATAACAACAAAAAGTGTGATATAGTGAGTACATAAACCAGTAACATAGTCATTTATTACCATATCAAGTATTATATACTGTACATAATTACATGTGCTATACTTTTACATGATGGGCAGTGCAGTAGGTTTGTTTACATAAGTATCCCCACAAACACTTAAGGATTGTATTGCGCAACATTGTCACAATTGTGACATAAATAGGCAACAAGAATTTTTCAGTTCTTTATAATCTTATGGGACCACCATCATATATGCAGGTCATCATTGACTGAAATGTCATTATGTGGCACATGACCGTGTGTGTGTGTAGAAAAAATAATTACTAAAATCTTTCAAATTCAGCAAAAAATATAAGCTTATAGATTCAGTAATCTCAGCAAACACCAGACAAGATAAACTCAAAAAAATTGTTTAGGCACATCATAAAATAACTTTTGAAAACTAAAACCAACACAATTTTCTTAAAAGAGTCAGAGAATGATGACATTTTATACAAGGAAATAATGACTTGAATGACTGAATTTCTCTTTAGAGATCATGGATATCAGAAGAAAAAGGCACAATATTGATGTGTTAAAAGGCCTGTCAACTCAGGATTTATATCCAGTGAAAATATTTCAGTAATGAGGTGAACTAAATATATTTTCAGATGAATGAGTTAATCAAAAGAATACGCGCTAAAAGAAATTCTACAAGTAGAAAGGAAATCATTATCAGAGGGAAACTTAGATAATCAGGTGTGAAGGAATAAAAACAGAAATTGTAAAAATCTTGGTACATTCAATACACTACTATTCTTCTCCTAAGTTTTTTAAAGTATGTATGATGGTTGGAAAAAATGTAACATTGTCTGATAGAGTTTTCCATGTATGTTGATATAATATATAAAACAGTTATAGATAAAATTAATGTGGGAGGATAAAAGGAATTATATTGGTAAGGCTTCTTCACTCAACTTGAAGTAGTAAAATACTCACTCTGAGTAGATGGTTAAAAGTTAAATATGAATATACCACTGTTCTGCAAAACAGATTCTAGCAACCGGACGCTATGAAGTGAGGAGGGCTGGGCACCCGCAGAGCCAGGGAGGCTTCAGAAAGATGATGCAGTCTCACCTGCAGCCTACAATGGAAAGATCTGGGTAAGTCAAGAGGACCAAGGAGGGCTCTTTGGGAGGGATAACATTAGGAGAAATACCTAATGTAGGTGACATGACGGGGGATGGGTGCAGCAACCCACCAAGCACGTGTATACCTATGGAACAAACCTGCGCATTCTGCACGTGTACCCTAGAACTTAAAGCACAATTTTTTTAAAAAGGAAAAAATTTATTGCAGCAAAGGATGCAAAGCAAAATCAGCAAAGAGAAAACGTACATGAAGTAAATTCTGGAGGAAATCTGAATTTCCAAGAGTCACAGCCCAGTATATTACATAAGATACATAGGATCCACTTAACCCTTCCAGCAACAAGTGTGCCGACATGTCTGGAGTGTTGTTTGCCAAGAAAGTTCATTAGAGATCCAACATCTTTGTATTGGAAGCTGGCCGTATAAGCGCTTTCTGCCTAGCAAGTGCCAAAATGCTAGATTTCCAGAAAGAAGGCATGTAGTCAGTAGAAACCAGATTGCTTGTGCAAGCAGCCCAGACACAGGAGCCATTCCTCTCATTTAGGGAAAGTTTCCCACTCAGATAGGGAACTGCTTACCCACTCAGGTCTCTGACACCAACCAAACGCCGACCTTGCAATCAACCCTTCCGAGGAAAGCGGTCTCCACCCTGCTTTGTTAGCTCTTTCTGCACGGTCACTTTGTACATGTTGTTTCCTCAGCTTGGACTGTCTTTCCAGTCTCCCAGGTTTATTTCAAATGCACTTTCCTTGAAGCTGTTCTTCTTCTCCCAGTGGGAGATGATTTTACCTCCCTTGAGTCCCTACAGCACTTAGACATCACTTATGGTAATGACCTCAATTTCTTTGTGTGATGGTTATTTACTATTCTCATTCCCCCCATGCCTTTCTACTGCAGCAGAGTGCAAGGTAACTCTAGAGGGACTTTCTGTGATTTGGGAAACTGAAACAATGTCACTGAGGGAAAGGCATTCGTGAGACATGGTGTGTATGGAAATCGCCAGGCCTCTGTATTCAGAGAGAACTCGGTTTGGATTCTGACTTATAGTTCTACCTTCTTGGTCATGTTTCTTAACTTCTCTGAGCCTCGGTTACCTCATCTGCAAATTTGCTAGAATTACCAAAATATTGTGTGGAAAAATAACTTGGCAACTAGCCCCTCAACACGTTTCACTTCCCTCCCCTCTCCTTTCTATTCCACATCACTGGACACACAGATGGATTTGCCCCTCTAATTTTGAACTTATCTTGACCACAAGTCACTGGTGTCAAGTTCGTCCCCCGTGATCCCGTTTTCCTTCCGCTGTTTTGCCGTCAGTTGGTCCATCAGCTCCGGTTTCTTGAACTGAGCCCCAGGAGTTCAGAAATGCTAAAGAGAGAGTGTACCCAGTCAGCTCAGCATCAAAACATTCAATGCTCTATTGCAGAGAAATGAAATATGCTCAGGTTCTACCAAACAGATTCTACCAACCAGAAGCTATGAAGTGAGGAGGGCTAGGCACCGGCTGAGCGAGGGAGGCTTCAGAAACTTGATGCAGTCTCACCTGCAGCGTACAATGGAAAGATCTGGGTAAGTGAAGCAGGCCACAGAGGGCGCTAGGCAAGGGGACCGGTGTGAGCAAAGACCCAGAACAGGGAGTTAACCTACGATGCTGTGGGGACAACAAGGGGAATCTGCTGATTACAGATGAAAGGCTGTGATGAAAGGCTGGGAGCAAAATTTGAATAGGTAATTTGGAGACACACTCCCAAAGGGAAGAAAAACATGTTTTTCCACTGAACAGATTAAATATTAAATAACTCTCAGCAAGTGCTTCTTCCTGTAACAATGGAATTTTAAAAGTAGTGGGATGCAAATAGGCATAAGGGATCTTTGGGTGGTCATTAAGATGTTCTGTAATTGTGTTGTGGTGATGTTTTAATTATAGACTTCAAATGGGTAAATTTTAGGGTGAAGAAATTTCATTTCAATGAAGCTGTTTTTAAAAAATTTTTAAAGGTTTTTATTAACTCTGATTTCCAATTCATGCTAGGTCTATTGTGATTTCTCTTTCTTTTTTGTTTTGAAATTGAGTCTCACTCTGTCACCCAGGCTGGAATATGATGGCATGATCTCGGCTCACTGCAACTTCTGCCTCCTGGGTTCAAGTGATTCTCCTGCCTCAGCCTCCTGAGTAGCTAGGATTAGAGGAGCACACCACCACGTCCAGCTAATTTTTGTATTTTTAGTAGAGATGGGGTTTCACCATGTTGGTCAGGCTGGTTTCGAACTCCTGACCTCAGGTAATCCACCCGCCTGCCTCAGCCTCCCAAAGTGCTGGGATTACAGGCGTGAGCCACCGCACCTGGCCTGTGATTTCTTTTAATCCCAGTTGCCCAAAATAGACCTTGATCCATACTTGTTGAGTGAATAAATGTTTCGTAGGCAAGTAATTTAGACACTGTGTCAACTGAATACATTTGATTTTCTTTCTCATCTGCTTATACTTACCGGGTATTGAGTTTTTCCCTTTCAAATTCATGTTAAAATTTTGGAGGGAATTATCTTAAGCAAAGAAAAAACTCTTTTCTGGGAGAAGAGCTATGAGGGTCTGGCCAGGGTGCCCGCCTGCATCAATGACAGCCTCAGGTCGGAGCTGACGGGAGGGTGGATCCGGAGAAGGGAGCTTTGTCAAAAATCTTTCAACCGGTTTTCACATGATACTCTCACCCATAAAAGGGAACAAGTTAAAAAAAAAACCAAAGGAAAAGGCAATACTGAAATTATTAACACACGTAGAATAAAATGTTATGAGAAGCAGAAATCACAAAACCTTCCTAGCCCGCTTTTCAAAATAAAATACATTGGCACAACCCTGCACACATTTGCACACGGTGCTCTGCTGACACCTAGTGGCTGAATTACAAATGCCAGGTGCGAACCTGAGAGTGTGATGAAATATTTCTTGTCAAAATCGGCTCTAGAACTGACTGATCTTAAATCGTTTTGTCTGTTTTTTCATATGTTTCACGTCCTTTCATGGTTGCTAGTTATTTTGCTAGGGCTACAAACCCTGGGACTAACAACGATCAAAATGTCTAAATAAACCAAGTTGATCTTTCTTATCGCAAGCGGATGCCTCCACCTACAGGCCCCCCAGAGCAGGTCTCTCAGACCCCTCCTACGTTTGCCCCCTTAGTTACCCACAGGTCAGCCGTCTGTCTTCTGCCTTCCCCACACCCACGGCACCCAACCTTGATGAAGGGTTCAGAGGAAAGCTGCTAACCGCATCCAAGTGGAGGTGGCTCCTGGCTTCAGATAAACTGCGCTGGGGAAACAGACTCTCCAAACAGACGTTTAGGTACAATGACAAGGTGAAGAATTTCAGAGGAAATATTCAGGGGCAGTTCTTACTTCTAAGGACTGCTTTTGAACCCGGCTCTGCTCCTGGGGTTTGTGAGACGTTGTGGGAAGGGGAAGTTAAGCCTTCTCTCTCAACTTTGAAGGACAGGTCCAGGGAAGCAGAGACACCCCCTGTGAATGTGGGGGAAGCAGGAGGCTGCCTAGAGAGCTGAGTGGGGCATCCTCTCTAGGGCAGACACTCTGGAGGGATCCAACAGGCTTTTTTATTAGTGTTCTCTTCTCTCTTCTTGAATTAACAGATGCCCTCCCCAAGGTTTTCTAAATGATAGATATCATGTAATCAGCCCAGAGGACGAGCTCTGTCAGCCTTGTAAGTAGAATCTTGCTCTGATCCAGTAACTTACACCAGGCATGGATCGAGCACTTCATGTCCTGTCCTTTTCGTCATTGCTACTGTTGTTCTCACTGCACATTCCTTCCACAGAGAAATGGGCAGTAACATCCATGTCTGAGAAGCAATTCTGGGGTCGATTTGCAGCCTGGCATCAAGATGGCAAACGGATAGGAATGTTAGAACTGCAGGAAGCTTTAGTAATCACTGGGCAGGTCTTCCTCAAAGTGTAGCAGGAGCGGCCGTGGGAAACAGATCTCTCGAACACCAAATAAAGGAGGGAAGAGTTTATCTGGCCAGGAGACCAGGCGGTAATTTGTCAAAAGCCCAGCTCATTTAATAAAGGAAGGTTCTGCCTTTATATAGGCTTATACTTTAGATGTCACACATGGAAGAATCTTAAGTTTATAGCTTTAGGAATCACATATGAAAGGGTTCCGGTTTACAGTTTTAGGACTCACATGTGAAAAGGTTTCTGGTTTGATCTTGTTTTAAGTAAAATAGTGTCTTCCAGAGAGTTTCCCCAAGACCAAGCATGCTATTTTCAGGAAGGAGATTCAGGAGGCGCCAGCTGGCCTGCTTCTGTTGAGCTGGCCTCTCTTCTATTGAGATGCACAGTAGATGACAGAGGGGGAGGGAATCCCAGATGCCTGGGTCTCCTTCCTCAAAAGAGGAATCTGAACCAGGGAAGGGAACTGGTCCAAGATCATGCAGCAGTGTCAGAGGCCAGGGCAGACCGCAGGCCAGAGCTCCAACCAGCACAGACCTCGTTCAGTAGCTGTCGTGTGCTTTTAGTCAGTTTCTACCTGTTTGTTATAGGAAAGTATTAATATGTCCTTAAGAGGTAAAAATCCTTTTTAAATTTTGTACACTACCAACAAAAGCACTCTTGATACCATCAAATCCAGATATTTTCTCATGGACCAATATTCGGGGAACTTTCATGAGAACTCGTGTGCAGCAGCTGCTGCTTTGTATATAAATGCACACATCGAGGTTGGATTCAGGTTGGCTGGTTGATTGGTTGGTTGCTTGGTTGTTTTCTCAACAAAGCTCTACTTGAAGCAGATTTAGAAGGAAAAGAGGTAAAAGAGCTGCTTCCTTGGGTGGACCTGACACTGTTCGTTTCCAGTCCTGAATGGAAAGGATGGGTGGTTCCTTTTCACAGGTGCCTGCATGTGCCTGTGTGTATAAATGGAGCAAGAAAATCATCAATTCCATTTCTTTTGATCATTCTGTGAAAAGGCATATTTATTTCTTGGACATCCAGCTATTCTGGAATAATGCTTACAGGTTTATCAATTTGAATGTAGCAACATAGAAGGCTGTCTATGGCATGAGCCACAATCCAAGTTGCAGAAAGTACGTGTAGTACGACCTAATTTTATAAAAACAAAAGCTGTATCTAATCATAAACATATATATGTGTAGATAATACACACATATATCAATACAGAAAAATGTTAGAATCCCACTCTGAGGTGTGGGATTATGGAGTCATGACTTCAAATTCTTTTGTGTTGTTTTAATTTTTAAAAAGAGCACATGTTTCTTTTATGACAGTTTAAGTTAATGTATTTCTGCCCTTCATTTCTGTGGCCTTGAATGCTTCAATGGACTCCAGAATAATGAAATTCTGATCATCTCTTAAGGCCCAAATCAAACGTCCCCTCAATGTCTTGTCAGTAAAAAGTAATTGCTTCCTGCACTGACTTTGCATCTTGTCCTTACCTCTACTCCAGCAATTAATTAAGGCCACCTCGGTGTCTTTGCCTTGGTATTTCTGCATCTCTTGTCCTTCACACGTTACCTGTATTTAATGAAGCTTAATAAATATTAAATGATGGCTATGTGAGTGGTAGGTAGCTAAATGAAATTCAAATTCAACTCATTTCGCCTGTAAGAGAAGATTGCTGAGCATCTCTGTCCCCCAGGGAGCCAGCCACCTGCCATACCCAGGCTCCCTGGGGGACAGTGATGAAAAATACTGTCCTGCCCCCAGGAGCTCAAGGCTTATTCAGAGCAGTGCACACAGCAGACTCTCGCACTACATTTTAAGGACTTATGATATACGCAACCACATATTTGGAGCATCCTAGGCAGAATGGTAGAGGAAGAATGGGATCTGAGAAGGAGGAATGAAAATCAAGCTGTATCATAAAGGACAAGCAGGACTCAGCAGAGGCAGAGGTGGAGTGAAAAGGATTCCAGGCAGAAGGGCATCTCATGAGAAAGGACAGAATCCCGAGAACACACAGCCCCTTCCCGGGGGCCCTACCCCTCCTGGAGTGCAGCGAGTTGCTGGGAAATGCTTTGAGCCAGGGTCAGAGGGCAGCAGGGACCGAATGACAGTGAGCGCCTGTGGGCTCCCCAGCAAGTGGGGAGTTGGATGAGTGTGGATCCTGCAGGCAGTGAAGAGGCTGGGCAGCGGCTGACACAAACGATGTAATGCATATCTGACCCTGAGGTGTTTCCTCTTTGTGTGTTACTGTCCAGCAGCACTGCGTAAGAAAAAAGAAGTAACTAATAAGCCATCTTGATTTTATCCTTAGACTTGTGGACATGTTTACGTAAGCTGCTTCTGACTCAAATGTAAGCTACCGGGTTCATAAAAGGTAAGTACCTGCTATAGGTTTAAATTGGAAATTACCTTAAAGTTGTAAACATGTTGATGTAAAACAGTTTGTAAACAAGTAGCATCTCTTGTATACACCCTGGCTTATTGAGAGTGTGAAAGCACCAATAATAATTATGTAATTGGACACAATAAAAAGTAAGGGATGTTTAACATGATCAGGCTTCAAAACTACCTCTGTATGATAAAAACCCAGGTATGAAAAGACTGCAGCAAACACCATGCCCAGTGGTGAAAGGCTGAAAGCTTTTCCTCCTAGATCAGGAACAAGACAAGGATGCTCACTTCTGTCATTTCCAGTCAACATAGTCCTGGAAGTTTTAGCCAGGGCAATGAGACAAGAAAAACAAGGCATCTAAATTGGAAAGAAAAAAGTAAAATTATCTCTGTTTACAGATGATAGAATTTCATATGTAGAAAACCCTAAAAATTCCACACACACAAAAAGCCTGTTAGAACTAATACCTTGATAATTTAAAGTTTTCGGCTGGGCATGGTGGCTCACACCTGTAATCCCAGCACTTTAGGAGGCTGAGGAGGGTAGACCACCTGAAGTCAGGAGTTCAAGGCCAGCCTAGCCAACATGGCGAAACTCTGTCTCTACTAGAACTACAAAAAAATGAGCCAGGTGTGGTGGTGTGCACCTGTAATCCCAGCTACTAGGGAGGCTGAGACAGGAGAATCACTTGAACCTGGGAGGTGGAGGCTGCAGTGAATCGAGATTGCGTCACTGTGCTCCAGCCTGGGTGACAGAATGAAACTCCATCTCCAAAACAAAAGTGTTTACATGCACCTACATAAAAGAAACAGGATAAACTCTTTTAAGTGCTAGGGGACCGATAAGCCTTATTTAACAGCCTTGCTCAACACCGAACTTAAGGGGGATCAGAAATGCCAACCTGTACAGTTTGCTTGTGATTTTCCACAGCTTCACATGAAGTACATCCTGTTTGCATAAAAGAAAGAATTAAGGCTGGGCTGCCAGTTTATTGCACTGTCACTACTGTCACAGTCAGCTTTTGCGTTAAAGGTTCAAGGAATTTTACAGAGAAAATTGTATTTAATAAAAAAAAAAAAGAAGGATACGTCAAACCTATCAACTTGTGTTTTGTGTTGCTTGATTTGGATGTCTCTGGTTTTGTTTGTTTGATTTTTGTCTTTCCCAAAGGAAGCCTTCATGATAGGGAGTAGGGTCCATTTTTGCAAAGACAGGAAATTCAGTCCAAATAAGAAGACAAATCTGTGACCCCTGGGAATTGACCATCACTGAGGACCTGGTTGCCAGCTAGGGTAGATGGAGATTCATTCATGGTGGTCTTGGGAGCAAGCTGCTGAGTCACCCCGTAGACCCAGCTTACTGGGGTTTAGCGAGGCAGGGGACTCGACCAGATACCCCGAAGCCAGGGCCTGGGGCACGCCGCGGGGGAAGCCTCCTGGAGTCTGCGGCAGCCGCTCAGGCCCACCCACAGGCTGCCCAGGCTGGGCTCTGGGGCTTCGGGATCGTATCCCCAGGAGGACAGGGACCAGTGCTGGTTAGGAAAGTCGCTGAGGAGCGAAGCTTTGCACCTGTGCTCACATGGATCGCACTAACTTCTTGTTGATTCTGTCCCTCCGTATCCTCCCCTCCCCCGCCACCGTGTGAATAGGATCTCATTTTTTGATCTCATTTCATAGAAGAATTGATAGATTTTGTGAAATAATATTGACCAAAAAACACGCTCAACATATGTAATGTAGTAAAATGATGCTTCTGTAATATTATGTTCATCTCTGGGAGATGCATGATTTGCATGATAACCCTTTTCTTATTTTGTGTTGTATTTTTGTGTATTCTGTATTTTTGAAAAGGTGTCTTGTTTTTCTTGAAGTAAACGCGATGGTCATATATACAATTGTTATACAGTAATGCTGTGCTCCGTTTTCTACCATTTTATTTTGAAGGGTGCCAGGATATGCCACCCCAACATAGGTCACTTTGGCATAACAATTACTTCATGCTAAAGGCACTTGCAAAACTGCAGATACAAGAAGGGCATTCCAGTGCACGCCTGTGGTCACAGCTGTGGGAGAGGCTGAGGCACGAGGATCACTTGAGCCCAGGAGTTCGAGATTACAGTGGACAATGATCAGGTCATGCACTCCAAAGCCTTGGCAAGAGTGTGAGATCCTGTCTCTAAAAAAATAAAAGAAAGGCATTCTGATCTCTCCTTTTCTTCTTGGGGAAGAAGGATTAGAATTGCCACATGAAAGACTCCCCCGCCAGGAGAAAAGGAACATTCTTTGATGGGTATTCATAGCCTCAGAACATTCTGTAAAAACAGACCTTGTTAAAATAACACCTATCTTCCTTTAGTTTCCCAGCATACATAATTACTTTTCCTCATTTACCTCTCTTTGTTCAGCCTAATACAAAAGCACATAAGTTCTACCACCTCTTTGGGTTGTCTCCTTATGACGGTTCCAATGTCACATGTAACATATTAAACTTGTGTGGTTTTTCTCCTGATGATGTATTTTATGTCAACTTGATTCTCAGGCCTAGCTGGAACCCTAAGAGGTGGAGAGGTAGAGTTTTGATTGCTCTACAATTTACATGTCACAGCTGTATTCCCAAGGGATGTGTACCTTGACTTCTTTTGGCAGTTTTGAGTTTTAAAGGAATGCTGCTGGAGGAAAATTCAGTATATATATGAATTTATATGAACATTATATATATATATATATATATACACATACATATATACGTATATAAAAAGTGGCCATTTTAGCCTAAAAAGCCTAGTTTTTATTAGACAATTAAGCATTTAAAAATTGTTAATCATATAATTTTTTCTTTTATTTCCTTTTCAAAAAAGTTTCACACAATCTTCAAACAGAAAATTTTTTTAACACTTTGCCCTATTTCATTTGCTTGCTTGTTTTGGCTGGAAATTTGTAGAGTTACAGATTATATAGTTTCTATCATAAATACTTCAATAGGCATGACCTTCAAACATCAGCAAACTTTCCAACATAACCCCAGCATTATTTTCATAAATAACAAGAGTAACTTTAATTTCCCTTAGTTAATGTCCGCATTTCTAAGGTTCACTGACAATGTCTTCCAACCATTTTTTTTTGCCACTTTTAAAATATAACATTTATTGCTTAGATGGTTTGATACAGAACAGCTTTCTCCTGACTCTGCATTTGGAAGTTCTATACAACTGGATATAAAGAGGAACAAAAAGTCCCAAAACCAGACTTGCCATTCTCTGTTCATGTGGCATAAACCAGTTTTGTACATAACACGTAGCAGCAGTTTTTAAGTTCCCTTTAGAAAAATATGAATTCTACTAATTATTGTTTCCTGTTTAATGCACGGGCTAAAATCACTAGGATCAATTTCCTTCTGAGAAAGAGGAGAGGAAAGAGACGAACAGAGGGTCAGAACGTATGGTGAATCTTTCTGAAACTGGCATCCGCCTGTTACGTCGCTTCCCCAGCGATGCTTGGAAAGCAGCCCTCTGGGTTTTCTTTTGTTTTCACAACCAGGTGTTTCATGTAGTGATTGAATCTCAGCATCATGTCCATTAATCAATGAANAAAAAAAAAAAAAAAAAAAAAAAAAAAAAAAAAAAAAAAAAAAAAAAACAAGAGGAAAAGTTGCACTTCAGAAGATCCATATATATATACATTTGTAAAAGCCCTGAGAGAAGAAGAAAGAGAATCAAACAAAATGTATAGAAACAAATTAGGTGGACATGAAACTAGGCTATGATTCACCCAGAGTTTAAACAAATCACAAATTTCACAGTTTAATACTGGAGGGCGGCGGGAGGGCAAAAACAACGAACAAATAATACATTTCTCCACCTCACTAATGTGGCAAGACCTTATTGACTATAAGGGTACAGATCAAGGCTAAGTAAAGCTTTAAATCAATAGTGATTATTGCGAGCGGCAGCCCCGGCTACACACGTCTCTGGGAGCTGATTACGGCTACATCTCACCGCAGCGTAGTTTAGTCACAGCTTCTCCCCACAATATTGTGAGTTTAGTGTGGAGAGTCGCAAAGAAAAAACACAAGAAACCCCAAATAATAATAACAATTAAAAAAAATTTTTTTAAAGCCTAAGGGATGTATGAACTGGTTTTAACTAAGTAGACCAAGATATCATTGGTTCTGATTTCCATTCATCTCTAAATTAAATAAAACCTTGTTTTTAAACTGGTTCATACATCCCTAATACAGTTAAAAGTCATATATACCGCAACCTTTTTCCCTTCCATATGCGAAGATATCACTTTTCATTATCTCAAGAATATCTATCTTCCCTTGAAGTCTGGGAGGTTGGATTTCAGAAATTGGTGAGGTGGTGGAGAGAAAGGGGTGTGTATGTTTCTGTGAGAACAAGTCTAAGAAAAGGAGGAGCATGTGGGGCCAGAAAAGGCCTGGGGAAGGAAGCTAGGGCGCAGGGGTGCCTCCATAGGGAAAGGCAAGGGGCTCCACGTGCTGCAGCAAGCCAGGAGTTCCTGGCAGCAGGCTGACTGGGCTCCCGCCATCCCGAGGTCTTGGCTGAGAGACCAGAAGCTCAGTTGCAGTGGGCTATATTCTCCTCCCTGTGGGCAGTGACAGTAAGGGAAGTCTATTGCCTGCATAGGATGCTCATGAGTAAAAAGAGTCCTGCTTTTTTGCACCCAGGGGTTTGGGCTATTTAAGAAACTAGAAACAGCACATTTATCTTCAAGCACCAACCCCACATCTCAGGAAAGTAAATATAAACCTATTTCTCATCTGACATCTTGCGTGTGTAGTTTTATTACCAGTAGTAGTATTTCCTCGCTTTGCAAATGACAGTAGCACAGCTGGGGAAGCCTTGGATTAGGCTTAGCGGGAAGACTGGGAATACCTCGCTCATGAGTAACGTGCCTGGTCACTGGTCACTGCTTTGCTTTCTCCAAAGCCATCTCTGCAATGCTCCGGGCACAACCCTGGCTTCTCGATGCCCGTTCCCTGGATACACACATCCTCACTACACCCTGTCTGAGCTGCTTCTGGGCCATGCTTGGGAAGACTGCTCATGGCCAAATTCCGCAGTAACAGAAGAAAGGCTTGTCTCAGTACAGTAGAAGAGCTACCACCCGAAGGTGCCAACCGCAGCCACAGGCACACGTTAGCTCAGGGACCTGGGTGCCACACAGGTCTCCCAGGACAAATATTGCCCATTTGATTCTGCTGACTGCAGAGACCAGCAAACTGATGAACTAATAATAATAAAATTAATAATACACATACTGAAAGGGAAAGGGGACAATCAAATATATGCTATCTGTGCATGTTTTCCATAGGTTAAGTTGCCAGGGGAGTAACTCTTTTCTGTAGTTAAGAATGGATATCTTGAAACTTGAACAGTGACCATGTCTAATGCTGACAGAGTGGAAACAGACAGGAGGCTGAAGCTAGACTCTTTCCTGGTTTTGGCTTGAAACCACATTGGAAACTTTCATCAACCACATCCTGTAATACCAAGGACCAGATGACAACTCCACCATGAAGCACACAGAAAAAAAGGAAAATGTCTATTTGAGAAATTATCATCTTATCCATCTCTCCTCTGGTTATTTACATGAAATTCACATAATTTTCTTCCAATTATTGGCTATGGGTACCCAAGGGTATGTTTTTTCCTTCTGTTTCCAGCTCCCAGAACAAACGGTGCTATCACAGATTCACAAGAACAAGCTCACACACACCAATACAAAATAACGCTAATGCTCAAAGGAAGAGGTCCTCTCCAGACAATTCATTACAGTATTTGTCTTAAGAAGTCATTTTGGAAAAATATAACACCCATGATGATATGGATCCGGCAAGTAGTGAAGGCACTGGAATCCGCAGGGGCTGGGGCCTCCCACGCAGGCTGCGGTAAGGCTGTGGCACTGAGCAGCGGCCACGCTCCTGCTTGTCTCTCGCACTCACTCTCTCTCAATCCCCAACAGCCAAGGGCACTGAGGAAACTCCATGAAGTATAGACTTGCAACGCTTTTCTCTGCTGGCTTTTGTCTGTGTTGAGGGGGACTGAGGCTGTCATTCCATCCCCAGGAGCTGCGAGGCACCGTCAGAGTCAACCGTGGCCAGAATGGGGTGGCCGGGCCTCTTGCTGCAGGGCTCCAGCAGGTCCTGCCCCGGGGACGCAGGGCTCTCTGGGTTAAGGTCACCCCAGCCAGGCTCGGATGCCCGCCCTGCTGTGACCTTCTCCTCCCTGTGGCTGCAGTCCTTGGTGGCATTGGCCAAGCCCTCCTTCCGGTTCCGGGCGACGGCCATGTGGTTGCTGGCACATGCAGGTGCTGCTTGAGGATGTGGCGGATGCAGTTGCGCTTGGCCGTGAACGCGGCGTTGCACTCCTTGCACTCAAAGGGCTTGCAGCCCTTGTGGCCCCCACCTAGGCCATGGCAGCCGTGCGTGCGCATGTGGATGCGCAGGGTGCCGTAGTGCTTGAGGTCTTCTCCGCATAGCCGGCACACGGTGTCTGGGGCGCAGAAGGCATCCACCAGCTCGGCCGCACTGCTACTGACGTACTCAAAATGTTCTTCTCGATGTCCTTGCGGGTGGCCTTGAGGTGCTTCTTGCGCAGGTGCCTCTCGCAGTTGGCCTTGACAGTGAAGGGGTAGCGGCAGATCTTGCAGATGGAGGGCCGCTCCCTGCTGTGCGTGCGCAGGTGGCGGATGAGCGCGGCCTTGCCGGCAGCAATGTAGTCGCAGATGTTGCTTTGGTACTGCGAGATGCCCAGGTGGGAGCGCACGTGGGCGCGCAACACCTCTGAGAAGGCAAACACCCGGTTGCAGAAGCGGCAGGGGTAGAGCACCTTGCGCATGGCAGGTGCCTTCTTGCCACTGGGCGCTGTCATGAAGGCCTTGAGCTCCCCCTCGGTGATCTCCTGCTTGATCTTGGCCTCCATGCTCAGCGGCAGCAGGGCCTCGATGTTGCTGTCCTGTTCCAGCTGAGTCTTCATCTCGGGCTGGCCGGGCAGCTCTGCCCGCGGCTGCTGCAGGGAGAGCCACGTGGCCTTGTTGGGCTGGGTCCCGGACTTGGCCTGCAGCAGGTGGGCGTTGGAGGCCGCCTCCACTGAGCCCCTGAGGAGCTTCAGGGGCGGTGGCAGCAGGCTAGGGCTGATACAGTTGGGGGAGGCCTGCTGGGCGTTGATGAGAGGCAGGGGCGTGGAGGTGGCCACCACCGTCCTTGGTGTGACCAGGGGCTTTGGCTTCAGAGGGGGCATGTGCTTGAAGATCACCTGCATTGGGGTGGCAGGGGCCTTGGAGAAGGGCGGAAGACTGATTTGAGGGGGACCCCAGGCCGCCATCTTCAGAATCTGCTGGATGGCCACTGGCTCCATCGCAGACTCACCAGAAGTTGGCTTGACCACAATGCTGCTGTCAGGCTGGATGATGAAGCCCTTCTGGAAGGGCTGCAGGGACAGGTGCTTTATGCTCTCCTCGGTCACGGGGAGAACTGTGAGAGAACCGCCTAGAGAAGCAGCTTCAAAAGGAGACAGGCTCAGTATGTTGGTGCAGCCAGGGTCCTGAGGTAGCTGACACTCGAGTGTCTGGAGCTGGATTGCCTGGTTGTCATCCAGCAGAGGCTCCTCGGTGGGGGCAGGCCTCACGTCTTTGGTTTGCTGCAGGCCCAGCAAGGCCAGGAAGCCCTTCTGCTCCAGGGCCTCACCAGGCAGGGTCATGGCCTGCAGCTTTTCTTGACCCTGGTCTGTGGTCACGTGGGTCTGCTTATGCAGCACCAGTGAGCAGAGCATGGGAAATGCCTTGTCACAAGTGTCGCAGACAAAACGGTGCTGCTCGCTGATGCACCTCCGCAAGTTTGTTTCGCACCAGACCTGAGAAATTCGAGGAAACTTCCTACAGGGGAAATCTATAAATCCTAAGTCCTGGAAACCAGCGGGAATTGAAGGGTTGTTCTGAATGAAAGCTCTGCCCATTGCATCCCTGGGAAGTTGTTTGTGGAAAAGCATGTTGTGATGGAGCAACCCTCAATGTGTTCGAAAGGTGATGCAGCAAATGTCACATCTTAGTGGGTTATCTGAATGTGTCTCCATGTGGGTCTCCAGTCCATATTTGCAAACGAACTCCTTGAAACATAATGGGCAGTGAAAGACTTCATCAGCTTTCTTCTCCAAGTTACCTGACTGCCCATCTTCTACCATGTTTTTAGCTGGTGCTGGGTCTTCTCTCTCTGACTCGGCATCATGACTCAGTTTCCTCTTGGAGGAAAGTCACCTACGCTTCAGAGGGGATGGAGGGGCTGTGGCTGTGGCACTGTTAGGGTCCTTCTCATGGATCTTCATATGTCTGTGCATGTTCCCATTGGTGGTAAATGACCGCACACTGTGCACTTGTATGGCCTCTAGCCAGAGTGCACCAGCATGTGGCGATCGAGGGAGCTGGCCGAGCTCAGTGACTTCCCGCAGATGCTGCAGGAGTGGTCAGCTCCTCCAGTGTCTGTGTTGTGCTGGCGAATGTGCATGGTCAGCTGGTGCTGGGTAGTGCAAATCTTCTCACATAGGGGGCAGTTATAGGAATACTTCTCCTCTTTCGTTTCCTGGTTCCTTCTGACAATCAGATTTGGTCCTGGAGGCTTCGAGGGGGACTTGATGCCCTGGGGGTTCCTGCCATTCTCTGTGACCTTCCCTACACTCATGACCGCCGACATCATGGTGTTGATGGAAGACAGGTCTGAACCTTCCAAGCCAACAGGTGAACTTGACGTCATTGGGACAGGCGTTTAAGCTTCTAAGAAGCCTCTGCCATAAAACTCCATTTTCTGACCCAACTGATAGACTATGAAATTTCCCCCTTGGAGTAGGAAATGAGTCTGTGTTGACCTCTTTTCTTCTGCTCTTGGTAGCACTCGTTGACACTGTTTTCTTTGTGTTATCAAACTGCCCTCCTTACTGAGGGGGCTGAACCTGGCTGGACCCAAATGTGGGCAGGGTCACACCTCAGAGCCACCAGTCCCGGAGCACACAGTTGCAGCAATGGCCAGGCAAGGCGCTTGGCTCCCGGACATGATGCATTGGGGACCGGTGGGCTTCAGGGAGAGACCGAGGAGAGATGCAAACTTGTTCCGGAAAAGGAATCAGAATGGCGTTTCTGGATGTGCAAAGTTCATCAACTCCACAGTCACTTCCCCTCCTCCTCTTCTCCCACAGGGAGGGAAGTGGGCAAGGAGCTGGTGACCCCGGCGCCCCAGCCGTCGTCCTGGCCCCCATCTCTGTCCCCCGCGGAGCTCCCTCACCCACACGCTCGGAGTCTCGCTCTCCCCCTCTCACCCTGATAAGTAGATAATGTCTTCCAACCATTTTTAAAATGCAGAAAAATTCTTTGTCTACAATGCATCCAAAAACTCGGCCTTGATGCTGTATGCTGAGCTGACATATAGATCTATAGATCCTGAGAGTTTTATGTTTTATGTTTGGAGAAATCTGAAAGACTGACAGCGATTTCTTAGCATGAGATAGAATTGTCTCCCCAATCTCTAATAAGCCAGGGAAGGTTAAAGAAGTCAACTACAGGCTGGAATTCAGGCAGCAGAGAAAGCCTGGTATTGGTTACTGCTATTTGCAACATTGACATTGCAGTGACCCTGAGAGAATACAATCTAGGGGAACTCTCGTCTTGTTTAAGTTTCTTATTTGAAATCATTTCAAACTCACAGAAAAGTTGCAAAAAAAAAAAAAAAATGGTATAATGAATACCCAGATTCACCTATTGTTAATATTTTGCCTCGTTTGCATTATTTAACATTTGTTCAGTCTCTATCTAACCGGCAGCATGTGTATACACACCTGACATCTAGACACATATCTAGACACATACATGGCTCTGTTCTGGCCTTATGTGAGTGCGTAAGTCACGGCGTTACGCCTACTCAGTATGCAGAACCACAATATTCTCTTCCATAACCATATAGATGCTAACAGTTTTGGCAATTTTAACATTGATTCCATACTTCTATTTATCATACTGTTAGCATTCTAGTTTTGTCAAATGACTTAATAATGTCCTTTTTACAGCATTTTTTCATTCTATACTAGTCTAAGATCAGGTGTTGTATTTTGTTCACGTCTTTTCAGTCTCCTTAAATCCAGAACATTTCTACACACCATTTCCTACCTTTTTAAAACATTCACATTTTAAAATAACTCAATTTTTTCTCTTTTTAAATAAAATATTCCTCCTTGAAGGTGTACAAAAGCGCAAAAGAGCTGGAAAGGTCACCGCCCACTGGGGCGCGGGTGTTCATGGGAAATGTAGTCTTTTTTTTTCCAGCCCGCTCTTCTCCTGGAAGCCTTTCTGACCAGCAAGCCCCCCATTCCCTTTTCCATCCTTACCTCTTATTGCACTTACTGTCTACATGACAAAAAAAATAATACTACAGAAATGTGACAAAACCTTTTCATAAATCTTCCTTTAAAATTTTTCATGTCACTTTTATTCAGGTATTCTAATCTACATCATTCTGATACCTTAGAAAATACAACTCTCTCCTTCCATAATGGCACAAACTATTTTTTTTTAAATTTTCTTTTGGTAGCGACAGAGTCTTGTTATGTTGCCCAGGCTGCTCTTGCACTCCGGACCTCAAGCGATCCTCCGACCTTAGCTCCCAAAGCACTGGGGTTACAGGTGTGAGCCATGGCCCCCAGCCCATTTTAAGCTTGTTTTGTTGTTTGTTTACTTTATTGGCTTTCTTTTTTTTTTTTAATTGCATTTTTGGTTTTGGGGTACATGTGGAGAACATGCAAGATTGTTGTATAGGTACACACGTGGCAGTGTGATTTGCTGCCTTCCTCCCCTTCACCTATATCTGGCATTTCTCCCCATGCTATCTCTCCCCAATTCCCCCCCACCCCTCCGCCTCCGAGGGAACGTAGTCTTGAATAGCGTGGGCGCGCGCACAGCGTTCTGAACACGGCCTCGCGGCTGCTTCTGCGCATGCGCACGTCTAACTCCGCAGCCGTCTCCGCGTCTCTCGTGTTTGCAAGTGTGTCCACGCGGGTGCGGCGTGTTGGCACCGGGATTCGAAGGCGGAGGGACGCGGGATCTGTGAGTCCTGGGGACCACCCAGGATGGGCCGGGCGGGAAGTCCGGGAAACCCCCGAAGCGCTCCCTCCTGGCGCGGGGTTGAGGGCTGAGACGGCCGCGGGCTCCCGCGGGGAGGTGGGGGCTGCGCGCCGGTCGGGAGCAGGTGCTCGGTGCGGGCCGCTGCGCGCGGGGCCGGGGCCGGGGCCGGGGCCGGGGCCAGGGCCGGGCGGGAGGGCGGAGAGGAACGCTCGCGTATAAAAGCCGACGGCGAACGTGCCCGAAAACCCGCGTGCTGGGTCCGCGGCGAGACCCCGAGCCCTGGAGCTAAACAGACCCGGGGAAATTCCAGCTCTGTCTCCTGGAAGCCGGGGCGGGAAGCAGCCTGAGTGAGAGGTTTCTTATTTGGAAATGAAGACATTAATACTGACATGGTGTTCTGAGAAATGGCACCTGTACAGCACGCAGCTATGGATCATCACTAAGGATAAGTGATAGCTGCTGTCCCTTTTGCTGGGGGTGGCTGGTAAACCTCACAGCCATCCTCTGAGGCAGCTATAACTCTTTGCATTTAAAAAAAAATAATGCATTGGCTAAAATGTAAGCAAGCTGAGGCTCAGTCTCGTGAAATGGCATGCTCAGGTCATAGGCTAGCTGGTGGTGGTGCTTACATTCAAAAACAGGGGTTTTACTCCCAGTCTCAGATTCTTTCCAGTATCAGATGTGTCTTAAAGCCACCGCTGTATTTGTCACAGCATTCAGACTGAACTGTGTCCAAATGCCCAGGAGTAAAATTCCAAGTGATTCTGGGTGGAATCTCGCCATACGACAAACATACCATGGGATTTCTAGTGCCCCTTGAGGCTCCTGGCCCTTCTACTCTGGCAGGCTGGTTATGTTTTAAGTCTGACTTTCCTAGAGTCAAGTGTGTGATCCTAGAAATCATTTGCTGTCTGGTCCCAAATCCCAGCTTTCTTGGAACGAAGCGACTTTTACGAGGTAGGAAGCAGAGAATCTCTGGAAACAGGAGTCTTAACCTGGGAGAGAGCACTTCTCATTTTTGTCCTCTCACAGAGCTTTAGAACACCCACCAAAGTGTCTAGAAAGAAATAGATCCTCGGTTTGTATGGTCAGAACCAGTCCTTGATCTTCCTTCCCAGAATGAGCCAAACTTGCAGGTAACACCCCCTCCAGCAGCCCCCACAGACAGGGTGACTGTGGGAGGTTTGGACCAGCTTTGAAAAGAGTAAAGTAAGCTGAGGAGGCCCGGGGGCAGGCTGCTCTGGAAGGGGCTCTGCACTCCAGAGCTTGTAAAGGAAAGGCTGGGGTAGGGGTCATCAGGCAGAGGGTGGAGATTCTGTCCCCACAATCCCAAAATAGTCTCCAGTCCCTTCTCCACTCTACAGATACTTCACTGCCGTCACACGTGTGGCACTGTTGAGTTTACCCCAACCTCACAGAATCCCAGCATCATGGCTTGCGAAGGGTTTCCATAGTCGTCCATGTATGACTCATTTTAAAGCATTAAAGATATTCAGCCTCAGAGCATCAGTGCATTGTCTGGGACACTCAGTTTGCGATGAAGCCAGGAGGTAAACACAGTACTCCTCACTCCCTCACAGGTAAGTCACCAAAACCCAGATACCATAAGGGACTTTTAAGAAACTGCAACTGAATTAAAAGAAACAAATGTTTTCTAAACCTTGCCGTGAAGTACCCCATATCATTGTGGGAAGAATAAAGCTGCACAGGTTGCATGGAGGGGGTTAGGAAGGGCAGATTTCAGTTTTAAATGAAGCAATCAGGTAAGCTTCTATAAGAAGAGGTATTTGAGAGAAACATCAAAGAAGATGAGGGCATAAGCGACATGGATAGCTAGAGAATACTTCACCCTGAGGAAGTTACCATGCAGATGCCAGTGGTGCAGGGTGGTCCTACAGGTGTTCCAGGACAGCTCACAGGCCAGCGTGGCCAGAGCAGAATAAATCAGAGGAGAGTAACAAAACCAGTCATGAGGGAGGGATCATGTGGGGCCTTGCTAAGGGTCCTCTCAAATTCAGAACAATGCTTCTGACACCAGATTCTCCAGCAGACACCAACTGTGTGTCTTCAAATTCAATTCAATTCTAATATTGTCTTTCCGGAGGTAGCCTCAGATCCCACAGGTGAAAGGCTCAGCCCCATAAGTCTGCCCCCACTTCAGATGCCAGTCACAAGCTCCAGGCATGTGACCTGTGCTTCCCACCAGCCAGCTATAAGTCAGGGTTCACATGACTGCCTTCTCAGGTACTAGAGCAGCTCACAGAACTCGAAACACTTCATTCACATTTACTTATGTATTATAAAGGGTGTAAATGAAAAGCCAGGTAGAGGAGATGCATAGGGCCAGGCATATGGGGAGGAGCATTGAACTTACTGGGACCCTCTCTGGGTGTGCCACCATTCAGGAATTTTCACGTGTTCAGCTATTAGGAAGCCTGAACCCGCTCAAGCCTGTAATCCCAGCACTTTGGGAGGCCGAGGCGGGTGGATCACGAGGTCAAGAGATTGAGACCATCCTGGTCAACATGGTGAAACCCCGTCTCTACTAAAAATACAAAAAATTAGCTGGGCATGGTGGCGCGTGCCTGTAATCCCAGCGACTCAGGAGGTTGAGGCAGGAGAATTGCCTGAACCCAGGAGGCGGAGGTTGCGGTGAGCCGAGATTGCGCCATTGCACTCCAGCCTGGGTGACAAGAGTGAAACTCCTCCTAAAAAAAAAAAAAAAAAAAAAAGGAAGCCTGAACCCAGTCCTTTAGGTGTTTATAGAGGCTTCAGTAGTAGGCACCATTGATTACAGCATTGGCCATCAGTGATCAACTCAACCTCAGCCCCTCTCCTCTCCCCAGAGGTTGGGGGTGGGGCTGAAAATCCCTACACCCTAATCACGTCTTGGCCATTCTTGGTACCAGTGCCACTATTACCTCCCTCCTGCTATCTGGGAGCCCCTGGCACCAATCATGTCATTAGCATACAAAAGACTCATCACTGGAGATTCCCACGATTTTAGGAGCTAAGTGTGAGGAACCATGGGCAGAGACAAAAATACATATTTCTAATATCACAGTATCACAGGCCATTGTAAGGAGTCTGGCTTCTGCTGGAGTGAAATGTTGAACCAGCCATTGTGAAGGATTGCATTTCATGAATTCCCCTAGACCCTGAGACATGGCTTGAGTGCAGGTAGTTTATGTTGGAAGAAACTCTCAGGGAAGAGGAGCTAGGGGACTAGGATGAGTGAAATGGAACAAGAGAAATCTAGTCCAAAAGAGAGTTATGGAGCCTGCTATCACTGTGGGTTGTGGCCTCGGCCCCTGTGGAAACATTCCAAGGAACCATAGGGAATGTCCCTTAGAGGGCTCCATCTGGGATAGAAGGTTAAGTATTTATCCACTAGTTTCTGTCCTTAGCTAAATGCTGTCCTTGGACACAGTCAGTTCCCTGCACATGCTGTTGCAGTAATCAGTAGGAGTTCCTTTGAGTTTTTTGACTCCCAAGGTGGCATCAGAGGCCTGGTCTGGTATAGAATGAACAAAGACACCAAGCAAGCACTTGACAGGTCCTGGCGTGGGGAGTTAGGCGTGTGACATGGCCATTTACATGTATCTGGTACAGGATTTTTGTTGTTGTTGTTCACTAAAGTAGTTTAATTTACATACAGTAAAATTAATTTTTTAAATTATACCATTCTATATTTTGAAACTAATTTCTTCCATGTTATGGCTTGATTTTTTTCTATTCTTTACAATATCTTGCAGAGTATGAAACTACAAAATGCCCCAAATAGCTAAAGCAATCTTGAGCAAGAACCAAGTTGGAGGCATCACATTTTCTGATTTCAAATTATATTACAAAGCTATAATAATCAAAACAGTATGGTATTGGCATTAAAAACAGACAGACCAGTAGAATAGGCTAGAGAGCCCAGAAATTATCCCACATACATACAGTCAACTAATTTTTAACAATGGCACCAAGTATACAAAAATGGGGAATCAGTAGTCTCTTCAACAAATGGTGTTGGGAAAACTGAATACTCACATGCAAAAGAATGAAATTGGACCCTGCTCTTCCACCAATCACAAAGTGAACTCAAAATGAATTAAAAACTTACATGTAAGACCTGAAACTTTACAGAGAAAAGCTCCTTGACATTGGTTGTGGCAATAATTATTTAGATTTTACACCAAAAGCACAGGCATCAAAAACAAAAATAAGCAATTGGGGCTACATCAAAGTAAAAAGTTTCTGCACAGCAAAGGAAGCAATCAACAAAATGAAAGGGCAGTCTACAAAATGGGAGGAAAATATATGCAAACCATATATATCTGATAAAGGGTTAATATTCAAGACAAAAAAGGAAATCTTATGACCCAATTTAGAAATGAATGAAGGACCTGAATAGACATTTTTCCAAAGAAGATATACAAATGGTCAAAAGGCATGTGAAAAGATGCTTAACGTGACTAACCAGCAGGGAAATGCAATTCAAAACCACAGTGATCTAACACCTCATATCTGTTAGGATGGCTATAAAGTCAAAAGATAACAAGTATTAGCAAGGATCTGGAGAAAATGGAACCCTTGTACACCATTGGTTGGAATCTCAATTGTTACAGCCATTTTGGAAAATATTATGGAGGTTCATCAAAAACTAAAGATAAACTACCATGTAATCTAGCAGTCCCAGTTATGGGCGTATATCCAAAGAAAATAAAATCACCATCTCTGGGTATCTGCCCTTTCACTCTCATTGCGACATGATTTACCATAGCCAAGATGTGGAAGCAATCTAAGTGTCTGTTGAGTGATAAATAGATAAAGTGTGGTTTAGGTATGTGTGTGTATTGAAATGGAATAATGGAAAATGATTCCATTATTGGAATAAATGCAATATTATTCACCTTAATAAAGAAGGAAATCCTACCATTTGTTACAATGTGGATGAACCTGGAAGACATTATGCTAAGTGAAATAAATAAGTCACACAGAAAGAACAGTATTGCATGGTCTCACTTATACATGGAATCTGAAAAATTCAAACTCATGGAATCCAAAAGTAGAAGGTTGGTTACCAGTGGTCAGGGGGTGAGGAAAATGGAGAGATTTTGGTTCAAGGGTACAAATTTTAAAATATAAAATGAATAACTTTATGGAAACCTAATGTAGAATGTAGTGACTATAGTTAATAATAATGTATTATATACTCAAAATATGCTAAGAGAGTAGCACTTAAGTATTCTTACTACAAAAACGTCAGGAGGCTGAGGCAGGAGAATCATTTGAACACAGGAGGCAGAGGTTGCAGTGAGTGTATTGCACTTCAGCCTGGGCAACAGAGCAAGACTCTGTCTCAAAAAAAAAAAAAAAAGTTGCTATGTGAGGTGATGGGAATGTTAACTCCCTTGGTTGTGGTAATAATTTTACAATGTATACACCTATCAAAATATATTGTACACCTTAAATGTATAATTTTGTCAATTATATCTCAATGAAGCTAGCCAAAAAAAAAAAAAAAAAGAATACTGCATCCCAGACTTGGGCACTAGTAGACAACAAATTCAATGGTTAATAGGATGATATGGGCTGGGAATGACTGTCAGAAACATGAGGACTTGGTTAGATGGCTAACCATCCCAAGTTAACCTGATAGAGAGGAAGGCAAGAGACCTGGAGCCAGATCCCAGTGTTAAAATCCCAATCCCAAGCAAAGTCCTGTTGTAAAATATTGGTTGTTATCATCTTTCTAGAGCCAAGGACAAGAGCAGCACTTCTTTCCTGTACCATGAATTTGCGGGATGATTCAGATCAAATTCCTCAGCTCTCTTCAGGACATTTGGCTAACTAAGGTCTTGTCATGTTGAAGAAGGGGAACAAAATGGAGAGTCTGCACAACTCAAGCCCCAACATGTGTGGACAGACTCAAGTAGATCACCACTGAGGCTTTCTGTGATAATGTTGATACTGGGAAGCCTGAGGAAGGCTCTGGCCACAAACAGGCCCATTGAATTTACCCCTTTAAATCTGCACAGACCTTGGACATCTCACTCCCTGATGAGCCATCACATTTATACCTGCAGCTATGACCTTTCTCTTGTGCCTCAGAGCCTTATATCCTCCTGAGCACTGGTTATTTCTATACTGATATTTAAAAGGCCGCTGAAAACTAACTCCTCTCAAACTAACTCTTCATGTGGACGACTGACCTGCCAGAACCAAACCTTAGACTTCCCTTTTCCTGTGAAAGTAACATCATCCGAACAGGTGTTCAGAATACAGCTTTGTGGTATTTCTTGACTTACTCCCCTGTTGCCTTTTCTCCATCCCATCAGCAAAATCTCTATCCCTACCTTCAGGAGATGTCTGTCTTAACACTTTTTTGCCTTCATCTGTTCTTGACACCATCACTTCTTGACGGGACATCTGTGGCTACCTACTAACAATATTCCTTCTCCTGCCCTTGCACCCAGTCTGTGCTCCAGCCAGCACCAGAACAACCTCCCAGATCACTCCTCAGCTCAAAACCTCAATATATTTCCACTCATCAGAGTAGAAGCCAAAATATGCCCATCACCCATGAAGTCCAGGCTGAGCTGGCCACTGGTTACCTCTCTGATCTAACTCCACAGCTGGGCCCTCACTCACTCTGCCCTGGTGTAAGAGGCCAGCTTGCTGCTCCTTAAATTCATGAAGATGCGTCTGCCCTAGGGTTTGGCATCTGCTCTTCCCTCTGCCTTGAATTGCTACCCCTGATAATCCAAATGATGGTCCCTCTTCTGTTGTGGTCTCTGCTGAAATGTCAACTTGTCAATGATGTCTCCTCAGATCACTTGTAGTGGTCATCCCTTAGGAACAGTGTTGACACTCACCCCCAAACCACCACCGCCTACCAACTTCCTGCCCCATTTCTCTTGCAGCCCTCATTATCATTTGGCATGCCAAATACCATCCTTATTTGTGTATATCTCTCCTTCATTACTAGATTTTAAGTTTCATGAGGGCAGGATTTTTTTCCACTTTGTCAGTGCTTTATCTCCAATGACTTTTACAGAGTAAGCACACAGTAAATGCCTGTTAAAAGAATGATTGCATTGCATAAGGACAAATCAACTTTTATTTTACTGTAATAATGCTGTGACTTCCTCCAAATCTCCATGTAGATCTCTATGTCAGCTTTTTGCTGCCTCTACTTAATTTTCTCCAAGACCTTCCTTGGAAATATCTGTAGGCTTAGGAAGTTTTAATAATAAATAGTGGAGTAACAGCTAAAAATAAAATCAGTTATGAAATATATCTAGCAGCCATGAAACCTCACCTTATAAAACGCAGAGAAGACCAGATTCTCACCTGTTGGGGGTAACTGAAGAGTTGGTCTCTATGTGCCCTACACCAGAACTAAGATGGCAAAAGTGAATAGCTCGAATCTCAGGCTAGTGGAATCCGCAGGAAGCAGTGAGTATGGTTTGTGAAAAATGTACCAAACTAAAGAACCAGGGATACCAGCGAAAAGAGATTATTGATTAAAGAATGCAGTAGAATGCTATGGCCTCCAGAAGAAGGAGGAGTGAATCTCCTAGGGAAATTAAGACATTAAAAACAGCTGTCTATGTGAGGTATTTGGAAAAATAGCACATACACAGGCCCATGGAAGGTGGCTGTCCAGAATATCTTAAGCCTTACACTACTGTGATTAACAAACATCTTTCCCTGTGCAGAGCCATTCTTCAAAGATTGGGAGAGGCAGCCCTTTAATCAAAATTGCAATTTTCAACAAAAACTTTCAAAGCATATAAACAGGAAAAATGCATAGCGCATTCAAAGGAAGAAAGTGAATATCCAGACTCATCTTTGAAAAAACAGAGGCCTCAAAATTACTAGATCAAGATTTCA
Source organism: Cebus imitator (assembly GCF_001604975.1). Lineage (NCBI taxonomy): Eukaryota > Metazoa > Chordata > Mammalia > Primates > Cebidae > Cebus > Cebus imitator. The sequence continues at coordinate 830,855 of NW_016107511.1, read as the reverse complement.
AAAGAGCTGTCTTAAATGTGCTTACAGGGCTAAAGGAAAACACAGACAAGGAGGTAAAGGAAATCAGGAAAACAACATGTAAACAAATAATATCAATAAAGAGATTGAAATTATAAAGAGAACCAAATAGAAATTCTGGAGTTAAAAAATAGAGCAATCTAACAGAAAAATTTACTAGAAGAATACAAAAGCAGATTTGAAAAGGCAGAAGAAGGAATTAGCAAACTTGAAGATAAGTTCACTGAAACTATCAAGTTACGGAGCAAAAGAAAAGAGTGAAGAAAAGTAAACAGAGCCTGTAAGAGTCTATGGGACACCATACACCAAACACATATACATTGTAGAAATCCCCAGACGAAAGAGAAAAGGACAGAAAAATTATTTGAAGAATTAGTGGCCAAAAAATTCTCAAATTAGAGGAAAGTTATAAATATACAAATCCAAAAAGTTCTCTGAATCCAGGTAGGTTAGACCCAAAGTTGTAACACATTCATGCATATGTAGCACCTAAAGATTAAAAAATTTTAAATACCTTTTTTAATAGCATCCAAAAATGTAGGGATACATTTAACAGAAGTATTTAAGAAGACTATAATGAAAACTAAAACTTTGCTGAGAAAAATAAAACTAATGTGAACAAATGACTTCCTTCCAAATGTATCTGTAGATGTAATGAAATACCATTCCAAATCCCAGTTGGTTTTTAAAAATAGAAACTAACAAGCTGATTTAAAAATATATGTGGAAATTCAACCTAGAATATATAAAATATATATGGAAAACAGAATAGCCCAAAGAATTTTGAAAATGAAGAAATTTAGAGGATTTACACTACCTGACTTCAAGATTTAAGATAAAGTCTTCAAGATTATAATATACTGGTGAAGACAGACACAATAAATCAGTGAAAAAGATTCCAGGAATAAACCGACACATATATGGTCAAATGATTTGCTAAACAAAAACAGAAAAGCAATTCAATAGGAAAAGAAAACAATTTTTTTCAAAAAATGATATGGAAACAACTAGATACCCATATGAGGGGGAAACAAACTTCAACCTTTACTTCACATCCTGTACAAAAATTATTCCAAAAGAGATCACAGGCCTACTCATAATGTAAAACTAGAAAGCTTTAGAAGAAAAACTAGGAGAATACCTTTACAACTTTGGAGGAGGACATAAATTTGTTAAGGAGTTGACAGAAATCACTGGCCATATTGTTTTAAAAAATTTGAGTTCCTTAAAATTTAAATCTTCTGACCATCAAAAGACATTATTAGGAAACAGGCAAATCTCAGACTGAGAGAAAATATCCCTAGATATCTGTCAAGGCACTTATGTCAAAAATCTATTTTCCAAAAGTTACTATAATAATAAAAAGGCTGACATCCAAATTTTAAAATGTATAAAAACCTTGAACTGACAATTTACAAAATAAGATACATGGCAAATCAGCACATTAAAAGATGCCCAGCATCATTAATCATCAAGGAAGTGCAGATCAAAATCGCCCCTATTATGAGTACGGACCTACCAGAACTGCTGAAATAAAAAAGGCTAATCACTACAGAGAATGTAATGCAAGTGCAACATTACTGGTGGGGTTAAATGATACAACTGTTTTGGAAAACTATTTTCAAGTTTCTAAAACATTTATACATACCTCTTCCATTTAACTCACAGCATCTGCAGAAATGCAAACACATGACCACAAAAAAGCCTTGCACAAAAGTGTTTACAGTAGCCCCAAACTAGAAACAACCCAAATGTCCATCAACTGATAAGAGAATAACCAAACTAGTATATCCATGCAACTGTTTTCTGCTTTCGGGCTAAGTTCTTTGCCTTTAAGGGCTTTTAAGATAAGATTGGACCCACCCAGATAATTCCAGATAATCTTAGTTTAAGTCCCACAAACACCACCATCTCCTGTATCACCTCAGCCCGCCTTCTCTTCAGAGCTCAGTGCACAGGGCTCATTTCCTCTCAGACGACCTACTCTGCTAAGTCAGTTTATTTATTTTTGTTAATTTTAGGTTCTGGGGTACATGTGCAGGTCATGCAGGGTTGTTGCATAGATGCATACATAACTAGGTGGTTTGCTGCCTCCATTCCCCCTTTGACTATATCTGGCATTTCTCCCCATGTTATCCCTCCCCACCCCCTGCTGTCCCTCTCCAACAACCCCCAACTTACCCCAGTGTGTGATGCTCCTTTCCCTGATTCCACATGTTCCCATTGTTCAACACCTGCCTATGAGTGAGAACATGTGGTGTTTGGTTTTCTGTTCTTGTGTCAGTTTGCTGAGAATGATGGTTTCCAGATTCATCCAAGTCCCTACAAAGGACATGAACTCATTGTTTTTTTATGGCTGCATAGTATTCCATAGTGTATATGTGCCACATTTTCTTTGTCCAGTCTATCATCGATGGGCATTTGGGTTGGTTCCAGGTCTTTGCTGTTGTACACGGGGGTGCAATGAACATACGTGTGCACGTCTTTATAATAGAACAATTTATAGTTCTTTGGGTATATACCCAGTGATGGGATTAAGGGGGAGGGAGTCAAGATGGCCGAATAGACACAACTCTGGTGCACAACACCCAGCAAGAGAGATGCAGAAATTGAGAGAACTCCTAGCTCCAACTGAGGTGCTAAGTCAGTTTATACAGGGTTACCTTCTTGTGCAGAGCCAGGCCAGCTTCCCACATGTTCCAGGACAACTCACTTTGAGCAGGCCGTGTGTGTGTGTGTGTGTGTGTGTGTGTGTGTGTGTGTGTGTGTGTGGTCCCTGGCTGTCACCTTTAAAGTTAAGATCTTGGAGGGCAGGAATTACAGTTAAGATCTTGGAGGGCAGGAAGTAGGTTATTTTCTTCTTTTTGCCCTCTACTTAGCCCCTTGACATAGTCCAACTTAGTGGAAAGCCTGTGGAATCAGATAGAACCATGTGAGGTTTGGGACCACAAGTGGATACATAAAACAGGAATCTGGGAAAGGCTCTGCAAGTGCACAGGCCCTGGGGTTCACACGTGCTCAGTGTGAGAGGCCATGGTGACTGAGGAGACCGAGGGAGGGGTCCGTGTTAGGAGGCAGTGGGGACAGATGGTGTTGACACTTTAGCTCATGGAAGGCCCTGGGTCCGTGCTGGGAGTGAACCAGGAGGCCGTTGGCGGGTTTGAGTGGAGGAGTCACATGATCTGACTTTTGTTTAACAGGAGCATCTCCGGTGTTCTGAGAATAGACTGAACTGCCAAAGCATGGAGGTCAGGGCAGAGGCAACTGTGTGTGGAGCAGCCTTCCCTCATCATTTGAATCTTCAGTATTGTTTGCGCAGGAAATGTAGGATCACTGCTTGATTCTTTTCCTTTATTTACTAATTGTAATGGCAATCACTTGGTTCCCTAGCATCCTCCAAAGGAAACAACTGGGCCTTTTTTTTTTTTTTTTTTTTTTTTTT
>NW_016107511.1:822306-827330 GCF_001604975.1 Cebus imitator | reverse complement strand
TGGCACAAGTCTTGGGCTCAAATGATCCTCCTACCTCAGCCAAGAAGCTGGTATTACAGGCATGTGCCACCATACCCAGCTGACTTTTTTATTTTTTGTAGAGACAAAGTCTCACCCCTTTGCCCAGGTTGGTCTCAAACCCCTGGCCTCAAGCGACCACCCAGCCCCGGCCTTCCAGAGGGCTGAGATTACAGGTGTGAGCTCTTCTTTAGATCTTCTGTTTCTTTGTAAGCATGTTTGCATTGCTTGTTGGAGGCATTTTTATGACTGTTTTAAAACATCTATCAAATCATTTGAATTTCTTTGTCATCTTGGTGTTTGTGTCTATTATCTTTTTTAAAAAACACTTTTTAGCAGACTTTATTTTCTAGAGCAGTTATATGTTCAAAGCAAAAATGAGCCCGAAGTACTGAGAGGTTCTATGTACCCTCTACCCCTTCCCCACATGGGTAGCCTTTCCAACTCTCAACACCCCATATTAAAGTGTTACATTGGTTCTCATCAATGCACCTACACTGACTGACACGTCATTGTGACCCAGAGTCCATAGTTCATACTAGTGTTCACACTTGATATTGCATATCCTGTAAGTCTGGACAAATATATAATGACATGTATCCACCGTTACGGTATCATACAAAATTGTTTATTGACCCCAAAATCCTCAGTGCTCCATCTGTTCATCCCTCACTCTCTCTAACTCCCGGCAACCCCTGATCTTTTTACTGTTTACATAGTTTTGCATCTTACATAATGCCACGTAATTGGAATCATGCAGTATGTAGCCTTTTCAGATTTTTTTTTTCACTTAGTGATATGCATCCAAAATTCCTGTTTTGCACCCAGGCAGAGTGACTCAATGCTGTAATCTCAGCACTTTGGGAGGCCAAGGTGGGCATATGGCTTGAGCCCAGAAGGTTGAGGCCAGTCTGGCCGACATGACAAAACTCTGTCTCTACAAAAAACACCAAGAAAAAACAAGTTTCTCCATGTCTCTTCATGGAGAGAGGGTCTCACTCTGTCACCCACACTGGAGTGCAGTGCCACCATCATAGCTCACTGTAACCCTAAACTCCTGGCCACAAGCAGTTCTCCTGCCTCAGTAGCCTAAGTAGCTGGGACTGCAGGTGCACACCACTACACCCAACTCTTCTTTTTTATTCTTTATTCTTTTGTAGAGAACAGGTCTGTCTATGTTGCCAGACTAGTCTCTAACTCCTGGCCCCAAGCTATCCTCCTGCCTCAGCCTCATTTCTTTTTTAGTGCTGAATATTCCATTGTCTGTATGTACCACAGTTTATTTATTCATTCATCTACTGAAGCACATCTTTGTTGCTTCCAAGTTTTAGCATTTAACAAATAAAGCTGCTCTAAGCATTTGTGTTTAGGTCTTCGTGTGGACTTAAGTCTTGAACTCATTTGGGAGTTATTTTTAATAGATACAAAGCTTTAGCTTTACAAGATGGAAAGAGTTGTGAGGATGGATGGTGATATATGTATAATATAAATGTCTAATGCCACTCTGGTGTATTTTACTGCAATTTCTAAAAAATAAAAAACATGACACTCATACAAAAATGTACTACCTTACTTTCTCAGTAAAATTATTTCAGCAAGGTTTCAATGGTAACAGAAATCAAAACCTTAAACATATGTGTATTCTTTGAGTCAGTAATTCCATTTATAGATATGTATTGTAGAAAATCTGTCAAGAGAATAATATTGTAAATACACACATTTGGCATGAATTTTTTCAAACAATACAAGTGAAAAACCAATGTTTCAAAATAGAGGATTGATTAAATATTGCTCTGCATATTACCACACAATTAGCTATTTACAATTATGATCTAGATGGATAATTGTAACATGAAATTTTGTTTCAGCATTTTGTTTTGTTGAAAAAGCAGATCACAAAACAGTGTTTGTGTGTGTGTGTGTGTGTGTGTGTGTGTGTGTATGTGTGTGTAATGTTTTTCAAGTAATTAATCTAGACAATTATCTGACAGGCATCCAGAGATCATGTTAAAACTTTACCCAGATGAAGCTTGGGGAACCTGTCTAACATTTTATTCGCACAAAAAACCACATCTGCCATCTCTGAGTGCTCATTCTGGGCCAGGCCTTTTATGTATACAGCTCATTTAGTCTTCACAGCAGCGCTTCACGGTAGACACTTTCATTATTTCTGTTGTGTAAGTAATGACTCAGGTAAATTGAGTGCGAGGCCCAGACGCACAGCCAAGCAGCGGCAGGATGGGGAACCTGGAACCCAGGGAGCCCCCGTACCGTTCCCCTGATGTAACCGGGAGTGTGGCTGTAGTTAAAAGCAAGAAGGAGTGCCCTCCCTGTGGACCAGAGCAATCTTCTCTATCTTTTTTCCTTTTCATACTATGCTAAAATATACATAGCATAAAATTTGTCATTTTTACCATTTTTAATAGTGCAATTTGGTGACATTAATTACAGTAACAATGTTGTGCCACCATCATCACTGTCCATTGCCAGAACACTCATTAATCTAAACTGAATTCTGTATGCATTAAACAATAACTGCCAATTCCTCCTTCCTTAACCCCTAGTAATCTCTGTCTCCCTTTACTAATGAATTTACTAATTCCGGCTCCTTCGCAGAATGGAATCATGCAGTATTTGTCTTTTTGTGTTGGCTTTATGTCACGTAGCATATAGTGCTTTCAGTTTCACCGATGTTGTGGCCTATGTCAGAATTCTATCCCTTTTTATTGGTGAATAATATTCTATCATATTTGATGCCACATTTTGTTTATCCATTTATTTGCTTATGGACATTTGGGTTGTTTCCTTCTTTTAGCTGTTGCAAGTAATGCTGTAATGAACATTGGCACGTGAGTATCTGCTTTAGTACCTGTTTTCAGTTCATTGCGTATATACCTAGAAGTGGAGTTGCTGATAATTCTACATTATAATATGATAGAATAACTCTGTGTTTGATAGATATGATAATTCTGTGGTTAACTTTTTTTTTTTTTTTTTGACGGAGTCTTGCTCTGTCGCCAGGCTGGAGAGCAGTGGTGCGATCTCAACTCACTGCAACCTCCACCTCCTGGGTTCAAGCGATTCTTCTGCCTCAGTGTCCCGAGTAGCTGGGACTACAGGCGTGTGCCACCACGCCCGACTAACTTTTGTATTTTTAGTAGAGACAGGGTTTTGCCATGTTGGCCAGGATGGTCTCCATCTCTGACCTCGTGGTCCGCCTGCCTCGGCCTCACCCGATGTTTAACTTTTTAAGGAACCACCAAACTGTTTTCACAACTGTGGCATCATTTTACATTAGTGACCCCAGCAGCTATGCATAACGGTTCTAATTCTCCACGTTCTCATTAACACTTGTTATTTTCTTTTTTTTTTCTTTTGGAGTCATCCTAATGGTTGTGAAGTGGTGTCTCGTTGTGGTTTTGATTTGCGTTTTGCTAATTGTAAATGATGTTGAGTACCTTTGCATGTGCTCATTGGCCTTTTGTATATCTTCTTTGGAGAAATAGTTTTACCCATTTTTAATTGAGTTTTTTGGTTGTTGGTGAGTTACAGGAGTTCTTTATCCATTCTGGATATTAATCCCTTATCAGATTTATGATTTGCAAGACTTTTCTCCAGTTCCACAAGCGACCTTTTCACTCTGTTGAGTGTGTTCCTTGATATACCCAGTTTTGTGCTTTTTTGTTTGCACATAGTTCTTTTGTTGCGTGTGCTCTTAGTGTTTAGTGAAGGTTCACACCCTCTTATTTTTTCTGCATTTGTGTTTTTTTTTAATTTTATAGAAAAAAGTATTAAACAAACAATAGTCAAAATGATTGTGATTGTATCCAGGCTCTATCATGTTACACTATGCGATTTTAAGGAATAGTCTTTAGCACCCTGTTTCGTTTTCTTCATCCTTAAAGAGGATTAAAACATACCTACTTCATTGAGTATATGAGAATTGATATGCTATTATGTATAAAATGCTGAAAACAATTCCTGGCACTGAACAAAATTTGCAAGCTATATCATCATCATCATCATTAACAATAACAAAAAATAATGGCAACATAATATAATATGATAGTTCATTACGCCATGTCCCTATTTTGCATGTTTTCTATTATTTTCATCAAAATAATGTTATACATTATTTTAAGTCATTATTTGTGCTTCTAATTTTTAATATTTCTTGGAATATTGAAAAACAGTTTTGGGGATTGTCTTAGTTCATTTCTGCTGCCATAACAAAATACCACAGACTGGGCAACTTATAAACAATAGAAATTGATTTCTCCTGGTTCTAAAGGCTGGGAAGTCCAAGATCAAAGTACCACAGGGATTGATGTCTGGTGAGGGCTGCTCTCTGCTTCCAAGATGGTGCCTTGTTGCTGCATCTTCCAGAGGAGCATAACACTGTGTTCTCACATGATGGAAGGGATGGAACAGGACAACTCACTCTCTCAAGTCTTTTTATAAAGGCCCTAAAGCCATCCATGAGGGCTCCACCCTCATGACTTAGTCATTTCCTGAAGGCCCAACTTCTTAATTCCATCACGTTGGCAATTACATTTCAGTACTTGAATTTGGGGGATTGGTGGGTATAAAACACTTTAAGAATATTGAAGCCTGTAGCCAAATTGCACTCCACAATAAGTGAATTACCAATAGTAAAACAAAAAAGCATAATTATATTGCTGTATTTTTACAACAGCAGATTTGTACATTAAAATATGTTACCTTGCCAATTTGATAGGCATAAAGTGGTACAAAGTATTCTTATTTCAATATGAAGTTGCAAGTAATTTCATATATTCCTCATTTTTTATTTCTGTTAATTCTGTCTTTAGCCATTGATTTATAAATGGTTAGTGTAGTCATTTAACCTTATATTTCTCATATATTGTTAAATATTTTTCTAGTTTGTCTATTATTTTTAATTATGCTGTACTATGTATGAATAATTTCTAATTATTTTAATTTAATCCATTTAATTTTTCTTTTTCGTTTTTTTTTTTTTTTTT
>NW_016107511.1:815746-822286 GCF_001604975.1 Cebus imitator | reverse complement strand
TTTTTTTCTTTGAGAGAGTCTTGCCCTGTTTCCCAGGTTGGAGTGCAGTAGCACAATCTTGGCTCACTGCAACCTCTGCCTCCGAGGTTTAAGCTATTCTGCCTCAGCCTCCACAGTAGCTGGGATTATGGATGTGTACCACCACATCTGGTTATTTTTGTATTTTTAGTAAAGACAAAGTTTCACCATGTTGGTCAGACTGGTCTTGAACTCCTGGCATCAAGTGATCCGCCTGACTCAGCCTCCCAAAGTGCTAGGATTACAGGAGTGAGCCACAATGCCTGGATTCTTTCCTTTCTTGTTTGATTTGCTTAAGAAATCCTAAGACCTCTCAAAAAAACATGAAGTTTCTATTATAACTTAATTAATTGTTCATCTGTTTGGAACTTATTTTCTTTGTGTATAAAGATTGTCAAGCAGCCGGGCACCATGGCTCACGCCTAGCACTTTGGGAGGCTGAGACAGGCGGATCACCTAAGGTCAGGAGTTTGAGACCAGCCTGACCAATATGGTGAAACCCCGTCCTTTAAAAAAAAAAAAAAAAAAATTGTCAAACAACTTTGTAGCTTCCAAATAATTATCTGGTTTCCACAACACCATTCAGTAAATTATTCTAAATTTTCCACCAAATTTATAGTATCAAATTATCATGTATTTTATTTTTATTTATAATATAATGATTTTCTTTCCTCTGTATTGTATTTCTTTTCTTTCTGAGGTTATTTCTATGCTCAGAACTTGTAATTATTTATCATATAATTTTTTATTGCTACATGAAATGCATTGCATATACAAAAGTTCATGAACTTTTCATCTTTTCATGACGAACTTTTCAAACATAACTTATTGATTATACTTCCTTATTTATTGCTCCAAATGAATTTCAGAATATCTTTTTTATAACATATTAGTTTCTTGATTATAATTCTATCAATAAATTGAATTTGTAACATTTAGCAGCTTTTCAATACTTAATCATTTTTCCATCACTCTCATATATTTTTCTAATTTTATTTTTTTTAATTAATTTATTTTTTTTAACATTTCCTCTCTTTCTTTATTATTATGAATGGCAAAGGCATCAAATCTGCAGCCTACTTGGCTGTGACACCACTGCCTAGGGTGCAGCTGTGTTCTGCCCTTGAAGTTCTTTACCTCCTCTTATTGGGTTACATCATCACTAGATTTATTACAAAGACGAAGGCTATGAAATTGAACAGGGTAAGAGGAAACTAACCAGCGTGTGATAATATTTATTTTTTAATCTCAGTAAGGTATCACAGAGACACAGGCCTGTGGAGAAAACTGGAAGTCATTTAAAATAAAAAATTGGCATTCTAATCCTCTGGATCTGATTTGTGAAGCTGCATCATAGTGCCTTTTTTTTCCTGGGGCAATGCACTGCAGTATCACATTTTATGACAGTAATGGGGTCAATTTAAATGATGCAGCAAGCAGATTTGCTATGTAACTCGGAGAAATGGATTGTAACAGTGCCAAATCAATTTTCTAGTACACGTCTGTGCTCAGGGGTGGTAAAATTCGCTCTTCAAAACTGAAATATGGCTCTAGGAAGTCAGGTTTTTAAGTGGATTTTCTGAGAATATGCAGCTACTATTGTTACCATATTTGCAGATAAAAAGATAAGAGGAACATTTATCAGGCCTCCAAAAGGTAATTCATGTGGTCTGCAGCCCTACAGGAAACCTGCCTGGGCTGTACACATTCACCTGTCCTAATGTCCTAATTTCTCAATTTTAAGCATCTCTGCTTGAGTATTATCTTAAGAACAAGTGAGTCGGTTTTAGAAATGTAAAGAAACAAATATATACTCCCTGGAAAAATGTGTGGCCAGAAAAATCAAGAGACTTCGCTTCCAGGAGAACTGGAAAAAGTCAAAGCATTACAAAAATGAAAACAAAACAAAAAAGTAAACAATTCTCTAACTCAATAAAAAGATCCCTATAATAAAACAAAATCTATTACACTTATCTTGGGAACTCTTCTGGACAAAATATCTATGTCTGCTTAGTTTTCTCATTAGAGCATCAAATCCTTAAAGGCAAGTGAACGTTCATCTAACTCAAATGAAAACCTTTTCCCCCAAGCATCAAAAGATTTGGAGTAAATAATAAAGAATTCTGAAATAGTCTATTAGCTACTGTTTGCTTAAACAAACAAAAAGCTAAAAGGAAAAAGAAGATGGAATTAAAAAAAGAACCAAAGGATCTCCTAAGCAAGAAATTAGCATTTTCCTTTCCTCCTGTTTCCATTTTTTTCCCTATGTATTATTATGCCACAAATCTAAGTAACTTCAATATTCTCTCTCTTTTTTTTTTTGAGATGGAGTCTCGCTCTGTTGCCCAAACTGGAGTGCAGTGGCGCAGTCTTGGCTCACTGCAACCTCCATCTCCCGAGTTCAAGCAATTCTCCTGCCTCAGCCTCCTGAGTAGCTAGGATCAATATTCTCTTATCTGAAGATTTTCTTCAGCACTTGGAAGAGTGAGAAAGGAATTGGGAACCTGAAGATGTTTTCACACAAACTGCCTTGCCAATCAACTGTAGTGTTTCATCGTGGTGGTCACTGACATCTAGCTAGAATCATGACCCTGATGGTTTTAACTTCCTACGTTAAATAAAGGCTCAATTATATTAGCCAAGGGGTACTCTGAGGCAAGAATGCAGACTGATGTAGTTAAAAAAGATCAATACTAGTAAAGAACCAAACAAGAATTTTCTGACTAAGCCTCAGTTAACCAGCAAGCTCATGTATCCCTGATACCCGCCTTGTTCCTTCCTCACAAGTCTTTTGGTTAATCGGGGTATTCAAGAAAGCCCCGAAGTAAACTAAACCTGCTCTCTATCAGCAAAAGCTCCCAGCCAACAGTCAAAAACAGCCTGCAGCACACAACTTTTAAGCATGTATCTTTAAAAGGCATATTCCCTCTCAAAGATACCCACAGATACCCAAAGGTCACCAAATCCACGCTGCCCTGAGTACCTGGCAAAGAACAGCTTCTCCCCCATTAGTTCCAAAAGGCACATGCACAATCCTGTCCTTGTCCTCGTTCTCCAGGCCCGCCGGAGCTGAGCTGCTCTCCGGAGGCTTCCTGGTACCTGCAGCCACTGCTCAAGACGCTGAGCTTCACCTCGCTCTGCTCAGCCTTGGAGAAAACCAAGTTCTGAACCGTCTTCCGCAGCACACCCTTGCTTGTCACCTGAAAGCCACCGAAGGTGAAGGACGAAGACAGGCCCAGCACCTTCCCTCCCTGAGACAGATAGGCCATGAACTTCTGGTATAGGACTTCGGGAATGGACTCCCTGGTAGCAATGACCAATAGCAGACAGTTGTCCGTCCACGGGTCTTTGAGGGCACTTTCCTCCAGCAGGTGGTGGAGAATGTAACTGTCAACGTCCAGACAGTCGGCCAGCACAGACTGGACCTCTTGGAACCGGCCAAGGGCTTCCTGGGAGTTGGAGCCCACATAGATGAGGATGTTGGGTGCCTTTCCCGTGAGGTTGACTCTCCTCCCCTCTCTTTCAGGGGTGTCTCATCAGCAGCACTCTCCAAACTGCTGCTATAATCATAGGGAAGGTCTGGAATGTTCTCTGCAGATGCAAACTTGACTGACTCAGTGGTGCTGTTCTCAAGTTCCAGACACTCGTGGCAACTGGACAGATGGAGGTGATAATGCTCGACGGGGCCCCCTCCCCTGTCACTGTCCCCAGCAGGCTCACTCCCAGAGGCACTGCCTCTCCTCTGTTTGGGCTCTTCACCGAGAGCCTTCGGGTCATCTCTGCCAACGTGCTCCATACCGTCCTGCTCGGGCTTAATCTCAAGAGAAGATTCAGGCTTCGGTTCTAGGATCTGGGCTTGCTTGTTTGAGGCCTGATCCTTCACTTCCTTCAGGGTGGAGTCCTGCCAGTGCACAGACACAATCTTTTGGGGTACCAGACCATTATCCATCTGGAGTCTATCTCCCACGAACGCCACCCCCAGCTTGCTGAAGTTGTCCACACTTGCTTCCGCAATTAACCGACAAGGATCCCCAGGTCCGCAAGCTAATGGCAAACAACAGTCGGACCACTTGACAATTGTTTCTGAAGAGGAGGAGGATCCAATTCTCACTTGGTACCCAAATGCTCTCTGTCACAAATGCTATGTGTTCTGCTTCAAGTATAAAAGGAGACACAAGAAATAGGGCCCACTTGTTCAAGTCTTCAATGAACCGGCTGGCGCTGGCGCGGAAGACGCGGCCGCCGCGGCTCAGGCACACGCGGGCGCCGGGGCGCTGCGCGGGCGCCGGGGCGCTGCGCGGCCGCGCGGCAGAAGGTCAGGGAGAAGCACGAGGCGCGCGGCCGCCGCAGCGTAGCGTGCACGAGTGCAGCCGGGCCCGCGCGCCCACAGGTACAGGTCAGCATCAGGAGCATGGCCGCGCGGCCGGCAGGGCGCGCCCGTCTCAGCCGCCCGCCCCAGCGCTTCAGGCCCCGCCCCATGTTTTTCTAATTTTAAAGTTTTCTTTATGCCATTTCCTAAGTTCACGGTTTTTGTTTTTTTGTTTTTTTTTTTGAAACAGAGTCTCGCTCTGTTGCCCAGGCTGGAGTACAGTAGCACAATCTTGGCTCACTGCAACGTCCGCCCCCCGGGTTCAAGTGATTCTCCTGCCTGAGCCTCCTGAGTAGGTGGGATTATAGGCACCTGCCACCACGCCTTGCTAATTTTTTGTATTTTTAGTAGAGACGGGGTTTCACCATGTTGGTCAGGCTGGTCTCGAACTCCCGAACTCATGATCCGCCTGCCTCAGCCTCCCAAAGTGCTGGGATTACAGGCGTGAGCCACTGCACCCTGCCCATGGGTTCTTTTATCTGGTTTATTTGTATTTCTCTGTTTCTGAAACATCATAGTTGCATTGCTATTTGGGTAGAATCCTTCCTCTGAATATTCCCTGAAAATTATCATGAACACTTTTTCCCTAGTTCTTTGTTGCTAAGTTTTCGGAATGCCTGTTGTGCTGTGTCCTTTGGTGGAGCATTTTATTTATTTATATTTATTTTTACTTTTCTGACATGAAACCTTGCTCTGTTGCCCAGGCTGGAGTTCAGTGGCGTGATCTCTGCTCACCGCAGCCTCCACCTCCTGGATTCAAGCGATTCTCCTGCCTCAGCCTCCTGAGTACCTGGGATTACAGGTGCATGCCACCATGCTTGGATAATTTTTATAATTTTAGTAGAGACAGGGCTTCACCATGTTGGCCAGGCTGGTCTCAAACTCCTGGCATCAAGTGATCCAACCGCCTCAGTCTCCCAAAGTGCTATGATTACAGGTGTGAGTCACCATGCCCAACCTGAAGGATCATTTTAAATGTTGGCAAAGTTCTCTGAATTTGGGAGAATGAAAACACACAGAGGTTTGGGATGAAAGCAGGCATGATGGGGAAGCAGAGGAGCTGTCCCCTAGTGTGTTTCTTTTCTCTGTGGGGAGTGTTGAAAACAAGAGGGACATGAGGGTGGGAACTGGAAGATTCTTCACTGCCAGGTTTGCCACAAACGGCTGCAGAAACTTGCCTCATCATCCATAAATTTCTGTTTTTTCATTTGTAAATGTAATGCTGGGAACAGATCATCTCTTAGGCTCCATTTAGAGCCCATGGGGCCTAATGGTTAAGGGCCTGGTCCCAGGATGCTGAGCAGATGCTGATACTGTGCCTTTCAGGTTACTCCAGGTGGGTCAGTGGGAAAATGTCAGTTCATTGAGAAGGCCTTAATTGTTGGAACCTTGTCAGACACCCCTTTGCAGACAGTGTCACTGGGACTGCGGCTGCGATGATAATCACAGCTGATGTGAGGAAGTCTGTTCCAGGATCCTTCTCCATGTCTGGGGACCTTCTCTGTCATTCCCCTCCAGGCCCCTGCTCTCAAAGGCTCCATGTGTGTGAGGAGGTGGCTGCAGAACAGCAGAGTCCCCTTTGGTAAGTGCCTCACCTTTCCAAGTCCCAGTGACTGAGAAAGCACAAAACAGGGTAAGTTACAACAGTGTCTTAGGTTATTGTTATTTTGTTGTTTTTGAGGGTCTTGAGTATATTAGCTAACAGGCCTTAGCCAGACACAGTCTTTGGCATTTTATGTATAGTACTGTATCAGTTCTCAAACATTGTTACCGTAGCTATAATTATAGTCCCCTTCTTGATAAAGAAAATGAAATTCTGATTAAGAATATTGCTTAAAGTCCACAATGGGTAAGTAACAGAGCCTGGTCATAACACTAGTGAATGAGAGTAGTTTAAATAAACACCTTATTATGGAAGTTTTCTTCTGGCATCCATGGTTTCTGATGTCGCTGGAACTGTCCTCATATAGGGAATAAAGCATTTCTCTCTGGTTTTTCAAGTTTTCAGAAATCTGATCATGGTGTATTTGGACATGAATTCATTTGGACATGACCTCTTAGTAGTTATCTTATCTCCTTGAATTTCTATATTTTACCATGTTTGTGACATCTTTAGCCTTTATTTGTTCAAAAATGTTTTCAGTTCTGTACTT
>NW_016107511.1:782739-814840 GCF_001604975.1 Cebus imitator | reverse complement strand
CCACCATGCCCAGCTAATTTTTTGTATTTTTTAGTAGAGACGGGGTTTCACCATGTTGACCAGGATGGTCTCGATCTCTTGACCTCGTGATCCACCCGCCTCAGCCTCTCAAAGTGCTGGGATTACAGGCCTGAGCCACCGCGCCTGGCCGTCTTTTTTAAACTTAAAAATATTCGTTAATTCAGTCAAAACAACAATAACTCAAGTTTACACAAATTACCTTTTTAATGAAAAAAACCCTACATTTTCCAAAACAGAAAATGGCTTGACGAGTTGTGTTGTTTTACATTCTTACACACCTCCTAAATGTCTGTTTCAATGGAAAATAGTTGACTTCTCATATCTACTTCTGTATTCACTGTTATTATTTGAAACAGAGTGTCACTCTGTCGCCCAGGCTGGAGTGCAGTGGACCTCAATTCACTGCAACCTCTGCCTCCCAGTTCAAGCAATTCTTGTGCCTCAGCCTCCTGAGTAGCTGGGATTATAGGCCTGGGTCATCATGCCTCGGTAATTTTTTGTATTCTTTGTAGAGATGGTGTTTCACCATGTTAGCCAAGATGGTCTCAAACTCCTGGTCTCAAAGTGATCCCCACCTCAGCCACCCAAAGTGCTGGGATTACAGACGTGGACCACTGTGCCTGACCTATTATGTTTTGACATGTGGTTTTGATTGAAGTATATGAAAAAAATCTTACTTCACACACACCTTTAGTAGGAAAGTGGAGTTTAATAGACTTTCCTGAGGATTTTCCTCTTGAATACCAGACCAAACTCAACAAGTGATAGTTTTTGAAGATTAGTTGCAAGGTGGAATCTGAGATCTTATCAGTGAACTTCTTGTATACTTTTACATTAATATCCATTGATTATCTTGCACTTTTGCTCTATTTTCCGTGACAGTTTTGAAAATACTTTATTACTAAACTATGCAGAATTTTCAAATATTGACATTTTATACACTATCAATAAATCACATTCATTCATTTCACCACAGATCTCCTTAGAAACATTAAATAATCAGAACTTGTGAAGGTCACCTTCTGAATACTGAATGACTCCAGAGTTTTCCAAAATTCTAATTTTTGCTTGAAAACATGAATTCTGTTACTGGTAACAGTGATGGACTTGCATCCTTTGTTTTCAAGACAGCTTCTGCGAATAGTCTGAAAAATCAGTTTGTCCACCAGTCATTCTTTCAACACAAATACTAGCCCATGCAACTGGTCCTGTCCAGGCACCCGAGTGCTTTCCCTTGAGACACCAGCATCATGCTGCAACACGGAGCAGTGATGCTTCATGGTCTCCATGCATTTCATCTCTCATAATACTAGAGAGGCATTTTTTATAGGGTCAGGATTAAGAAGATTAATAGAAGTAACTATCTTTAGTGCCTTGTCCAAGACATTTTTAAAGGAAGTTGCCTTTTTATCTTTTAACCCCCAGCATGTGGCAGAGAAGAATGCTACCACGACTCATTTGGTACTGATGTCCCTGCCTTGATCTGTGCCCTGTTGTCAGCCGTTTTCTCTGTCATGGCTTTTGCATCCACACTGCAAATGTAAACAGAGTTGTTCCAGAAGAACCATGAAGTCGAATAAAGTTATTCAACTCTGAATATTTATCACCACTTACATTTGTTGCTAAGCGATCACATAGGAAAAAAAATCCTTTGAAGAGTAGCGGGTGCTAATACAAGTCCAGCCAGGTCTGTAGATTTGCTCATCTGTTAGGTGAAAGTCAAATTCTATGAACAAGACACCAGCTCAGCCCATATGTTTGCAATGGAATTTTAACTTGATGAGTCAGAGTAACTTCGGAAATTGCACTGCCCTGATTTTTACCGATGTTTCACCCAGTGGGCATTCAGTAGTGTCAGCTGATCAAGAGAAATTTTCCACATTAATATGTGCAGTTATTTGTATATCAATTATAACTCACTGTTGTTAAAAATAAATTTAAAAAATTTTTGGTTTTTTACTGTTTTTTGCTACTGTGTAAGCTTCTCCAGCTAAAGCACTGTGATAACTTACCCTGTAAGAGACTTCAGTAGCTTTCACTTCAAGTTAGAAAAACTGGAACAATTTTTCACTTTTAAAGAACTCATAGAACATACTTTTAAAATTTCCATTTTTGTCTTTAAACTCTGAATGATTAGTCTCGAATGTTTCCTTACTTTTTTAAGTAATAATTTTTTTATTCTTGATACAAGTTATTTAACAAATATCCGTATTGCAGCTACTGTGTATTCTTTATTTGTTACTTGCATTTTTATTTTCTTCTTTTAAAATTTATTTTATTTTTTTAGAGATGAGGTTTTTCTTCGTTGTCAGGCTGGTCTTGAACTCCTTGGCTCAAGTAATCCTCCCACTTTGGCCTCCCGAAGAACTGAGAGTACAGATGTGAGCCACCACACCTGGCCCATTTGTATTTTTTTCATGATGCTTTTGCCTTTGGATGAACAGAAGATTTTTTAATTCTTGTAAAGTCCTATTTATAATTTTTGAGTGCTTAGTGCTCTTTTAATGTTATAAAGCTATTTGCCTTCCACCTTTTAGAAGTGCTTAAATTATGTTTAGCCTAAAGCTGCCTCTTTTTGTATTTTAAATTTGAGTCAAAAGATCTCTCCATACATAGTGAAGTGGATGTGTAAACAGATTGTAACCTTCTCTTGTACCAATCAAAGGCTGCCTGCTGTTCAAACCATGTTCAAATAAGGCACCTGCCAAACTGTAACCAGTTCAATTCTGTATCTCACTTTTGTTTTCTATAGGTCACTTTCTTTATTCTGTCCATAAGTCCTCTCCTACCATGCAGCAGCAAGGGAGTTGGTTTGGGGGCTGCCCGATTCACAAATCCTTCTTTGCACAGTTAAACTCTCTTCAAATTAATTTGCCTGAAGTTTTTCTTCTAACAAAGCTTAAGAGATACATGTTTTATGCTTGGGTCTCTAATCAATCTCTTATTTTAAGTCTGGTGTGAAGCAGTGGCTCCAGTCCATTTCTTTCTGTATGTTTATTCAGTTTCCCCAGAAACTTTATTACTAAGAATCTTATTTTCCTCATTAAATTGCCGTACTACTTTTGACAAAAAGCAGCCACATACAGAAACATATATGCGTTAAGTCTGTGGATTCTCTCTTCTGTTCCGATTTTCCATTTGTTGGCTTTGCATGAGCAGACAACTATCACACCGTTGGGATTACTAAAGCTATCCTAGGTTTTTTGAATCTTTATATAAATGTTAGAATCAGTGCTTTCATTTTTACAAAAATGCATATTGGGATTTTGATGAGAGACTTCATTGAATCTATAGATCTACCTTGTGCAAATTCAAATTTTAACGATATCTAGTGCCCTGATCTTTGTAAATAGAGTAACCTTCCATTGATTTGTTGCTGTCGTGGTTGTTGTTTGGAGACAGTTTCACTCATGTCTCCCAGACTAAAGTGCAATGGCATGATCTTGGCTCACTGCAACCTCCACCTCCAAGGTTCAAGTGATTCTCCTGCCTCAGCCTCCCGAGTAGCTGGGATTACAGGCACCTGCCACCACGCCCAGCTAACTTTTGTATTTTTAGTTTCACCATGTTGGTCAGACTGGCCTCGAACTCCCAACCTCAAGTGATCTTCCTGCCTCACTCTCCTAAAGTGCTGGCATTACAGGCAAGAGGCACTGTGTCCAGCCATTTCGTTGTCTTTATCTGATAAATGTTTTGTAGTTTTCAGTGTATGTGTTTTGCATGTTATTTGTTAAATTTATTCCTAAGTATTTTATACTTTTGATGCTATTTATTTCATTTTGCAAATGTGTTGCTCTTTAATAAAACACAATTGATTTTATAAGCAGAACTTTTATACTCTAAACTTGTTTAATTCATTCACTAGGTCATGCAGATTTTCGTAGATTTCTTTCTTTTTTTTTCATATACACAGTCAAGCTATCTGTAAATGAAGACAGTCTTCTTACTCACCAAATTATATTAGTATTTTATTTTATCTTTTTTTCTCATTGCACTGGCTGTGAGCGCCAATACAATGTGGAATAGCAGTATTGGGAACAGAGGTCCTCTTCTTGTTCCCAATCTTAGAAAGAACATATACAATAATTCACTTTTAATTATAATATTAGCTGCACTGGGTTTCTTTGAAGATTTTAAAAATCATATTGGGGAAATTCATTTGTTTGAAAGTTTATTTTTATCATTAATGGGTATCAAATTTTATGAAATTTTGTTGTACCACAGTTCTGATGATCATGTGCTTTTTTTCTCTTTTATTCTATAAATGTGATTAATTCTTTGAATTTTTTTTTTTTTTTAGATGGAGTCTCGCTCTGTCACCCAGGCTGGAGTGCAATGGCGCAGTCTCGGCTCACCGCAGCCTCCACCTCCCCAGTTTTTCTGCGATTTTCCTGCCTCAGCCTCCCAAGTAGCTGGTATTACAGGCGCCTGCCACCATGCCCGGCTAAGTTTTGTATTTTTAGTAGAGACGGGGTTTCACCATTTTGGTCAGGCTGGTCTCGAACTCCTGACCTGGTGATCCACCCACTTTGGCCTCCTAAAGTGCTGGGATTACAGGTGTGAGCCACCGTGCCCAGCCAGGTGTTTTTTTTGTTTGTTTGTTTTTTCTTTTTGAATACTAAAGCAACATTGCATTCCTGGGATAAATCTCCCTTGGTCATGATGTACTTTTATATATCGTTTACCTTCTGGATATGCTTATGTCTTTGATAGTGATGATGGTTTCTGGATGTATACTTTCCTAAACTCATCAGGATGTATACGTTAAATATATACTGCTTTTTGTATGTCAATCATGCCTCAATAAAGTGGTTTAAATATTTTTAATTTAAAAAACCCATATGAAATATCTTATGTTAGCACAATAATATTATAATAATTTGGAAAGTATTACATCATACCTTTTATATATCTCTATATTTATTTTCTCTATTTTTATACCTTTTGTATATCTCTATATTGAGAGATTATACCTTTTATATATTTATTTTAAACCTTTTATATATCTCTATATTTATTTTCATATATTTTTAAAAAAACACCTTTTATTATCTCTACATTTATTTTCATATACTTTATTATATATGATTATATATTTTATATATCTTTATTTCCATGTAGTTTATTAAAATTTTTTACATCTCTTATACTTGAAGAATATTGGTCTCTATATTTACTTTGTGTTATTCTCATAATGAATTGGTACCAAAGTTACATTGGTCACTTAAGTTAGAAAGTATTCATTCTTTATTTCTAAAAATACTTTTACAAAATTGGTATTTCTTTCTTAAATGCTTTGAGAATTCACTAGTGAATTCACTATGGTCTTGAAGTTTTCTTCTTGGAAAGTTTTTAATTATGAACTCTCTTCTTTAACATATATAGAGCTAATTAGCTTTCTCTTCTATGTCAGTTTTTGTGAACTGTGGCTTTCAAGAAATTTATTTTATCAGTTACTTAATTTATTGGCATAAGTTACCATAATATTATCTCTTATAATTTTTAATGTCTGTAGGAATTGTACTTGTGTCCCTATTTTATTTCTGGTATTGATAATTTGTGCTTTTTATGGATTTATTCATTTTAATGTCTTTTTAATTGTTCAAATTTTGGCTTTAATATTCTCTATTGAGTTTTCCTATTTTATTGACTCTTTGTTTTCTTTACTATTGCATTGCTTCTATTTATTTTCAGTTTGTTTCTTCTTTTTCTAGCATCTTAAGTGCATCATTAAGTTTAACAATATATTCTTTAAGCATTTTTCATTCAGTACTTCCTTTGATAGTTCTCAAAATTTTGACAGTTGTTTTCATAATTGTTTAGTTCAATAAGTTTTCTGATGCCCATTGTAATTCCCTCTAGTAACCATAGATTATTTAGAAGTGTGTAGTTTAATTATAATGTTCGGTGATTTTTCTCCGTATCTGATTTCTAACTTATCTATCTATCTATCTATCTATCTATCTATCTATTTTTGAAAATCTATCTATCTATCTATCTATCTATCTATCTATCTATTTATTTTTGAAACAGAGCTTGTTCTGTTGCTCAGGCTGGAGTGCAGTGGCACAGTCTGAGCTCATTACAACCTTCACCTCCTGGGTTCAAGCAGTTCTCCTGCCTCTGAAGCAGGAGCAGCCATGAGAAACAGACATCTCAAACACCAAACTGGGAAGGAAGGGGTGATTTATTTGACAGGGGGCAAGACGACATAGTTGCCTAACAGCCAAGCTCAAGCTCACAGAGAAAGTCCCTGCCCTTTTAAAGGCTTACAACTCTAGAATTTACACGTGAAAGGGTCTTGGGCCATGGTGTAGTGACTTAGGTGGGGGTTTGATCTTGTTTAAGAAAAAACAATGCCTTCTGGAAAGTTTCCTCCACACCATGCCTGCGGTCTATAGGAGGACAATTGAAGTGATGCCTGGTCTACCAGCCTTTACTTCTCCTATTGAAACGCAGTGTGGAAGTCAAGGTGGGGATGGTCTTAGATGCTTAAGGGTTATTAAAGGTCTCCTCCCTCACCTCAACCTCCTGAGTAGCTGGGATAACAGGCACCTGCCACCACATCCAGCTACATTTCCTATTTTTAGTAGAGATGAAGTTTTGCCATGATAGCCAGGCTGGTCTCAAACTCCTCACAAGTGATCACCCTCTTTGGCCTCCCAGAATACTGGGATTACAGGTTCACACCTGACTGCACCTGACCCTGATTTCTAATTTATTATAATACTATTGTGCTCACATAAGCTATTTCATATGGGTTTTTGTAATTAAAAAAAATTTAAGCCATTTTATTGAGGCATGATTGACACATAAAAAGCAGTACATATTGAATGTATACAACCCGATGAGTTTTGGGAAATATACATGCAGAAAGCATCGTCACCACCAAAGGCAGAAACATATCGATTATCTCCCAAAGTTCCCTCCCACTCCCTTATTATTTCTTTTTGTGGGTTTTAATATTTTTAAGTATATTGAAACATATTTTTATTTTCCAAACCGCTGCCATTTTGTGGTATATTCTGTAAATGTCAATTGAGTCAATTTGACTTGTTCAGATCTTTTAGCGTCCTACAGATTTTAAAAAATATTTTATTAATTACTGAGATAATGGCATTGAAACATCAGACTATGATATGTGTTGATATAGTTTTTCATTTAGTTCTGACAGATATTGCTCACTGTATTTTGAAGCTGTTACAGGTAAATGCACATTTAGAGCTGCTGTGACTTTCTGATGAATTGATAGGATTTTTTCTTTTTTGTTTTGTTTTGTTTTGTTTTGTTTTGTTTTCACAACATGGCTGTTTATTCACCTGGGTGCAGGTGGGCTGAGGCCAAAAAGGACGTCAGCAAAGGGCGATGGGATAGGAGTTGGTTTTATAAGTTTGGGGTGGGCAGTGGAAAGTTACAATTTAGGGCGGTTTTTTGCAAGCTGGGAGGGGAACATAGGGTGTGGAGTCATGGGGTTAACCAAGGTTGGTTACAAAGTCCAATGACCTTATCAATTAGGACAGGACTAAGGGACAATAGAGAAACTCTCAAAGTTAAGTAGGTTCTGCAGGGGTTGATCATATCTTCGGCCTTCCAGTTACTTTAAGTTTTCCAGGAACTCATCCGAAGTGTCCGTGCGGGCCACAGAGGTTAACATGGTGTCCGTGGCACCGTCAGTGAGCCTAAAAGACCTTACATTCCTGTCTTTTTATATTAGTACTATAAAGGAAAAAGAGATGAAGAACGGAGGGCAGTAGAATATCAGGAAGGGCGGCAAAGAGGGGTGATGGGGTGATGTTTCTCAGGGCTTCTTCCAGCAGGATTGGGGGCTGCACAGAAACCTAAAAATGGGAAAGAATTTAGACTGCTGGGAGATTTCAAGGCAAGGGGTGATATTGTGGGGTAGTTAGAAGGAGCATTTGTCATGCTGACTGATTGGTGATTGCTTGTATACGATTTTGTAGGAATTGAGAGATTAATCAGAAAACAGAGTTCAAATAAGAGAAGGGGAGAGATAGTATCAGAGGACTAAGGATTGGAAGAAGCCATGACTCCCAGTTAGAGTGTCCAGCCAGGTTTAAATTCATCATATACTAGGCTGGACTGGTTTACATAAGAAGAATTGAAAATGCTGTTTTCTGGCCATTTGGATTGAGGCCAGGCCGTGTTACACAGAAGTTTAGGTTTCAGATCAGGCAATAGTTGAAGAGGTTTTAGGTTTTTTAGGAGGCAGGCTAGAGGCAAATATGTAAAATGGAGGAATAGAGGGCAGAATATTGCGCATAGTGGGCAAGGAGATAAGTTTGTTGTTTTTGTCTATATATATGTATGTATATATATATATTATTGCACTTTAGGCTCTGGGGTACATGTACAGAACATGCAGAATTGTTGCATAGGTACAACCATGACAATGTGGTTTACTGCCTCCATCCCCATCACCTATATCTGGCATTTCTCCCCATGTTATCCTTCCCAACTCCCCACCCCCTGCTGTCCCTCCCCTAGTCCCCCTCAACAGACCCTAGTGTGTGATGCTTCCCTCCCTGTGTCCATGTGTTCTCATTGTTCAACACCTGCTGTGAGTGAAAACGTGGTGTTTGGTTTTCTGTTCTTGTGTCAGTTTGCTGAGAATGATGGTTTCCAGGTTCATCCATGTCCCTACAAAGGACACGAACTCATCGGTTTTTTATGGCTGCATAGTATTCCATGGTGTATATGTGCCACATTTTCCCTGTCCAGTCTATCATCTATAGGCATTTGGGTTGGTTCCAGGCCTTTGCTATTGCAAACAGTGCTGCAATGAACAGTGTACGTGTGTCCTTATAATAGAACGATTTATAATCCTTTGGATATATACCCAATAATGGGATTGCTGGGTTAAATGGAATTTTTATTTCTAGGTCCTTGAGGAATTGCCACACGGTCTTCCACAAGGCTGAACACTTTTACACTCCTAACAACAGTGTAAAAGTGTTCCTATTTCTCCACATCCTCTCCAGCATCTGTTGTCTCCAGATTTTTTAATGATTGCCATTCTAACTGGCATGAGATGATATCTCAATGTGGTTTTGATTTGCATTTCTCTAATGACCAGTGATGATGAGCATTTTTTCACGTGTTTCTTGGCCTCATAAATGTCTTCTTTTGAAAAGTGTCTGCTCATATCCTTTGCCCACTTTTGAATGGGTTTGTTTGTTTGTTTTTCTTGTAAATCTGTTTTAGTTATTTGTAGATTCTGGATATTAGCCCTTTGTCAGATGGGTAGATTGCAAAAATTTTTTCCCATTCTGTTGGCTGCCAGTTCACTCTAATGATTGTTTCTTTTGCTGTGCAGAAGCTCTGGAGTTTAATTAGATCCCGTTTATCTGTTTTGGTTTTTGTTGCCAATGCTTTTGGTGTTTTAGTCATGAAGTCCTTGCCTATGCCTATGTCCTGAATGGTTTTTCCTAGGTTTTCTTCTAGGGTTTTTATGGTGTTAGGTCTTATGATTAGGTCTTCAATCCATCTGGAGTTAATTTCAGTGTAAGATGTCAGGAAGGGGTCCAGTTTCTGCTTTCTGCGCATGGCTAGCCAGTTATCCCAACACTATTTATTGAACAAGGAATCCTTTCCCCATTGCTTGTTTTTGTAAGGCTTGTCAAAGATCAGATGGTTGTAGATGTGTAGTGTTGCCTCTGAGGCCTCTTCTGTTCCATTGGTCTATATCTCTGTTTTGGTACCAGTACCAGTACCATGCTGTTTTGACTGCTGTAGCCTTGTAGCATAGTGTGAAGTCAGGCAGTGTGATGCCTCCAGCTTTGTTCTTTTTGCTTAGAATTGACTTTGCTATGCGGGCTCTCTTTTGGTTCCATTTGAGGTTTAAGGTAATTTTTTCCAATTCTGTGAAGAAGGTCCTTGGTAGTTGGGTGGGGATAGCATTCAATCTGTAAATTACTTTGGGTGGTATGACCATTTTCACGATATCGATTCTTCCCAACCATGAGCATGAAATGTTTCTCCATCTGTTTGTGTCCTCTTATTTCCTTGAGCAGTGCTCTGTAGTTCTCCTTGAAGAGATCCTTTATATCCTTTGTTAGTTGTATTCCTAGGTATTTTATTCTTTTTGTAGCAATTGTGAATGCGAGGTTGCTCTTGATTTGGCTCTCTGTTAGTCTGTCATTGGTGTATAGGAATGCTTGTGATTTCTGCACTTTGATTTTGTATCCTGAGACTTTGCTGAAGTTGCTTATCAGTTTCAGGAGACTTTTGGACTGAGACAATGGGGTCTTCTAAATATACAATCATGTCGTCTGCAAACAGAGACAGTTTGACTTCCTCAATCGACCAGACACCAAAGGAAGAGTATTGTCTTCCTGAGTCCGTGACGGATGTTGGAGTTTTTGAGTGAGAGGGAGAGACTTGTCTCCTCTGGCTCCCCACAGATAGTGTCTCTTCATCTCTACTAGAAGGAGAAAGCTTTAAAGGAAAAGAGAGAGAAAGAGAGAGAGACTTGTCTCCTTGGGATTTGAAGGAAAATAGAGAGGAGGGGGAGAGACTTGGGATTGACAGTTTTATCATTAGGAAGTAAACTCTCTTTCTTTGGCATTTCCAGTTTCTTCCAGTGTATTTTATTTGAAATGAATATAATCATACAAGATTTTTTATGTTACGTGTTGCGCATATCTGTGTCTATTTGAATTTTATATGTTCTAGTATATTTGTAGGTATTGCTTTATTTTTATAATGTCTGTGTTTTATTTATTTAGTTTTTTTACATTTAGTATAATTACTAATATAGTTTAGTTTAAATCTATCACTTTACTATTCGTTTTCTCTTTGCCCCATCTGACCATGTCCGATGAATTGATTTCTACTCATGTCTTTTGCTTTGTTTTTATTTTTTGGTAAGATTTTCTTCAGTTTTTAAAAACTTATACACACATGCGTGTGTGTGTGCGCGTGCACACACACACACACACACACACACAGGATGTTAACAAATTATCTTTGAAGAGATTGCTAATATTTTTCAGATTTATCATATGCATTTTGACCTAGGTTATTTTCACCATGCAAAAGTTCTTTATTATAGTCAATTTTTAACAACCCTTTTCTTATTTTATATGAACTTCTTATCTTGGAAACATTACCCTGGACACTAGTTAAAGAGTAATTCTCACATATCTTCTTCTAACCTTGCATAATTCCAGATAACTACATAAAGAGCTTTCTGATATATAAGCACATGAAATTATTGGCCAGGTGCTGTGGCTCACACCTGTAATCCTGGTACTTTGGGAGGCCGAGGTAGGTGAATCACCTGAGGTCAGGAGTTCAAAAGCAGCCTGGCCATCATGGTAAAACCCTGTCTATTCTAAAAATACAAAAATTAGATGGATGCAATGGCACATGCCTGTAGTCCCAGCTACTTGGGAGGCTGAGGCAGGAGAATTGCTTAAACCCAGGAGGCAGAGATTGCAGTGAGCCGAGATTATGCCGACCCACTCCAGCCTAAGTGACAGAGCAAGACTTTGTCTCAAAAAAAAAAATAAAAATAAACTGAATAAATACACAAAATTATGTTGTATCATGTATTGATACACTCTGTGTACTCATCCATAATTAATGGGTTGCTCTAGTGTTTTGCTACTATAGAAAATGAATGAATTCATTATAGGGAAAAGTTTATTACAGTGGATAACTTTTTAAATAAAAATTTTACACATATGCAAGTATACTCAGAGAATAAATTTCTGAATATGAAACAGTTGACTGAAATGGTAAGAGAAAATATACCTTTTGTAGGAAATGTTATGAAATTATCTTTTACCTGACAACTCTACCAACAGAAATGAATAACTCCCTTTTTGTTAAGAAAACAGAGTCATCTTATGTTGGCCATAAATTTTTTAATTAAAAGTTTAATCTTAGTCATTCTAATTGTCAAAGAAATGGAATTCAAGTTTTGATTTGCATTTATCTCATTATACATATGTATGAAAATATGGTCATCTAAGAGTCATCTGTATTTTCTTTTTCTGTGAACTATAACCTCATATTCTTTGCAGATTTTTTTTCTACTGGGTTTTTGTTTTATATCTTGATCATTTTTAAGACTCAATGATATTTAAATTCACCCTTTGCATCTGGTAAGAGTTGCAGATTTTCCATTTTTCATTTACCATTTATCACTTGAATTTGTTCACTGTGTTTCCTCTATTTAGGAATGAAGTTCACTAATGAATATTCTAGTGCCAAAACATTTCAGCTAACAGAGAAACAGTATAATTAGAAAATTACTACTTTGTAACTCCAATGAGGACTATGTCTAGGCAACAAACATGAATGGATACTAAGCATTTAATAGGTTGATGAGGAATGTGTATAAGGGATGACTCAGGCTGGTAACACTTGGACCCAATAATCAATTTTAATATCATTAAACAGACGTTGTGCTTTCTGTTTTGATGCAAGGTGAAGTACACAGTACTATATTTGAAATATTTTTAATAAAACAAAAATGAAATATATCTAACCTGTAGATACAGTTTAAAGTTCATACAAAATATAGAGGATAGGGTAACAAGTAAAGTGAAACCATGAGGAAACCCTCTGTCAAATCCAGATTATGAAAAATTCAGTAGGCCAGGCACAATGGTTCATCCCTGTAATTCCAATACTTTGGGAAGCCATGGCATGAGGATTGCATGAGGATTGCATGAGCTGGGAGTTCAAGACCAGCTTGGGCAACTTAGTGAGACCCTCACTTTAAAAACTAGCCAGATGTGGTTGCTGACACCTGTAGCCCCAGTTACTTAGGAGGCTGAGGCAGGAGGATCACTTGATGTTACAGTGAGCTATGATTGCACCACTGCACTCCAGTCTGGGTGACACAGCAAGACCCTGTTCTAAAAAATGGCAAATAAAAAAAGAGAAAAAAAAGGAAAATTCTACAGTAATAGTGGCATGATATCTTCAACTTGTAAATATAATAACAACAAGAGAGAGAGAGGGGGCCCAGCCCTCTCAGGGGAATAGGTATTAGATTTATTGTTTCACCATCAACACCGTCAAAGGGGAGGAAAATAAGCAACTGTACCTAGGTTTTGAAAAACAGACAGTAAAGGCTATAATTCCTTTTATCTATTTATTTTCTTTATTTATGTTATGTTATTTTATTTTTGAGTCAGAATCTTGCCATGTGGCCCAGGCTGGAGTGCAGTGACTCCATCACAGCTCACTGTAGTCTTGACCTCCCTGGCCCAAACAATCTTCTCACCTCACCCTCCTGAGTAGCTGAGACTACAGGCACATACCATTACATCTGGCTAATTTTTTGTAGAGACAGAATCTCACTACGTTGGCCAGGCTGAATGGCTAGATTTCTCAAGAAATGGAGTCCAAACATAGGGCAGAGATCTTGTTGGGTGACAAAACCTATCAGATGTTGGGGCTTTTGAAGTGGCTGGATTTTATGTGACAAGTCACCAGAGAGGAAAGAGTGTGGCAGAGAAGGATCCCCAGGATTGCATGCAGGTCATGTGATGTCCTGGCTGTACACTAAGCTGCACATGCAGAAGGACATGAGGCAAGACCCTGAGAACACAGAGAGGGTAAATAAGGGGCCAGAGTAAAATGGAGAGGGGTGTTCGGGGGCTGAATGGAGAATTCGAGATTGTACTCTTCCCAGATACAGTTTAAGCAGCCAGAACAGAGACCATGTACGACTTCTTTCTTTATATTTCCCATTGTTACAGTGTTTGTTCTTGTGCATAGTGTGAGAAACTAATCTGACTTTTTCAAATGGCTATGCCATTGGAAAAATAAATGGCTACACCATTTACTTAAAAATTCTCTTTTTAGCCCGAGGATCTGGGAAATGAACATTTTATGATTTACTAATTTTTCATATTTGGATTTTATTTTCCATATTATTTGAATTTTATTTCTATAATATTTGGATTTTAGTTCTATCTCATACATCTATTTGTTTAATCATGGGCCATTATTAATGTTTTAGTTACCAATCTTTGCGGTTAGTTTAATGCCAAGATCAGCTCAGCAGTGAAGACCCCAACCCAGGCGGTGCTGAAGGAATTAAGAAATAGGCACAGAGATAGAAAGTGAAAGGTGGGTTCAGAGCAGGGATCAGGGGTCTCCCAGCATTTTCAGCTGAGAGCCTAGAGCAGACTCTGATCTACATATTTCTTCTTTACTTTCCAGTGACAAGTTTTACAAGTGGATGCTCTGTGTTCTCTCATTGGTTAAGGATAAACTAACCAGGCAGCTAGTGTATGTTGACTATCAGTTAAAGACAAACTAGGAAGCACTCTTTAGAGAGAACAAAAGAAAGAGTCACATATCCTGTGTTCAAAGAACTAACTCATCGGCTGTGAGACATATTCGTATTGGTTACTGTTTTATAATCCTTTTAGCTGTTTTCTGCTTTGGGGGCAGTTTTCCGCTTTGGGGGTCAACTAGGTTTCCCTTGTCACCGCTCTCAGCAAGTAACATGATTTCTCACACACGTCAGAATGTACTCTTAACAGTTTAATATGTGGTGATGCCAATCCCCCTTGTTTCTCTTGATAGTATTTTCCTACCCTTGTGTTTGTTTTTCCATGTACTTCAATATCAACTTGTCTAGATCCCTAAAACCAACCAAAAATCCTATTGTTATCCCAATTGGGATTGCATTGACTTTATATGCTAAATTACAGAGAACTGACATATTGATGATATTGAGGTATTCTATCCAAATCTCTCTGCATCCGTTCAAGCCTACTTCTATGTTTTTAAAGAAATATTGTATAGGAGGTTTTTTGGTTTGTTTGTTTGTTTGTTTATTTTTGAGACACAGTCTTGCCCTGTTACCCAAGCTGCAGTCCAGTGGCATGAAACAACTCCCTGTAGCCTCGACTTCCTAGCTCAGGCAATCCTCCTGCCTCAGCCTTCCTGGTAGCAGGGACCACAGGCACACACCACCATGCCCAGCTAATTTTTTTTTTTTTTTTTGTAGAGACGAAGGTCTCACTTTGTTGTCCAGGTTAGTCTCAAACTCCTGGGCTCAAGCAATCCTCCTGCTTTGGCCTCCCAAAGCATTGGGATTATAGGTGTGAACCACAATTCCTGACCTGCAGTTTTCTCTTATGGGATTTGTACATTTCTTGCTAAGTTTATTCCTAAGTGTGTTTTATTGCCATTGTAAATGTAGTTCTCTCTGCTCTTAGAGCTTCTTATTGTAATTTGTATGTGTGAAGGCTATTTTTGTACAATTATCTTCAAATTTTTAACACATATTTTAAATTGCTTTGTCATAGCTAACAACACTTAATCGCCATTAGCATTATAGGAAAATTTATTATCTTGCTGGACCTTTTCATTTTTGAAGCAGGTTAATTTGGAAACTTTTACAAATTGATAAGCAAAATTGTTTGTTTCCATTTTAATTGATTTAATAACTGAAAAAGTTATTTTTTATGTTTTTTTTATCACTTATAAGCCTTCTATTATCTTTAATTTCTCTTAAATAACTTTAATTTCTCTTTTCCACTTTTCTCTTTCAGCCTCCTGGTATTTTTAAGGCAATTTAAGAATGTGAATCAGGTACTGATGGTTTTGATATCATTATGATCAGCATGTTTGGCTTCCATCTGAGTATACACTGAACGTTTTCATACAATCTGATGAGTGTATTTGTGAGTATTTATTTAGTTCATAATCCATGTTCCTGCCACCCTCCACTGTAATTTGTTGTAGACTGACTAACTTAATGAGAAATCTTATCAAATATAAATGGTACTGCAGATCAAAACCCACTTGATTTTTCTGATTTTTTCTGGGTTCTAGAGAGAGACAAATTATTACTGCCAAAATAAATGTATGTCATAAATGAGGGCTTATTGGCTATGGAAATACTCATTATTTCCTATTGGCCTACATCATATCCCAGAATTACCTGTGAACATTCAAAGGAATAATTGGTCACCATGGAATTTTCCAACATGATATTTAATATACTTATATTCCTTTTGTATTCCCTTTTAAAGGAACTACATAAGCAATGAAATCCTTTCTCCCTGGGGCATGTATCCTCTTTCATTCTGCTTTTAATTTACATTTTAATTTGATGTCTTTCAGTCTTTCTGGCTGATATATAATATTCGTATTATTCTAGAGCCCTTATAACACCGTGCTTTCCAGCAATACAATTACGGGAATTTCTTTCCTCTGCCATACTGGCATTGGGATTTGGAGAAACTTACTGCTCCTCCTGATGCATATTTACATCTTTTTGTAAATTTTACATCTTCTTCCAGTAGAAGAAGCCCATGGGCTTACTTTGCCTTGACTTGTCTGTCGCTAATATGCTGATACTTCTCCATGAAGTTTTTCCATTGTCAATATAATCTTTCAGTATTAAAAATCTTTTGAATTACATTGGATGTAAGGTATTTGAATTTTTATATAGAGTATCTCAGGGACTCTTTCTTTGTACAGCATCTCCCCTAAGCATGGTGCAGGCCCTCAGGGGGGGCCCCAGCAAATCCAGGTGGACTTGGGTGAAAGACGAAATGCTCAAGACACCACTGTGTTTCTTCTTACATTCTGAGTCATTAACAGCCTCATCTACATCAGGCTTCTGACATTTGCTGACACTATCAAATACGGCAGTGTCACCAAGCATCTCTCAGTGAAAATGTGTTTAGCTACACCACACATGGGTAACGTAATTGCTATCTTCCATGTGAGTGTTATCGCCCTCCAGGACTTCATTTTTCTGGTTCTCAGGAATTGGGCCAGTGGCTACATTGTGATTTTTCTTCATGGACACCAGAAAAAGAATCAACATCTTTACAACCACTGCTGTTCCACCAGAGCCTCCTATGAGACTGGAGCGGTCAGAACTGTGCTGCTTCTTAGGATTTGCTTCGCTGTCTTTAATTTGAGCAATCCGTGCCACAGCATTTACCGAAGTATGGTGAAGAAAAAGGATCAGTTGTGGACCATCTCAGTCTTGATTTCCTCATGTGACTCCATTTTTTTGTCCATTTTTGTTCATTGGTACAGAAAGTTGTATCCTGAATTCAAATCTATGAAGTGGAGACATTCGTCTTATCCCAGAGATATGTCAAAGGAAACTTTCACCAATGTAATCTTCTTCCAAAACAATATTCTATGACGAGTTGGTATTCTGAAGAAATGACGGGATTTAGGTCTGAAAAGTGAGATATTTCTCAGTTCACTGCATGAAATATAATCTAATAAACTTTACCTTCAGTAAAGACAATATTGCATAGCTTATTATTTAATGTTGTATACATAGATATAATCATTTAATAGGTAGATAATTTTTAATGTCAGATGTCATGAGGGACTTACAACTAGTCATTCAATATCTGTATTTTTCTCATTTTAGTTAGATACCTTTGAGGGACTAAAATAACCCAAACTGACCAAGAAACTGTATTCACAGTTCATATGTATGATAAAAATCTCTTCTAAGCTTATGAAAAGTCAAAAATCCATTTGAAAAACTGCAAATTATGTGACTAGCACCCACATATGTAGGTATATAAAGCAAATATTGACAGATCCAAAGGGAGAAATTGACTGCAATGCCATAATAGCAGGAGACTCCAGTTGTCCACTTGTAATAGTAGAATATCCAGACAGAAGAGCAACAGAGAAACAGCTGACTTGATCAATGCTATATTCCAAATGGACCCAACAGACATATACAGAAGCTTCCACCTAACAGCGGAATATACATTTTTCCCAAGTGCCCATGGAACTTTCCCAGGATCATATTAGGACACAAATCAAATCACAACTAATTTTAAAAAGTTTAAAATCATATCGAGTATCTTTTCCTACCACAATGGAAGAAAATTAGAAAACAATATTGGCAAGAAAACAAGAAAATTCACAAATAAGTGGAAACTAAATAATACACTGTTGAGCTACCAGTGAGTCAAAGAGGAAATGAAAAGGGAACTTAAAAAAATATCTCAAGACAAATGAATATGTTTAAATGAATGATGGTGAATCTCAGCTGCTTGCCTAGCACTGGAACTAAACTTAATAAGTAGCCTACGAAGCAGACTTCACTGCCTGCCCGCTTAACTAAGTGACTGAGTGACTAACTTTACACCAATCATTTCCGACCTGATGGGGTTGTGTGTAACCCACCCCGTCAGAGAAGTCAGGGATGCTATCAGAGCAAGCTGCTGCCTATGCTGCTGCTTCATGCTTGGACTCCCTGCATTCCAGATCCATGCCTATCCACTAGCTTGAGCGCACTTACTGATGCTAGGATCAGGTAACCAGGAAATAAATATTCTGAGATGCCTCCAGCCTCCTCCTAACCTGAGAACTACCGATGACCTGCAGAGAGTTCATGAGCCACCAAGTTTGTGGGTGTGTGTGCATGTTTCTATGGTGATAGCTCTTAGTTTCCATCAGATTCTTGATGTCATTGCTAACTTAAATGTCCCAAAATTGTCAAAAAATCACTACTCGAAAGAGACCCTCCAAAAAAGCTTATCAATATCATAAACTATTCAAAATCCATTTAGCAGCCACTGCAATGCACTCTGCTGCTCTTTGGGGTCAAGAGGAGAGGGAGAGCTCCACTTAGAGCTCTGTTGTTTGAGGTGGACTCTTCTCATTATTCCCACTCAATGTCCAGGAGGGGAGGTCTGGGCTGAAGTCTTCCAAAGAAAACTCAGGAGAGTTGACAGCCTCTCTTGCTGGTGGCCTCCTTATTCCAGCTGACTGGGACTTCTCCCTTCATGGAAGATGCTCTTCACTAGCAACTCAGGGAAAACAACCCTGATAGGACACCATCCTGCTGGAGCTAAGAGACATGCACCTTTGAGATGATCATTGAGAAGATAAGTTAGGTAGATTTCTGTCTCTGAAAACGTCCATTCATTTGTGTTGCAGAATTGCACTGGTGTGTGTTTGTGCTCTGCATAGCGGTGTGTGCATCCTGTAGAAGTAGCATAAAAGTGTATGTTTCTATAAAAAGAAAGAGCGTAATTTATGAGAACACAATTGGACATTGAGTTAACTCAGTGTATGATTTAATAACATTTAATATTTACTAAACAAAATTTGTTACTCATTTTTAAATGTAATATTTTTTGTAAGAAGCAAGTATGAATATGAGAATCCAACTTGACCTGTTTCACTGGATAGCACCAACTCAGGATGCTCACGCAGGAGCCATAGAAGAAATCCTTTACCTCCTTCTTCTCCTAGCCCTCCCAAACAAAAACTCATTCTTTTCCATTTTTGTCTCCTAGATACCTTTTTCCTTCCTTCTTTTTATCCCTGAGGCCATCATTTAGTCCAGCAACCCCAGGACTTACTTCAGAAACCTCTTAACTGCTTCTAATCTTAGATCTTTCAGTCCACTGTTTGCACAACAGCCACAGTGATTCTAAAACGCACAATAGAGCCGGGCGCGGTGGCTCACACCTGTAATCCCAGCACTTTGGGAGGCTGAGGTGGGCGGATCATGCGGTCAGGGGTTCGAGACCAACCTAACCAATCTGGTGAAACCCAGTCTTTACTTAAAAATACAAAAATTAGTCGGGTGTGGTGGTGCACACCTGTAATCCCAGCTACTTGGGAGGCTGAGGCAGAAGAATTGCTTGAACCCAGGAGGCAGAGGTTGCGGTGAGCCGAGAGCTCGCCATTACACTCCAGCCTGGGCTACAGAGCGAGACTCAGTCTCAAAAAAATAAAAAAATAAAAAATAAATAAAAGGCACAATACCCATGACTACCACGCTGCTGATGACAGTAACATACCAAGCTACTTGCACTCAAAAACAACCATCAGAATTGACGTTTGACACAATTGTTTTCGAGCATTGCACACAGCTGGCATTTGGGGACCGTGATCCTTGAGGGAAGAGAAATGTGTGATTTCAGTCCCTCGATCCTCTGTCTCTGCTTTGTGCTACAGTCTGTCTCTTTACTTTCCTGCTGTATCACAATGAGGTTAAGTTTAGATGGAGCAATGGTCTTGCTGAACTGCTGAATGAATTTGAATCTGGGTCAGGATTAAGAAATGGAATTTCTAGTATGTGGGAAGGAGAGGTATGGAAAAAGCTTGTTTGGAATTTGTGCTGTTTTTACTCACAACAATTTGGACATTAAATGTTGGGGGGGCGTTTCTCACACCAACCAATTATCCAACTCTCCAGGCCCCAAATACCTGTCCAGTGACTTAGTTTACTTCTGACACTAAGCTGCCGGTGTCAGTGTCCGACTCCACAGGAAACAAACTCAGTCCCACAAGTGCCCCCTCACTTCAGATACCAGTTGCAAGTATTGAGTCCACAGGTAACCCACATTTCTGTCCAACATGGCTACAAAATCAGGGGATTCCCAAAGCAATGCACACTTTCAAGTGTGACAAATTGCTGGAATGACTCACAGAACTCAGGGAACTACTTTACTTAAGACTTACTGGTTTATTCTAAAAGGTACAGCTCAGGAACAGCCAAATGGAAGAGATGCGTAAGGCAAAGTATAGGGGGGTTGTGTGGAGCGTCCATGCCTCCCCAGGCATGCCACCCACTCAGCAGCCCAGGGTGTCTGTTCATCACCCCAGAAGCTCTCTGAATATCGTTTAAGCATTTATATAGAGCTCAATCTCTAACACCCCTCATCCCTTTCCTGGAGGTTGAATATTAGGGGAGAAAGTTCCAACCCTCCAACAACTTGGCCTTTCTACTAACTAGTCCCATGCTGAGGCTTCACCTGAAGTCACCTCATTAGCATAAGCTGTGATGAAAAGAAGCTCATTATGAATGACAGAAGACACTCTTTTTTTTCCCCCATTTATTTATTTTATTGCATTTTAGGTTTTGGGGTACATGTGAAGAACATGGAAGATTGTTGCATAGGTACATACGTGGCAGTGTGATTTGCTGCCTTCCTCCCCATCACCTACATCTGGCATCTCTTCCCTTGCTATCTCTCCCCAGCTCCCCACCCCCCACCGTCCCTCCCCTATTTCCCCCCAACTGACCCCAGTGTGTAGTGCTCCCCTCCCTGTGTCCGTGTGTTCTCATTGTTCAACACCCACCTATGAGTGAGAACATGCGGTGTTTGATCTTCTGCTCTTCGAATGGCAGAAGACACTCTTGTCCAAGAGTTTAGGAGCACTGTGTCAAGTTCTGGGGACAAAGAGCACTTTTATATATATATCATATGATATATATATCATATATATATATATATATATATATGATATATATATATATCATATATATATATGCGTGTATATATATATATATATGATATATATATGGTATATATATGGTATATATATATGGTATATATATATATGTGGTGTATATATATATATATATATATGGTGTGTGTATATATATGGTATTATACCACAGATTTCACCATGTAATACTGAGGAAGAGCAAGTCTAATTACACAGGCTGAGGCTTCCTGAGCCTAGCAGAGGTCACCTGTTTGGGCTGAGATGTAAATAATGGCACCAGATGAAATGCACTGCTGAGATATGTGAGCACTTCTGACTACTCAAAGAGGAGAGACTTAATGAGCACCTTGGCATTTCAGTGAAACTATGAAAGAGTCAAGACTAGCTCTCAGCAAAAGATTAAGCTCAATGCCATACTAAACCCAACGTATCAAAGTATGAACAAAGCCAGACAAACAGAGTCTCCAGTAACTCAACTGACTGCCTGAACAAAACTCAAGGTCCTAGAGATGAATACAAACGTAATCCAGAAACCACACAATATTGCATTCCCACTGTCCAGCATCCAGTCATTAACCACTAGACCTGGGAAACTGGATAACGGTATCCAAAATCCAGGGAGGACCTGGATCTTGGAATTAGCCAACAGATTTTGAAGGAGCTCTTTTGAGTTTAAGGACTGAAATATTTTTATAAGGAGTGAGCAGATGGGAAATTTCAGTACACTAAAAACTATTTTTTTAAAAAAGGAAGTCCTTGAACTTTAAAGTTGAGCATTTGGAAGGAAACGTTACTGAATGGCTTATTAGCATGTTGGAGATTATGGAGGAAGGGTTTGTGAACTTGAAGATAAATCCACAGAAAGTGTCCAAACTGAAAATTAGAGAAAAGAATGGATTGGACAAATGTGAACAGAGCCTCAGGTAGGGAAGCACTAATTTCACAAATTATGAAACCTATGTGTAATTAGACACAGGAGAAGGACTAATGGCAAAATCTTTGAAAAAATAATGACTAAAGATTCTCAAAATATAGTGGTAAATACCCTTATAGACCCAAGATGCTCAGTAAAACCCAAAGAAGGTAAATATGAAGAAAACCATATTTAGACACAACACAGAAAAACTTTTGAAAACCAAAAAGGAAAAGAACAGCTTAAATGCTCTAAGAGGGAATCAAAAGGCAAGTTACACCATGGAGAACACCCTACAAATGACAGCAGGCTTCTCATCAGAAACAGTGGATACCAGACTACGAGGAAATGATGTCTTCAAATGTTGAAATTTTTAAAAAGTATAAACCCAGAATTCTCTATCAAGGAAATTTTATCTCAAGAGCAAGGATGAAATAAAAACATTTAAATAAATGAAAACTAAGATATTTCATTGCCAGCAGATTTACACTAAAAACAAAAAACTGGGAAAGTTTTTCAAGCTGAAGAGAAGTCATATCACACACAGCAACTTGGATACAAAAGAATGAAGGAAGAGCATTAGAAATTGCAAATATATGGATAGATTTTTTAATACCACATTTTTCTTAACTTTTTTGAAAACAATTTAAGGCACAAATTATAGGATTATATCCATCATATAGGGTTTATGAATATGTAGCTATAAAATATGTCACTACAATGACAAAAAGGAGGGTGGATCAGTGGAATTCTATTGTTGAAAGGCTCTTAATGGAAGTGGTACAATTTTAACTCTAAATAGATTGTGATAAACTGAGGATTCATATTGTAATCCCTAACATAGCCACTAAAAAAAAATGCAATGAAGTACAACTAAAAATCCAATAGAATAATAAAAACGGAATACTAAAAAATATTTGATTAATCCAAAAGATGGCAAGAAAAGTAAAACAGAGGCACAAATGAAAAACAAAACACAGGGGCAACTAGAAAATGAATTTTTAGGAGGTAATCTTATACGTAATCATATCAAAAATTGTATTCATCCTGAAGTGGGGACAGTGGGCGTTAACAGCTGGTTATTTCAAGAGATGAAAGGTGAAATATCACAATCTTAAAACAGGTTAATTTCTCCAGGAAACATCATAATCATAAATATGTTTATACCTAACAAGGGAACTTCAAAATACACAATATAAAAACTAAGAGAACCAAAAGAAAAAACAGACAAATCACAACGTTGCTTGGAGATTTAACAAGTATCATAGCTACATCTGTCAACTTGAGTAAACTATAGTGCCCTGTGATGGTTAATTTAAATGTCAACTTAACTCGGCCACAAGGTGTCCATTTCTTTGGTCAAACACTATTCTGGGTATTTCTGCAAAGGTGTTATTGGGTGACATAAACATTTAAATCAGTTGACTGAGTAAAGCAGACTGCCCTTCCTGATGTGGGTGGGCCCCATCCAATCAGTGAGAGGCCTGAGTTGAACCAGAAAGCTGACCCTCCCCCAAGTGAGGATTTCTGCTATCTAATGACCTTCAAAGAGAGACAGTGGCTTTCTTTTTTCCCTGACTTTGGACTCAAACTGAAACATTGGCTGTTTTAGGATATCAAGCTTGCTGGCCTGCAGACTGGAACTATACCATTGCCTCTTCTGGTTCTCAAGCCTTAAGACTCAGACTGGAACTACACCATCTGGTCCTCTAGGTCTCCAGCCTGCCAACTCACCCTGCAGATCTTGGGACTCGCCAGTCTCCATAATTGCATGAGCCAATTCCAAATAAGTAAATAGATAAATAGATAAGTAACAAAAATGAAACAAATATTAGGTAAATATACATATGCACACACATATACAGAAATCACAGACACACACACAAACATACATACACACATACCCTATTGTGCTTTTCTAAAGAACCCTGACTAACATGCCCAGTTGCTTTATCAAACACTAGTCTAGATGTTGCCATGAAGGTATTTTTTAGATGTGATAAAGATGGTTTGAGACTTTGAGTAAAGTCTATTACGTCCCACCCTCCATAGTGTGGGTGGACCTCATCCAATCAGTGGGAAGCCTAAAAGAAAATATTGAGGTCCCCTCAAGGAGAAACGGGTTCTGCCTCCAGATTACCTTCAGATTCAAGACTGCAACATGTACACACACATCATAATGATTCTATTTCTCTCAACAATGCTAATACAGAGTTTGGTACCAAGAATAGTTTTACAGGAACAAAATCTTAAGAATAAATTTTCTGAATTGGCTCTAATGTTTATGGAATTGGTTCTCTAATCTGATTAGGTTTAAAGACACCAGTTATTCTATTTCCATTAGTAAAGAGAGCACTGGCATGATATGGCAATAGAGACACACACAGTGTCACCATTAGATACTCTTAATCAAAAACTCATAAAAGGCAAGCTACTAGGTGATCATATATTTAATGCCTTATAATATGTTTGTCAAACTCATAAATAAAATCTGCCGATTGCTTCTAATTGCATTGGGGAAAGAAAAGGATGAACTCGGGGATTCAAATTCCCAACTCAAGGGCCACATAAATGAGCTGAAACCTTCTTTGTCTACCTGAAAGAAACCCTTACTTCCTGCAGCCATAGAGCTAAGATTGCTGAAAACCAAGTCCAGAATTTCATCCTGCAAGTGGTTGAATTACAACACAAATTGAATTTCCAGACTCTCAGGGTGTATGCTGTTAAAGTGAAGGCATTGATAGAGAAGAAATGGAATCCTGAAAACTGGAAAAAGGATATATAAGAATGAACGTAGGGACATTGAACCCCGAAGTCTGATGAGTCTGCTTGCCAGGAGGTGGCTCCATCTGAAGAGATTAACTCTGCTTTGCATAAACTGTAACGGCCTCCCCTGGGTGGTTGCCTTGAAAGGCAATCTCCATTCTCCTCAGAACCCACCCCAGGACTCCTCTTTGCTTCTATACCTACCAGACTCAAGTCCCAGCAGGGCCCACCAGTTGAGGTACAAAGCATGACCCACGAAGAGGTACACTACAGACGGATAGATTGCAAAAACTTTCTCCCATTCTGTAGGTTGTCTGTACACTCTGACAGTAGTTTCTTTTGCTGCGCAGAAGCTCTTTTGTTTAATTAGATCCCATTTGTCAATTTTTGGTTTTGTTGTAATTGCTTTCGGCATCTTCTTAATGAAATGTTGCCTGTGCTTACGTCCTGAATGGTATTGCCTAGATTTTTCTTCTAGGGTTTTATAGTTTGGAGCTTTACATTTAAGTCTTTAATCCATCTTGAGTTACTTTATAAGGAAAGGGTCCAGTTTCAATTGTCTGCATATGGCTAGCCAGTTCTCCTAGCACTGTTTATTAAACAGGGAATCTTTTTCCCATTCCTTGTTTTGGTCAGGTTTGTCAAAGATCAAATGGTTGTAGGTGTACAGTCTTATTTCTGTGCTCTCTATTCTATTCCATTGGTCTATGTGTCTGTTCTTGTACCAGTACCATGCTGTTTTGGTTACTGTAGGCTTGTAGTATAGTTTGAAGTCACGTAGCATGATCCCTTCAGCTTTGTTCTTTTTGCT
Source organism: Cebus imitator (assembly GCF_001604975.1). Lineage (NCBI taxonomy): Eukaryota > Metazoa > Chordata > Mammalia > Primates > Cebidae > Cebus > Cebus imitator. Next base: position 789,095 of record NW_016107511.1, on the reverse strand, counting down.
TAGGATCGTCTTGGCTATTTGGGCTCTTTTTTGGTTCTATATGAATTTTAAAATAGTTTTTTATAATTCTGTGAAGAATGTCAATGGTAGTGTAATGGGAATAGTATTGAATCTATACATTGATTTGGGCAGTAGGACCATTTTCTAGATATTGATTCTTCCTATCCAGGAGCATGGATTTTTTTTTCCATTTGTTTGTGCCATCTCTGATTTCTTGGAGCAGTGATTTGTAGTTCTCCTTGAAGAGGTACTTCACTTCCCTTGTTAGCTATTAGATTCCTATGTATTTTATTCTTTTTGTGGCAGTTGTAAATGGGAGTTTATTCCTGATTTGGCTCTCTGCTTGCCTGTTTTTGGTGTACAGGAATGATTGTAAGTTTTGCACATTGATTTTGTATCCCAAGACTTTGCTCAAGTTTGCTTTTCAGCTTAAGAATAAGCTGATATCTATTATCTAGTGGGGATTTCTAGATATAGGATCATGTCAGCTGCAAACAAAGATAATTTGACTTCTTCTCTTCCTATGTGAATATGCTTTATTTTTTTTTTTTATCTTGCCTGATTGCCCTGGCCAGAACTTCCAATACTATGTTGAATGGGAGTGGTGAAACAGAGTATCCTTGTCTTGTGCCAGTTTTCAGGGGCATGCTTCCAGTTTTTGCCCATTCAGTATGATATTGGCTGTGGGTTTGTCATATATGGCTCTTTTATATTGGGGTGTGTTCCTTCAATACCTAGTTCATTGTGAAGGGATGCTGAATTTTATCAAAGGCCTTTTCTGCATTTCTTGAGATAGTCATGTGGTTTTTGTCTTTAGTTCTGTTTATGTGATGAATCACATTATAGATTTGTATGTGTTGGCCTTGCTTCCTGAGGGTGAAGCCAACTTGATTGTGATGGATAAGCTTTTTGATGTGCTGCTGGATTTAGTCTGCCAGTATTTCATTGAAGATTATTGCATCAATGTTCATTGAGGATACTGACCTGAAGTTTTCTTTTTCTCTTGTGTCTCTGCTAGATTTTGGTATCAGGATGATGATGGCCTCATAGAATGCATTAGAGAGGAGTCCCTCCTTTTCAACTGTTTGGAATAGTTTCAGGAGAAATGATACCAGCTCTTCTTTGTGCCTCTGGTAGAATTCAACTGTGACTCCATCTGGTCCCGGGCTTTTTGCTGCCTCAATTTTAGAACTCATTATTGGTGTATTCAGGGATTCAGTTTCTTCCTGGTTCAGTCTTGGGAGGGTGTATGTGTCCAGGAATTTATCCATTTCTTCTAGATTTTCTAGTTTATGCACATAAAGGTATTTATAATATTCATTCTCTGATGGTTGTATTTCTGTGGGGTCAGTGATGATATCCTTTTTATCCTTTCTGATTGTATTTATTTGACTCCTCTTTCGTTTCTTCTTTATTAGTCTAGCTAGCGGTCTACTTTATTAATTTTGAAAAACCAACTGCTGGAGCCATTGATTTTTCTGAAAGCTTTTTGTGTGTGTGTGTTTCTGTCTCTAGTCCAGCTTGGACCTAGGTTATTTCTTGTCTTCTGCTAGCTTTGGGGTTTGTTTGTTCTTCTAGTTGTGATGTTAGGTTGTTCGCTTGAGATCTTTCTAGCTTTTTGATGTGGTCATTTAGTGCTATAAATTTCTCTCTTGACACTGCTTTATTCCAGAGATTCTGGCACATTGTATCTTAGTTCTCATTAGTTTCAAAGAACTTCTTGATTTCTGCCTTAATTTCATTAATCACCCAAGAGTCATTCGGGAGCGGGTTGTTCAGTTTCCAGGTAGTTGTGTGATTTTGAGTAAATTTCTTAATCTTGAATTCTAATTTGATTGCAGTATGATCTAAGAGACTGTATTTTTAGTTCTTTCACATTTGCTGAGGAGTGTTTGACTTCTGATTATGTGGACAATTTTAGAGTAAATGCCATGTGGCAATGAGAAGAACATATATTCTGTTGTTTTAGGGTGAAGAGTTCTGTAAATATCTATAAGGTCCACTTGATCCAAACGTGAGTTCAGGTCCTGAATATCTTCGTTAATTTTCTGTGCTCTCTTAGCTAAAATGGCTAAATCTTCATTGAGACCATTGACAAACATGGAGTTAAGTGCCACTTTAGTGGCATCAGTCTGTTCTTTTGAGAGACCAGAACTTTCTTTAAATATTACCTTCTAGTTTGTTGGAATAACCATGAACTAGTCTGCCTTCTCTTTGAGCACAAGCCCAAATTTTATTCCAATCTACTGGCTTTGGAAAAGCCATGAGAATAGCTTTAATTAATATGTCAACCAATTCTTTGGCTTTTTCTATATCTTGAAGCAAATTTTGGTTTAAATCATTAGAAGAGACAGAATATGGTGGTGTGTGGCTACAGTCCCAGCTATTCAGGGGGCTGAGGTGGGAGGATCATTGAACTCAAGAATTTAAAACCGGCCTGAGCAACATAGTGAGTCCCCAAATCTAAATAAATAAAGCATCAGAAGGATTTTCCCATCCTGCCAATTTTTGCCCAGTGTCTCCCTCCTCCTGGTCCCACCAGCAAATGTGTCAACTGATAGAAATTGAAAATTCTAGGACATAACTTGCATAGACTGTCGAGAATTCCTCAGCAAAGCTGAGGGGTCCTCAGTCACCTTGGCAAATTGTTTGGCTGTTGTATCACAGGAACTCAGAACTGGACCAGACAGTGTAAGGTACCATCAGTAAATTCTCTGTTTTATTTGGGGGGTATTGGAAGGGGTATGTAGGAATTGGGATGGGGTAGGGAAGGCCATCGTAGGGGGTTGCTAGTCTAAGTTGAGGTTCAGCTGTTTTGGGTGGCTGGAAAGAGGAGCGAATAGGAATGTCAGAGTTCTACTGGTGGGACATATGATGAGTTTTAGAGTGAACGTTCTCCTGAAGATTTGAAGTGATTTAATTATTATTTTTTGAGACAGTGTCTTACTATATTTAGCCCAGGCTGGACTGGAGCTCCTAGGATCAGTGATCCTCCCGCCTCAGTCTCCTGAGTTGCTGGGACTACAGGAACATGCATGCCCAGCCTCCTGAAGATTTTAATTTAAATGCTTATTTTCTTTTATGAATTTAGTTAACTGTGTCTTGGAAAAACTCTTTTAGATTTCACGGTCTTTTTTTGTGTGTATCCCTTCGGAATGCTGATTAAACTATGCTTCCCACTTATCCTGGGAAGTGCAACCCTTTTTATTTTCAGGACGTTATCTATATATATATATATATATATATATATATATATATATATATATTGACCTTTCCAAACATATATATATATATATATATGTTTGGAAAGGTCAAAGGAGGCTCCAAGGGGCCACTGTAACTCCTAACTCTGGTCCTTGTCTTTACAAATGGCTAACAGGTTTTTCCTGACCCCCTGATGCAAAAGGACCCCGCTACTAAGAATGAAAGACTTCTTGGGTTAATCCAAGGAGGGAGTGGAGGGAATGGGAGCCCAGCTGCAAACCCCAGCCCTGCCCAGCGGGCACGAGGGATGGAGATGGGCAGCAATCATGGAGCCACAGGGCAGGGGCAGCAGGGTTCGGGCAGGAGCACCCCCAGACTCTCCATGCCCGCCGCCCTGAAGCACCCCAGCTTTCCCGGTCTCCAGCCCCAGTTTAGAGTTTAGCACCACACCGGCCAGCGTCTCCCGCACACACCCAAGCAGCTGCTCTGCCGCCGGGAAGAGGAACTCCTGACCAGTGCCGGGACCATTGAGGTTGTTGCTAGCGGGATTCCCACTGGACCAGCCCAGAACGGGGCTCCAGCCCCAGACCCTCTGGCACCTGACTCGGCCTGCCGTTCCTCTGGTTTCTCCTGTTCATCCCTCATTATCTTGTGTGGCAAATATGGCCAACCTGGGGACTCTGGCCTTAAGGGCAATGGGCTGCCCGGCCCGCAGTCAAGCCTTATCCAGCTCCTCCTCCAATGAAGGAAGGGCGCCAGGAAGGTGGCTACTAGATGCGCCTGGGAGCCCCCGGCTGGCCCAGAACTCTCGAGGACCTGAGCACAGGGTAGGATGGACACACAGCCAGACCGTAAACCCTCAGGCATCCCCATTCCTAGGGTCTCCCGCGGGCCCCTCCAGAACCACAGAGCACAGGGGAGGGGAAGAGGCTGGCATGCCCCGAGCCAGGTTCCTGGACCAGGCCAGCTGCCCCCAAACCATATCCCTTCTCCGTTTCCTTTGTGGCCTTAACTCCCTCTGCATCAAGGGGCCCCCTCTGCCTCTTGTGTATCGGACCTCATGCGACCAGATCCCTCAGGAATGTCACAATAGGACCTCTATTGTACGTTACAGTTGGGGGGTGGGCTTTGCTGTTTAATTACTAATATTATTGAATGCACTAGAGGAGGCCAGACCAGCCTGGTATCCTGAGGACCTGTGGCCCAGCAGAGCCTCTGAACAGTAAAGTTTTGCTTCAGCCAAAGAGAGAGAGAGAGAGAGAGAGAGAATCTATTAAGTTGGTTTAACCAGAATCCTCCTTATCCTTGATGCTTCCTCTTAGTAATTTTCTGTCCAGTGACCCCCGTCCCTTGGCCATAAATTCCTACTTGTGCTTATTCTGTTTGGAATAGAGCCCAGTTCCGTGCTGATGTCTGTCTTCCACTACTGCAATAGTTTCTGAAGAAAATTTGCCTTTGCTGCTTTAACTTCTGTCTGACACTGGTTTTCTTTGCCAATAGTCTGCCCTGCCCAGTAATTTTGCCTCAGCAGTCAATTGAATTCAAAACATTCTCCGCAGCTAGGAAAGGCAGCACAGGGAGTTTTTCTTCCAAGGAGAAGAAAGCTTTCAGGAACAGCGTTGAACAACAAGGGTCACGAATGCCTTCCCCTTCCTGTACCTTCCAGTCACTATAGCATTTTGTTTCTTCTCTCCTCATTGCAAAATCGGTGTGTCCTTTTCAGCAATCATAACTTTATATGTTTGAAATTGTACCCTGCTTTTATTCAGACACGTTGTCAGGAAGGATCCTCTGCAAGAGGAATAAAAACATTGTCACAGGAAAACATTATTAAGCAATTTAAGTGAAAAGACACGCCATGTTCAGAAATTAGGACAAAATCCTGAATTTTAAAAAAATTCAAAATGGGTTTACATAGATCAACTTGCTTTTCTGAAGTGTGTATACCAGGAGAAACAAGGTGTCGTGAGCTACAAGTAACCTGGAAAGCCAAATAAAATAATCAACCGACAGTGGCAAGAGACATTTCCCAAAGGGGTCAAGAGTCCAATCTGCCAGGAGTGGGCAGGGAGTTCAGAGTCCTTGTGATGTGTCCACCCCAAACTTGTTTGGGGCAGAAATCACAAGTTTAGTAATGCAATGCAATTAGTTTTTGTGTCAGACGTATGCCGCTGATCAGAAGCCTGATTGCAGATGGTCCCAGAAGAGAACAAGCCCTTTCTTGTGGGCATCTGTGTGTGATGCAGACATTCCAGCCAGCGTCCATGCTGTTTTCATGGTTTGGGATCCCATGCAGGCATGTCCGAATCTGAGTTGATAGCAGAGTCTGAGTTCTGTTTATTGTGCTTGTAGAGCTTTTTTTCTTCAGCACGCTTTGTGCTGAGGCTGAAAGAATCAGCAGCAGATAGTGTAAGGTTTCTTCTCAGAGTCAGGTCCAGGCAATTAGGATCTGTAAGTTAGGATTCCCCCCCAGAAAGCCAACAGCTTTTGTTCTGCTGAAGCAAAGCCAAAGCCTTGCAGAGTGGGAAAACGGTGTTCCTGGTCCCAGTGACAAGCAAGGCTTTTGTAAGCCCTGGTTAGCCTGTTACTTGATGAGTCCAAATGGACCCACTCAAAAATATGCTCAGAGGCCAGAAATTTACCAGCCTCTAAGGCGCAGGCATCTGATCTTTTATGTTGTCTCTGTTTTTTCAGAGGTCCCTACTGGTGAAAATTATACCAATAATTGTCAGTTATGGAAACCTATTTTCCTTCTAATATTCAAAAACTTGCGTTTCAATTCGCTCACCAGCTACCACAAGCAAAGAAGTCGTACACAATCCTGGGTTTTGTTTTCGGCAGCTTTACTAATCGGGATGATTCCTCCAACATTTACGAAATTACAGGTGTAGAATATATGTTTTTAATCATATATCTAGATGCAGTAGCCATAAGTAGCCAGCTTTTAAAAACTCTCATTTCAAGTTTTTTAAATTTTCCATTCCATTGCAAGTTTACTCAAAACTCCAACAGCGCAATTGGCATTTGAGGGTTAACATTACAGCTGCCAAGAAATGCCTAGGATGGGGGATGGAGGCTCTAGTAACATCTCAAACAGGTTGTTCTTTTCTTTCTTCTTCTTTTTTTTTTTTTTATTTTTTTGTTTCTTTGTT
>NW_016107511.1:768837-781624 GCF_001604975.1 Cebus imitator | reverse complement strand
AGCTCACACCTCTCACATACACACACCCTGCAGACCCGAGCTCACACCTCTCACATACACCCTGCAGACCCAAGCTCACACCTCTCACATACACACACCCTGCAGACCTGAGCTCATACCTCTCACATACACACACCCTACAGGCCCCAGCTTGTAGTGGAAATAATTCTGTTTCCTGATTCCTTGAAATGCAGGAAGTATGCGCCATGTTCTATTTGCCAGTGGAATGACAGTAGAGTGCCCTCTTTGACAGGGAAATTTTAGGGATTGGCACCTGGTTTGGCTCTTAGTCATTATCAAAAGTGGTGATTTCACAACTGTGATAGTTATCTATTGCTGCATTAAAATTACAACAAATTTAGCAGCTCGAAACAAAGCACATTTCTTATCACACAGTGTTTATGAGTGAGAGGTCCAGGCACAGCTTAGCAAGTCCTCTTCTCAGGGGCCTCCTTGAGGCTGTAATCCAGATGGGTGATAGGCTGCACGAGGGAAGAATCAGTTGTTGGCAGAATTTCAGTTCCACGGGGCTGAAGGACTGAGGGCCTCGGTTTCCACTGGCTCTTGGCAAGAGGCAGCCCTCAGAGCCCTGCTCTTTGGGCACGTGGACCCTCTAAGTTCAGTGCAGTGAGTAGGAGCAGATATGTGAGCATGTGACACCGGAGTGCTGTAGAGAGCTATTCCCCGATGAAGGAGCACTAGTGTCTAAAGACATGGAATTATCATTCTTAATACAGCAATATCAATACTGAGAAGGCAAATTCATCATCTACTGGCACATACTTCTATGCCTGCAGTAGCTATTTTTGTCTCAATTTTTAAATTATTCTTTAGCTTCCCAACTGCTGGAAGTGGAACAGTCATCTTTGTGAATGAAAATGACTAACCCCTCCCAACAATTCCAACTCCCTCCCTCAGTATTTCTCATTTATTTAATTTCAAATGAATACATATTTTTCAAGAATGGCTACACTCAGTAAGATCTGAAGCTATTCTGAAGCAAAAACACACATCAGGATAGAGCTTCCATCGCTCACACACACACAAACACACACACAAACTCACGCTGCTGGCCCCAGCTTCTATTGCTCACATACACACACCCTGGCACTGTGGCTCATACCTGTAATCCCAGCTCTTTGGGAGGCTGAGGCAGGTGAATCACCTGAGGTTCGAAGTTCGAGACCAGCCTAGCCAACATGGTGAAACCCCATCTCTACTAAAAATACAAAAAATTAGCTGGGTGTCGTGGTGCATGGCTGTAATCCCAGCTACTTGGGAGGCTGAGGCAGGAGAATCACTTGAACCCGGAAGACAGAGGTTATAGTAAGTCAGTATTGTGCCACTACTGTCTAGCCTAGCCTAAGGAACAGAGTGAGACTCTGTCTCAAACTATATATATATGTATGTGTATATATATATATATACACACACGCACACGCACACACACACACACACATATATATACATATATATATATGATTGTAAAATGACTTCAGAAACAATATAACAGTGTCAGGCATATTGTTGAAGAATAAAGTGCTAAACCAAATACAATATGTACCTTCTGGTGGGAAAGAAAAAGAATAAGAAACTATATTTCTACATAGTTTGATATGCATAAATATATCTGGACGGGTGCATAAAGAAACCAGCAATACATAATATAGGAATGGGGGTGGAGAAGCAACCCAGATTTTTTCAAATTTTTCATTTTTCACATATTTTGAAGAGGCGTCAAACTAGGAACTTACCTGTTGAAGAAATGTACTTTGTTTACAGCAAAATAAGCCTGGCACAGCAACTCACTCCTGTAATCCCAGCACTGTGGAAGCCTCAGGCAACAAAAATTAGCCAGATGTGGTGGTGCATGCCTATATTCCCACGTCCTCAGGAGGCTGAGGCAGGAGGACGGCTTGAGCCTGGGAGGTGGAGGTTGTGGTGAGCCGAGATTACACCCCGGAACTCCAGCCTGGGAGACACAGTGAGACCCTGTCTCAAATGTTAAAAATAAATAAATAATAAACAATTTTTAAAAATTGTTCCCTACACAGTGCGCTAATGTCCCTCTCAGCGCTAGAGATCATTGCAAATATTCTTACAGCAATTTTCAGCCAGGGCTTGTCAACCTCAGTCCTTTTGTTCTAGAAGCCAGTTCATTCTTTGTGATGAGCTGTTTATCAGCACCCCTAGCCTATTCACCCAGGCATGAAGATCAAAAATGTCTGTTGACATTGCCAAATGTCCCCTGGGAGGGGTCCAAAATCTCCCCCTGTTAAAGACCACTTTGCTAGACTCTCTCCGTGCATATTGCTACATCTGCATATCAAAATACACAAAAATGGTAATTTGGGTGTTTTTCACACCTGTTTTTTCATTCTTAAATTCATTATTTCAAAAATATACTTTATTTTTGAAAACGATAGAACAAAAGCTTCAATTACGAACTGACAAAATAGAGGTGAGTTGGTACCAGTGAGCCAGTTCTTAACATGGCCATTTTATTTTATTTTATTTTATTTTTTGAGACGGAGTTTTGCTCTTGTTGCCCAGGCTGGAGTGCAATGGTGCAGTCTCAGCTCACCACAATCTCTGCCTCCCTGGTTCAAGTGATTTCCCTGTCTCAGCCTCCCCAGTAGCTGGGATTACAGGCATGTGCCATCACACCCAACTAATTTCATATTTTTAGTAGAGATAGAGATAGGGTGTCTCCATGTTGGTCAGGCTAATCTTGAACTCCTGATCTCAGGTGATCCACCCGCCTCAACCTCCCAAAGTGCTGGGATTACAGGCATGAGCCACCGCACCCGGCAACATGGACATTTTAAAATGCTGTTTTCTGTACTGCATCAAAATGATTTGCAATCAGAAATTGGAAAAGGGTGCAAAGGAGAGTGCAAAGCATGTACTGAGGTTTTTCTACAGGTGTGTGGAAGAATGCAGATTTGGCATGATAAAATGGACCTTGCAACAGTGGCCTTTAAGGTGTGTGAGAGCAAGCGTACTCTAAGGAACCTGTGAAAATAGGTTTTTTATTATTCTAAACAGAAAAAGTGGTACCCACTTAAACGCATTGTGAGAGCTGCTGTAAGTCTACTTTCATATATTCAGTTTGTTCAACAACCTCCCTCATTGACAGAAAAAGTCAGCAAATAAAACTTAGGACAAAAATATTTTCCATCAACCTCCATATGAAATGACCACAGCTTTAATGATTTATACAATCCTTAAACTTAATCCTTGTCAGTACAGATTTCCAAATGAAGATCAAGTCATGAACTGTTCGCAACAGCTACACTATACTAAAATGCTAAACATTTTCTTCCCAGTATGTTTTCCTATGAGGGAAATAAAATAGCGGGAAGTTTTCCTCTTTGTCTGTGAGGGGATTTATGAAAAACATTCTAATCTACAAGTATTCTGTAAGATTAAATTAAATTATAAAGTCAAACAAGTAAATTAACAGCAAAACCAAACTGACCTCAAGAAAGTCTTGTTTCCAAAAGTAAAATCTAGTAAGAAGAAGTAATATACAAGCACAAGAAATTACAAGAAATGAGGATCACAGTTAGTTACAGATGCAAAATAATATCTGATATTCCAAGCTTTTGAACATAATAATTAAAATAAAATTAATAAGTTAGTTCGAATATTTGGTACAATTTTGATAAGCTCATTGTGTGTTATTTGAATACACACCATATTTGGTAAACTTGAAAGTATATTACCTTTTCTCCTTCTTTAATATTTGTAGATACACGCCAATATGGGAAACAATGCATTTCCATTTAGGTTCTAATAACAGAGAATAACAGAGTTTCTACTGTGTATATTTCACACTGCTAAAAAAAATTTAAGGTATATTTTCCTTTAAGAAAGAAAAAAAATAAATTGCCAAAAGTTTAATTTATAAAAGTTTAATATTGACTTATTTATAAAAATGGGAAAAAAAGTTTTAAAACAAATCTCATACAATTATTCTATGCTCTCCCTACTGAGCTAGAACTACAGAAGGCACTTAAGGAAGGAATGTTGGGTCAAAAGGGAAGTTTAACCCACGGGATGTATGTTGCTTTAAAACTCTGATTTGTGGCTGGGCGTGGTGGCTCACGCCTGTAATCCCAGCACTTTGGGAGGCCAAGGCAAGTGGATCACCTGAGGTCTGGAGTTCAAGACCAGCCTGACCAATATGGTGAAATCCCATCTCTACTAAAATGTACTAAAATTACAAAAATTAGCTGAGCGTGGTGGCATGCACTTCACTTCGTTTTCCACAGAACCATCAAATCCAAATCTCTCTCTCTCTCTTTTTTCTTTTCTTTTTCTTTTTTTTTTTTTTTTTTTTTGAGACACGGTCTCACTCTGCTGCCTAGGCTGGAGTACAGTGGCACAATCTTGGCTCACTGCAGCCTCAACCTCCCAGGCTCAAGTGATCCTCCCACCTTAGTCTCCTGAGTAACTAGGATGACAGGCTCGTACCACAGCACCCAGCTAATTTTATGTTTTATGTTTTATTTTTTATTTTTCTGTAGAGATAGAGATCTCTTATGTTACCCAGGCTGGTCTCAAACTACTGAGCTTGAGCTTGGTCTCCCAAAATGCTAGGATTACAGGGGTAAACCACCATGCCTGGCCTGTTCTTTTTTAATGCAAGTGTTTCTTGCTATAAATTCCTCTCTTAGAACTGCTTTTGCTGCATCTCATAAGTTTTATTATGTTTTGTTTCCATTTTTGTTTGTCTCAAAATATTTGTATTTTCCCCTTTGATTTCTTCCTTTACCCATTGATTGCTTAGAAGCATGTTGTTTAATTTCCATGTATCTGAATTTTCCAGTTTTTCTCCTGTTATTGATTTCTAGTTTCGTACTACTGTGATCCATACAGATACTTAATATGAGCTATATCTTCTCAAATTTATTAGCATTTGCTTTGGGGCCAGCATTTACTCTGTCCTGGAGAATGTTCCACAGGTACTTGAGAAGATGTGCATTCTGTTGCCGTTGGATGGAATGTTCTCTATATGTCTGTTAAGTCCATTTGGTCTAAAGTTTAGTGCAAGTCTAATGTTTTCTTATTGTTTTCATGTCTGAATGATCTATCCATTGTTGAAGGTGGAGTGCTGAAGTCTCTGCTGTCTACTCCCCCCTTTAGCTCTGTGAATATTTGCTTTATATATATAAGTGTACCTGATGTTGGGTGCATATAGTTTACAATTGTTCTATCCTCTTTATGAATTGATTCCTTTATTACATAATGACCTTCTAGTTTTTGACTTAAAGCCTATTTTGTCTGATATAACTACTCCTGTGCTCTTTGCTTTCCATTTGCATGGAATATCTTTGTTCACCTCATCGTTTTCAGTCTGTGCGCACCCTTAAAAGTGAAGCCAGTCTCTTTTTGCAACTTACTGTTGGGTTTTGTCTTTTCTTTTTTTCTTTTTTTTTNTTTTGAGACAGAGTCTTGCTCCGTCGCCAGGCGCCAGGCTGGAGTGCAGTGGCACGATCTCGGCTCACTGCAGCCTCTGCCTCCCAAGTTTAAGCAATTCTCCTTCCTCAACCTCCCGAGTAGCTGGGACTACAGTCACGCACCACACGCCCAGCTAATTTTTCTATTTTTAGTAGAGATGGGGTTTCACCATGTTGGCCAGGATGGTCTCGATCTGTTGACCTCCTGATCTGCCCGCCTCGGCCTCTCAAAGAGCTAGGATTACAGGTGTGAGCCACGGTGCCCAGCTTTTTCTTTCTTTTTTAGACTCAGTCTCACTCTGTCTCCCAGGCTGGAGTGCAGTGGCGCAATCTCGACTCACTGCAACTCTGCCTCCCAGGTTCAAGCAATTCTCCTGCCTTAGCCTCCTGAGTAGCTGTGACTACAGGCATTCGCCAGCACACCCAGCTAATTTTTGTATTTTTAGTAGAGACAAGGTTTTACCATGTTGCTTAGGCTGGTCTAGAACTCCCGGCCTCAAGCAGTCTACCCAAAATGGACCCCAAAGTGCAGGGATTATAGGTGTGAGCCACTGTGCCAGGCCTTGTTTTTGTATTTTTTAAAATCTGTATAACCATCCTGTGTCTTTTGATCAGCAAATTTAGTCCATTTACTTTGAGAGTAACTATTGGTAGAGAAGAAGTGATTATTGTCATTGTGTTCATTGTTTCGTGGTTGCTTTGCAGCCCTTTTACTACTTTTTGCCTCTCTTGCTGTCTTCATTTGTGATTTGAGGCTTTTCAGTAGTGATATGCTTTGATTCCTTTCTCTTCATCTTAGCGTATCTGCTATAGGTTTTTGCTTCATGATTGCTATGAGGCATATTAAACATCTTGTAGGTATACTAGCCCATTTTAAGCTAATAACAACTTAACTTTGATCCTGTGTAAAAGCTCTGCACACACACATACACATTCTATTTTTGATGTCGCACTTTACATCATTTTATATTGTGTATCACTTAATGGGTTATTGTAAAGTTATTTTTCATATTTTTGACTATATATTTACCTTTACCAGTGAATTTTATACTTTCATATGTTTTCATATTACTAATTAGCAGCCTTCCATTTTCAGTTTGAAGAACTCCCTTTAGTATTTCTTATAAGGCAAGTCTAGTGGTAATGAACTCCCTCCCTCTGTTTTTGTGCAGAAGTCTTTATCTCTCCCTTATTTATGAAGAAGAGCCTTGCCAACCAAAGTATTATTATTTTGTTTTTTACTAGGATCATACTATAAACATTGTTCTGAAGTTTGTTTTTTTGCACTTACGGTTGTCCTGCACACCTTTTCATTACACACAGATACAACTATCTACACAGATACAACTCATTCTGTTTAACCATTGTACGTAACCATAATTTAAAATCTCTTTATTGATAAACTTATAGGTTCTTTTCAGTTTTTTTATTATAAACTATGCTACAAGAAAAATCTTTGAATATGTGATGTATGTAACATCCATGCTTGTGTGACTACTTTTGAAGAATATAAGTGGATTCATTGAGGCAAACAGTATGTATTTTTTAAAAAGCATAAATATTCCCAACTATTTTGGTCCAAAAAATTACATCAATTTACCAGTAAATGAGGGGACCCATTTCTCCATACTCCCACCAACCCTAAATATTATTTAATCTATTTACTTTTATAAAAGTTAGAGGTTAAAAAGAAGACATCTTATTTTAATTTGCATCTTTTGGATTTAAGAGAAGCTGAGCATCTTTCCCTGGAATCTTGTCTCCTTTTGCTCTCACTCATAGAAAGATAGGAGCCATAACGTGGAATCTCTGGAGGAAGTATGGCTTCCCGTCCTAACACCTTGACTTCATCAAAGTTTCATCACATTGGAGGAGGAGCGATGAGATATCAGTGTCCTGTAAGACAGAGGTGAAAAATTGAAATGCTGGAGGGCCCTATAGGAACATGCAAATGTTCAAGCAAATCTGTAGAAAGCATACAGGACTTTGGCAATGGAGAGAGCACATCTTATCAAAAGGAATTCACAACTGGGTGTGGTGGCTCACATCTGTAATCCCTTCACTTTGGGAAGCTGAGGTGGGCAAATTGCTTGAACTCAGGAGTTTCAGACCAGCCTGGGCAACATGGCCAAACCCCATTTCTACAAAAAGATAAAAATTAGCCAAGTGCAGTGTCTCACACCTGTAGTCCCAGCTCCTCAGGAGGCTGAGGTAGAAGGATCATTGGAACCCAGGAGGTCAAGGCAGCAATGAACTGAGATCATACCACTGTACTTCATCCTGGGTGACAGAGTAAGACCCTGTCTCAAAAAACAAACAAGCAAAAAATTCACATTTTAAAAATTGTTCATGGCCAGGTGCAGTGGCTCACACCTGTAATCCCAGCACTTTGGGAGGCCAAGGCTGGCAGATCACAAGGTCAGGAGTTCGAGACCAGCCTGAGCACCATGGCAAAACCTTGTCTCTACTAAAAATACAAAAATTAGCCAGGTGTGGTGGCACATGCCTGTAATCCCAGCTCCTCAGGAGGCTTAAGCAGTAGAATAGCTTGAACCCAGGAGTCGGAGGTTGCAGTGAGCTGAGATCATGCCACTGCACTCCAGCCTGGGTGACAGAGAGAGAGACTCTGTCTCAAAAACAAAAAAAATTGTTCATGATTGTGAAGACTGAATATCACAGGTCAGTGGGTCAGATCTGCACAACTCGCACCAATTTGGAAAATGTACTGGATTTTAGATTCTGTAGCAAAGGAAAAGAAATTCTGTTTAAAATTCTAATTTTCAATTAAAATTTTTGACTTTGAATTTTTCGAAAACATGTGAAATACCTAAAATGGGAGGCCAAGTAAGAATAAGCATGAATTTGCCAGGAAACAAATATTAGGAGTGTGCTAAATTTTATATTAACCAATACCTATACTGGAATATATACATTCTGAGAATTCTTGAATCTTTCATTAGGTTGAACCATATAAAATTGTGCTTTTGGAGGTCAAAAACTGTCAAATTTTTGGTTAACCAAAACCTTACCTATTAAACCTACCGACTCCATAGCCTACTTATTTTAAGATGTCCATACCTTTGCACAGGAAGGTGGGAACAATACCATCGAGGTGTTAAGACTCACATGAATTCATTTATTTGTTCTATGATCTGATTCAGGCTCTTGCTCCTTCCTGTTTGTTGAGTTGACTGCCAGCTGGTGTGGGAGTTTGAGCAGCAGTTTTGGTAGAGGCCTGAATCAAAGCAAACAGCTGTATCTCTTATCTGAAACGTCTGCCTACCTGGTCGATGTTTTCTTTAAAAAAAAAAAAAAGGTTCTACTCTTCAGAGAAGCTTTTTTGGCTGTGAATAGAAATGAATGAGGCCCTGGCAGGCAGAATGTTCCATCTTGCTCTGAGGTATGAAACATTACCTGTTTGGTGAAGCGACATTACATAACTGCCAAACCTGGGACTCTCCAACTGAATGATTCATCAGTTTTATGGGGCCATTTGTCAACATCATTATCCTTGTCATCACCAATTAGCATTTGCAGAGCACCCACACAGAGATGACATTGCATTTGATGCTTGACAGAACACAAGGAAGACAAAGAGCGCAGCTGATAAAGTAAACTGTTGGATCTATACATTTGAATATGAAACATAGCACAAGCATACCTATAAATCCATGCCTGCCTGAGCTGTACATGGTGGAATAAACTCATTGAAACTCACCATGGAGCTTCACAATGGTTCTTTGTGTGTGTTGCAACAGAGGATGAAGCAGGTGCTCTTCCACATGGAGGGTGTTGAGAAAGGCTCCAGGTCCCCTTGGGAATCCCAGAATCAGACTCTAAAAGTTTGGAAGGATCTTGGCTGAACACTGAGTCAAACTCCCCAGAACCCTTATACAGGCACCCTGTCCAGCAAGTGACCAGCAAGTCTCTGAAGACCCAGAATTTGCAGATTCTAGGGAAGGCTTCATAGGTTAAGAGATGGGGATTTTGGAGCATCCTAGAAAGACATTCTGGAATACAAACAAATTTGGGATTATCATAGGAAGGCTACTATGCAATTGCTTTCCAGTTAATATCTCTTAATAAGAGATCTAAGGTGGCCCCTGGAGTTGAACCAAGACAATGTTCTTCCATGGTTGCCATTCTAATTTCACAGAGTTCCGTGCTGTTTCATTCCTCCTCAGTTCCATTTTGGACTAGATAGAGTTAGAATAGAAAGAAAAACTGAGCCACAAAATCCATTTTTTCTCCGCTTAAAGGGTAAACTCCTGCCTGAGAAGCACACTCAAGTTTTCTCTAAGATTCCAACAGCGGAGTCGCAGTTTATAAGCAGGTTGTGTGTCGTCGGTGTGTGATCAGTCAGCTGTGTGTAAAACAAGAAATATTTTCCCCCAGAGACTGTGCACTTAGTGGTAGGGTACAGAGGCTGACACATGACAAGCTACTTAACTGGGTGTGCACCTGAAGGGTGCTGCCCATCAATGACCCCCATGCAGATCTGCCCTTGTGGGCCACAGCATTTCCCTAGGTATCCAGGCACACGCCTGTCCCAGTGCCATAGGGTCAAGGCCTCCCTCCCTCACTGTTGCCCAGTGCAGGGCATTGAGAGATGATGGGCTCTTCCCAGCACCATGCCCTAACGGTGCAGGCTGGGAAAGGGGAGAAATGGGGCTGGGGTTCAGTTAGCCTCTGGGGGTGAGTGGGGCTGGAATAATCTTCTTGTCTGTTCAAGTACATTTCCCATTCCCCCAGCCCCACAGATGTGTCTAGCATTCATTTTTTGTTCAGGATTTGAAAGTAGCCTCGGTGGAGAATGCCCAGCCCTGTAAGGTTTTCTGAGTGTTTGCAGCCAGTCAGGAAGCAGAATCTAATGAGATGGAGAGCCCCTCCTGCCCATTTGGCCTTGCGGGGTCTCTGGACCCAGGACCAGGAGGACAGACTCAGGGACAATGACAAAGGCCAGAGTCTTTAACTCTGCAGCTGGGGAAATCACCCAAAGATGGGAGCCAAGAAGCAGGGGTAGAAGCTGGTGCTCTGTCCTCTCCTTCAAGGACCCAGCCTCTGTCCAGCCTGGACACTAGTAAGAATCAGGCCAGTGTGGGGCACCAGGGTGTGCTCCTCTGTGGCAGCCTGGGCAGTGGAAGGGAGCAAGCACCTCCAGGGTGGCAGAGAGAGAAAGAAGAATGGCGTCTCCAGCCATTGGTGGCTCCAAGTGGGGAATTTCGTGGGACAAGATGCACTCAAGAAGCTTTAGGAAAAATAAAATCAACTTTCATTGTATTCATTGCCTTTCAAAAAATATGCTTCTATACATCTCCAATGAAAAAAATCAATGACCCAATAAAAAATGGGCAAAAGATATAAACGTCTATTTTAGAAGATATACAATAGCCAATGTGAAGTTATAACCAAACACACTAAACATGAATCTCAGAAGCTTTGTGCTAAGTGAAGGAAGCCAGACACAAAAAAATACATACATCCATTCGATGAGATTCTAATAAAGGCAAAGCCACAGGCACAGAGCTGATCAGTGTCTGACAGGCCAAGCTTGGGGAGGAGACTCATATTATAAATCATGATTGTGATGATGGTGGTGACACAAATGTGTGCATTTTGCATGTGTGTCTTCAAAACTCATCAGCCTGTGTACTTAAATTTGGTGAATTTCATTGTATGTAAATGATACCTCAATAAAGCTGCCAATAAAAAAAGATTTTAAGACGTAATCATGGATATTAAGCAAACATAGAGCTTATAGCCTTTTTAGGTCTAATAAAAAGGTCCTTAGAGATCATCTGATCCAACTCCTACCTCTTATATTTTATAAGTGAGAAAATGGAGTTCCAAAGAGATTATTATTATTATTATTATTATTAAATATCATGCAGCCTGCTAGAGATCAAGCCACATTCCAGCATCCGGATGTGTGTTTTTCAGTCTTGTCTTTCTTTCTCTTTCTTTTCTTTTTTCCTTTTTATCTTTCTTTCTTCCTTTATTTATTTTCTCTCTTCTTCCTTCCCTCCTTTTTTCTTTTTTCTTTCTCCCTCCTCCTTCCTTCTTTCCTTCCTTCCTTCCCCTCCCTCCTTCTCTCTCCCTTCCTCCTTCCCTCCTTCTCTTTCTCTTTCTCTCTCTCCCTTTCTTTCTCTTTCTTTCTTTTATCTTTCTTTCTTTCTTTCTTTCTTCTTTCTTTCTTCTTTCTTTCCAGAGAACCTAGACCATGATGCAGGGTCCGATGCCAGCTTTAGTCTGTGTCTGCAGAGTCCTTTCTGGAACGACCACCATAGCTTGTTCTCTAGATAAGACTCGGTCGGCTGCAGCGCGCAACAAGAGATCTCAGTCTTTCTATTTTGCCATCCTCCTCAGCACATTGAAACTGTAAACTGTGTTCTCACACAATCCAGAGGCACCATAAAATACCTTGCATATATATAATACTTTAGTTTTTAACACATCTCCATTGTGCTCAGAGAGGTAGAGCCAGTGGGAGATATACATTATGAGATTTACTGCAGGGAATAAGTTTATGTAATTGTGGGGCCTGGCTAGGCATGTTCAAAATCTGTAGGGCGGCCTCTCAGGAAAACCATGCTGGGACTGTCCAGGACAGCCAAGTTCATGAGTGGAATTTCTTCTTCCCCAGGGAAGCATCAGCCTTGCTCTTAAAATATTTCAACTGATTGAATCAGGCCCACCCAGATTACCTGGGATGATCTTCTTTATTTAAACCCAACTAATATGGACTTGGATTATATCTACAAAATCCATGCAAACCGCCTAGATTTATGTTTGACTGAATAACTGGGAACTGTAACCCACCCAAATTAACAAACAAAACTGACCATCATGCCTGTGTGGTAGAGAAGGAAGATGTTGCCATTTACTTTTTTCTACTGGGGGACTAGAAGCAGAGAGAACTTAAGTTATTTGCCTAAGGACACACAGCTAACTCACTTTTTGCTTTTCAGCTATAGAATGAATTAGCAATTCCTATTTGGTGTGATGTTGTGAGGAGCGAATTAAATTAAATTCATTCCAGTTGTGTATGTACAGCCCCTCAATTTTGTATAAAAAACATCAGCCGGGTGCAGTGGCTCATGCCTATAATCCCAACACTTTGGGAGGTCGAGGTGGGCAGATCACCTGAGGTCAAGAGTTCGAGACCAGCCTGGCCAACATGGTGAAACCTCCTCTCTACTAAAAATACAAAAAAAAAATTAGCTGGGTGTGGTGGCATGCACCTGTAGTCCCAGCTGTTCATGGAGGCTGAGGCAGGAGAACCACTTAAACCCAGGAGGCGGAGGTTGCAGTGAGCCGAGATC
>NW_016107511.1:752398-768822 GCF_001604975.1 Cebus imitator | reverse complement strand
AAAAAAAAAAAAAAAAAAAAAAAAAAAAAAAAAAAAAAAACAGAGCTATTAGTTCATGTTCTGCCTATAAAGTGCGCTGATTTGTTATTTGTGAGGGTTATAGACATTCTCTTTAACTACAGAGGGAGTACATGTTAAAATAACTTTTTTCAGCAAGTAGTTTCATTTCCAGATATTTGTTTTATTTCTATATTTATTTATTCATCTATTTGAGTGGAGTTTCACTCTTGTTGCCCAGGCTGGAGTACAATGGTGCAATCTTGGCTCACTGCAACCTCCACCTCCTGGGTTCAAGTGATTCTCCTGCCTCAGCCTCCCCAGTAGTGGGGATTACAGGCATGTGCCACCACCTCTGGCTAATTTTTGTATTTTTAGTAGAGATGGGGTTTTGCCATGTTGGCCAGGCTGGTCTTGAACTCCTGACCTCAGGTGATTCGCCCACCTCGGCCTCCCAAAATGTTGTGATTACAGGCATGAGCCACCATGCCCAGCCCAGATATCAGTTTTATAATAATATTTTCACACATCTATAAGAACACTTGCACTAAGATATTTATTGCAGTGTTGTTTGTAAGTGAAAAATGTTCATCTAAATGTTCATCAACAGGAGAAAAGGAGATTGTTAAGTGAATTATGATGTGGTCTAACAGTAGAATGCTCTACATATATCGACAAAGAAAGAAAATAGAACAGTGTGTGTTATTTATGCCTCTTATGATGTTAGACATTTTCTGCTACCTTTGGTGGTGGACAGCAGATGGCTTCTTTACTCATATGTTAAAATGGATGCTTTGTCCCTGAGGAGGAACTCTAAGGTGGTGATGGCATTTGGGTTGAAGCTTCCAAGGCTACAGGCCTCCAACAGCTGCCCCATCCACACCATGACCTGTTCTCCATGAGTGGGAACCTCAGCCACAACTTGGAAATCACCAACAGGAGTCGCTGTGCAGGAGTCTGGGGTTCTAAGGTGCAGTGATAAGACTCCTTGAAAATGGAGACCAGACACCAGGTCACAATAGGGTGAACTAACGCAGAGTCACCCAACACATGATTAGGGCAGAAAACCTGAATCGGCAAAGCATGTTCCATCCATGACAAAAGTGCCAGGATGGCCAAGCACAGCGGCCCTGCCTGTAATCCCAGCACTTTGAGAGGTTAAGGCAGAATGGATTATTTGAGGTCAGGAGTTCGAGACCAGTCTGGCCAACATGGTAAAACCCCATCTCTACTAAAAATACGAAAATTAACCAGGTGTGGTGGTGCACACCTGTAGTTCCAGCTACACGGGAGGTTGAGAGAGGAGAATCGCTTGAACCTGGGAGGTGGAGGTTGCAGTGAGCAGAGATTGTGCCATTGCACTCCAGCCTGGGTGACCTAGCAAGACTCTTTCTGAAAGAAAGAAAGAGAGAAAGGAAGGAAGGAAGGAAGGAAGGAAGGAAGGGAGGGAGGGAGGGAGGGAGGGAGGGAGGGAGGGAGGGAGGGAGGGAGGGGAAAGAGAGAAAGAGAGGGGAGAAAGAAAGAAAGAGAGAGAAAGAAAGAGAAAGAAAGAAAAGAAAGAAAAAGAAAGAAAGAAGGAAGGAAGGAAGGAAGGAAGGAAGGAAGGAAGGAAGGAAAGAAAGAAAAAAGAAAGAAAGAAAGAAAGAAAGAAAGAAAGAAAGAAAGAAAGAAAGAAAGAAAGAAAGAAAGAAAGAACAAAAGAAAGAACGAAAGAACGAAAGAAAGAAAAAGAAAGAAAGAAGGAAAGAAGGAAGGAGAAAGAAAGAAGGCAGCACCAGTAGCCTTGGTCAGAATGTCTTCTGAGACAATGTGTAGCATGGTGTATTTTATGTAACATCATTCAGGCTTCTCTTTTTCCTGATGAGACCTGGAGAAGAGTAGGTGGCCATAGCTTCTGGGATTCCTTCTGTCAGGGATGAGATATCTTCATGGACACCTCAAGACCCTCTACCTCACACCTACTCCCTTTTCCAATTCCAGGAGCATAGCTGACAATCCTCTTATCCTTCTTAGAAGACTTCAAATTCATTTAAAGTTCCATGTGGAATCCTTGGAGCAGTGAGTTTTAAAATAGAAAAAAACTGGCAGAGGACCGTCCTGAAGGGAGAGGAGACAGCTCTCATGATTTTGTGGGTATCGAGGGTGTTTCCCTGAATCAAGTTAAACACTTCTCTAGTGCATTACAATAGTATCAGTATGGAAAAACCACACAAACTCAGAGTGCTGCTTCTACTCTCTCAACAACGGCAATCAACACAGAAGACTTCTGTGGATCAAATGTACAAGGATTTTGCCCCACGGGCAAACAAGCCATCATTGCTGCAGTGGACACCATCTGGGCATCTCCCAGTTCAATTCCAGCATTATGCATGGAAATAACCTCAAATCCCACAGGTCAAAGGCTCAGTCCCACAAGGCTGCCCCCGTTTCAGACACCAGTCACAAGTCTAGCCCTCCAGAACTTCTGAACAACTGGCTTCAAGATGGGGTTCCCATGGGGTTCCCTCTTTGGGTTTAATTTGCTATAGCAGCTCACACAACTCAAGGAAACACCTATTTACATTTGCCCATTTATAATAAAGGTTATTACAATGGATGCAGATGAAGAAATGTACAGGGCACTGTATAGGGTAAGGGGTGTGGAGTTTCCACGTGCTTCCTGGGTTCACTACCTCCTCGAACCCTGTCCTTTTGGGTATTTATGGAAGTTTTATTAAGTAGACATGACTGATTAAACTATTGACCACTGTGATGAGCTTAGCCTTAGATGTGTCCCTTCTTCAGACAGGGCTGAAAGTCCCAATCCTAACCCTGCCTTCATTTTTCTGGTGACCAGCCCCTGTCCTGAAGCTACCTAGGGGCTACCAGCCACCAGTCAACTCATTAGCATACAACTCATTAGCATACAAAAAAACCCATCATTTTGGTGTTTCTAAGGATTTTAGGAGTTGTAAGTCAGGCATCGGGTTGAAGACCAATCACAGTCCGCCCCGGGTCTTTGAACCAGGGTCTCTTACGACCAAAGGACAAACAACTCAAAAGATACTGCAACCTTAGTGGAATCCAATGAGGTCACTAATAATTAGTGCAGTCCATCATCAGATTTGCAGGCTTCCTGTCCATCTTGCCAGACTCGAAAAGTTGGTGGTCTCGGCACACACATCTTTCACCCTTTCGTGCATCTGGGATCACTGAGATAAGAGACAGTATCGTGTCTTGCTCCAAACCTCTTTCAAGGTCTTCATGTAATATTGAATTTCCCTCAATTTATAACCCATTTATTCATTTCTTTACACTCAGCTACCATTCCTCCCTCTCCATGAATATCCAAACTTTTCCACCTTTAGAGGGGAAATTAAAATTGCCACTGTCTCTAATCTCCACCCTTTGGGAGGCCGAGGCAGGCAGATCTCTTGAGCCTAGGAGTTTGAGACCATCTTGGGCAACATAGGGAGACTTTATCTCTTCAAAACATACAAGAATTATCCAGGCATAGTGGCATGCAGCTGCGGTCCCAGCTACTAGGGAGGCTGAAGTGGGAGGACCACTAGTTCCCAAGGGGTCAAGACTGCAGTGAGCCATCACAGCCTGGGTGACAGAGCAAGACCCTGTCTCAAAAAAAATTATATAAAATTTTATATAAAAATTTATATAAAGGCCAGGAGCGGTGGCTCACGCCTGAGAGGCTGAGGTGTACGGATCACTGGAGGTCAGGAGTTCAAGACCAGCCTGGCCAAGTTGGTGAAACCCCGTCTCTACTAAAAATACAAAATTTAGCCAGGCTTGGTGGCACATGCCTGCAGCTACTTGGGAGAATGAGGCAGGAAAATCATTTGAACCCAGGAAGTGGATGTTGCAGTGAGCTGAGATTGCACCACTGCACACTCCAGCGTGGTGAAAGAGCAAGATGCCATCTCACAGGCATATATATATGGAAGGTTTTATATATATATGTACATGTGTATGTATATATATGTGTATATGTGTGTGTATATGTATATATCTCACCACAGTGCTAGTTTAGATTACACAGAGCAATGCTAGCCTAGCATGTGCTTTTTCCCAGTCCACTCCCACTCCCATTCAGGAGGGTAAGGTTACGTAGGTGTAAACTGGTGAACCCCAATTTTGTACAGCCCACTTCTATCAGGCCCTTAGAAATGTTGGCATAAAGCTGAGAAACACAGCTACAGTTTTGCTTAGGCGTCATCCCTGCTTCCTGCACTTGTACATGTAGCCCTCCTCCTGGGCCACCGCATCAGGTAGGGGAGAAAGAAACCTGAGGTGACGTGGAGAAAAGGGAAAAATCATAGCCATTACACCAGTGTCCTCACCGCTGTCAAGAACTGCAGTCATACGAGCATCCTCCCGCCCCTCCTTTCCCAGATCCACTAGAAAAACCTAGGAAAACTGAATGGGAACCCTTCTTTAGCGCCACTCCTGGTGCATGTGAGTGCACGCTTGTGAAGGCATGTCAGCCAGTCCTTCATGCTCTTATCTCCCCCTGGTTCAGACAACCAAGCCCCGCTCCACTTCCCTCTCAAACTATGATTGTGAAGAGGACCTCTCCCCCGCACTGTCAGACAGCATGGGCTGTACTGTGCACCCCTCCCTCTGGAGACATGATGGTAGGCTTCCACATATGGCAGTATCTCCTGCTTTGGAGATCACCCTGAGCCCTTGAATTTCCCACCAGGTAAGCCAAGCCAGGTCCAGAGCCAGCCTCCATTCCCATCAGAACCGTGTGCAGCCTCCAGCCACCCCATCAGTCTCACTTGCCAGCTGTGTTCAGGGCCTTCCCGCCAGGGACCCTATCCCGGAGTCATGGGCAGGCTCTGTCTGTCTTGCAGACAGACAGAACAGTTCTTACTGGCATTTTCCTCCTGAGAGGGTGCAAGAGGACTGTGACTACACTCAGCCCATCTTTGCACTGCCATGGTTCCCATGTCCACTCATTTCATGAGCTCAGGTGGCCACCCTACGTGGGAATGGCAAACAGGGATATCTGCCAATGCCAGGCAACTTTCAGACCTGGAAGGGAGACTTTCTGATGGGCATTGGCATGCGTTACTTTTATGCACCCTCAGACTTCCCCAGGGGCCGCGCCTCATCCGGGCATCCCTTTAACAGGCCTGGTTTCCATTGCCCCTCTGCCTGACCACATGGCCAGGCCATCGGCCATTATTCTCCAGTCAGTGAAAACCCAGACACGGTGGCTTTGCCCCTGCTCAGTCACTGCTAGGAAAGCAGCGTGCAGGGTGGCCACCAGCTGATTTGCTTTCCACTTCTTTGATCAGAGTGGCAGCTCCCAAACAGAATGTTGTTCCCTTGCCTGGAACTGCCATCCACAAACCAAGCAGTTATCACTCAGTTAAGAGATATTTTTAGTGCAAGTGGAAATACTTACCAGCAGCTCCTCAGATGGTTTCAAAGTCAACCCTAGAGGTAAAGAGGCCACCCATTTGTGGGGACAGTGGGTGCTTCCCTGAATTCCCCAAATAGCATGTCCCTGTACCAACCATTTTCTTTTTTCTTTTTCTTTTTTTGAGACAAACTCTCGCTCTGTCGCCAGGCTGGAGTGCAGTGGCACAATCTCGGCTCACTGCAACCTCCACCTCCCAGGTTCAAGTGATGCTCCTGCCTCAGCCTCCCAAATAGCTGGGACTACAGGTATGCGCCACCACACCCAACTAATTTTTGCATTTTTTGTAGAGACGGGATTTCACCATGTTGGCCAGGATGGTCTTGATCTCTTGACCTCGTGATCCACCCGCCCCAGTCTTCCAAAGTGCTGGGATTACAGGCGTAAGCCACCGTACCCAGCCAACAATTTTCTTTTCATGAGAAGGAAGCTATTCTGGGTACTGGGTATTCATGTGGAGAATCTGTCCCTCCAGGCACTCCGGCTTCTGCTCTGCTCTGTATGGGCTTTTGTAATCTTACTGGTTCCCCTTTAGCATGTCCAATTAATATGGCTTTTAGGATGGGTTTACATGCCTTCTGTTTTCCTGAACATGCTCTTGAACTCCTGCTGGAGTACAATGGCACCATCCAGGTTCACTGCAATCTCCACCTCCCAGGTTCAAGCAATTCTCCTGCCTCAGCCTCCCAAGTACGTAGGATTACAGGCATGTGCCACCATGCCAGGCTAATTTTTTTGTATTTTTAGTAGAGACGGGGTGGTCAGGCTGGTCTTGAACTCCCTACCTCATGTGATCCACCTCTCTCGACCTCCCAAAGTGCTGGGATTACAGCACTCTTAGTCTGTAAGAGAGTAGCAGCCCCCCTGTAATCCCAGCACTTTAAGAGGCCAAGATGGACGGATCATCTGAGGTCAGGAGTTCAAGAACAGCCTGACCAACATGGTGAAACCATGTCTCTACTGAAAATATAAAAATTAGCCCAGTATGATGGTGGGTGCCTGTAATTCCAGCTAATTGGGAGGCTGAGTCAGGGAGAATTACTTGAACCTGGGAGGCAGAGGTTGCAGTGAGCTGAGATCACACCATTGAGCTCCAGCTTGGTGACAGAGCAAGACTCCAACTGAAAAAAAAAAAAAAAAAAAAAGAGGTCTCTGATCTAATGCGGCCAGAAGCCCCTCTTAGGTTTATTTGCTCTAAAATAGGTGACTGTCGAGGCACCTTTCAGGTTTCTTTCCTCTTTCTTAATCCTACACCAGTAGATTTTACCTTTAATAGTTAAACAGCTCCACACCTGTGTATGACGTGGGTATGACCCTGTGACCACTCAGGAATCAAAGGATTCTGGTCGTGTCCCTACCCTTTCGTCCTTTCCTTCACCAAACCACGTTTCCGTGAGCCAGAGCCATTCTAACAAATCCCACTCCTCTGACACCAAATGTCAAAGTGGAAACACTCAGACTGTGTTTTTCACTGCTCTCATGCCCAAACAATCAACACAGAAGACTTCTGTGACTTAACAGGTGGTCCTCGCCAGCAAATGAGCAATCAGTTTTGTAGTGGGTACCAGCAAGGTGTCCTTCAATTTAATTCTGACACTGTCTACCTGGGGACCACATCAGATCCTACAGGTCGAGGGTTCCGTCTTCAAGACCAAACCCCCACCCCTGAAACCAGTCAAAAGTTCGGCCTCTGGAATCTCTGCCCTACTGGCTTCAAGTGGGGGTTCCCACGACACCCTTTTTCGGTTTGATTAACTTACCAGAGTGGCTCACAGAACTCAGGAAAACTTACTTATGCTTACTAGGTTATTATAAAGGATCCAGTTGAAGAGACACGCAGGCCAAGGTGCAGGAGAAGAGGTGTAGAGTTTCCACACCTTTTCCATACGTCACCTACCAGGAACTTCCGTGTGTTCAGCTATCTGGAAGCCCTCTGAATCCCTTTTTGGGTTTTTATGGAGGCCTCATTACATTGACATGATTGATTAAACCACTGACCATTGGCGATCAATTGAACCTTCAGTCCCTCTCCCCTCGCTAGAGGTTGGGGGTGGCGAGGCTGAAGGTCCTATACTTCTAATCATGCCTTGGTTTTTCCTATGGGCAGCCCCATGCTGAAGCTACCGAGGGGCTGCCAGCCACCAGTCAATCATTAGCAAACAAAAAGACACCAATGCGGTGTTTCTAAGGATTTTTGGAGTTGTATATCAGGAAACAGGCTCGAAACCAAATATACATTTCACGGTATCACAAGTGGGATCGCAGATGGGCAAGAACGGTCAAAGCAATAGATATGGCCAGCATGCAGAATTTCCATAGCAACAATTTTCACGGCAAAGTTACTCTGCCTTTGAATTGAATGTCACTTCTCAAAGATATGCCAATTTTCACAGGAGAAATTCCTATAGATGGCTGACTATATCAATACTTGTGTTCTCTCATTTTATTTGCTCATTTATTTATTTATTCATTCATTCATTCATTTAGACAAAAATCTCGCTCTGTCACTCAGGCTGGAGTGCAGTGGCGTGACCTTGGCTCACTGCAACCTCTGCCTGCTGGGTTCAAGTGATTCTCCTGCTTCAACCTCCCAGGTAGCTGGGACTACAGGCATGTACCATTATGCCCAGCTAATTTTTGTATTTTTAGTAGAGGCAGAGTTTCGCCATGTTGGCTAGGCTGGTTTTGAACCCCTGACCTTGGGTGAGCCACCTGCTTGGGTTTCCAGAGTGCTGGGATTACAGGTGTGAGCCACTGCGCCCGGCCTTTCATTTAATTTTTAATACCAGCTATGGGGTAGTTGATATTGTCCACATTTTGTAGTCAATGAAACCAAGGCTCTAAGTAAGTCATTTGTAGAAAATGTATGCCTACCAGAAATGGGATTGGAAACAGCGACATTCCAAAGCCAGGGTAAATTGGGTCAAGGGGTACTGAAAATTGTTGCTCCTATTAGTTTGTCATTTTCTACTGAATTTTTTTTTCACTTACTATTATTACTTTTATTATCATCTTTTGCTTTCATTGTTAATCACAACATTATAGGTTCACATTCCAAAAAGCACCTAGTTTCTGGCTCAATCCTCGTCTTTGCAGGAGATTCTAAAACTTAATTGCTTTACCATGGTTCAGACTAACCACTGAGCTTTTTTAATTTAAAAATATTTAACAAAGATTGTAACTATTCAAAGTGTACAATGTGATGCCACTGTTTCAGTGTAGCCATAGCTACATAGACAGACTTTAAAATGAAAGCTTTTGGATATTCTGTCAGTTTGGTTATCAAAGTTTAGAATTTCCAGGAAACACTTATTTATCAACTCACTCTTTTATTACCACAATCAAAATAATAACTAGAAAGAATGGGTAGCGTACATGATTTATTTTTCAGTGCTTCTCCAATCCAAAGGGAAAAAAAGTAAAAAATACATGAAAGAGCACACAAGTCTCCAATTTTCTTCTCTTTTATTAACTGGGCAAAATAACTAAATATCCGTTTTCAGATGACAACTCCCCTTTGTGCTTATAGAAAGGCTTTGTTGCTTGTTGGGTACAAAGCTTTCTATCTCTGTTGCCTAGAGTATAATGCCCTAGGATCTCTGCAATCCTAGGGGAAATGGAATGTTTTATCTCAGATGGCTGTATCATGCTGCATATTCTTAGATATCTCTAGATTAGACAGCAGGTTAACATGTATCTCACCTTAAGTAGCCTCTGTGCTCATTTGTACCATTAACCTCATGCACCCCAAACTGTTTTCTTCTCAATGTCCCTCCAGGGCTCTCAGTGGGAGGAGCAGCAGAAGAGGGTCCCACCTTCCTGCATGTGAAAACTACTGGGATCAGGCAGGAGTAGGAGCCACCTGGCTGGCCATCCGGTGAGGTCGCCTCTACAGGACTCTTGCATTGTCCTATTGGATTCTGGCAGAGTTCTAGCATTCCTGAGGATAGGGCGGTAAGGCCTTATAGAACCCTTGCTGAAGATGCTGGCTGGCTCTAGGTAATGGGGACTCTCTAAGAAACAGAGGACTTCGGCCCTGTTGATGGCTCACACTTGTAATCCCAGCACTTTGGGAGGCCAAGGCCGGCAGATCACCTGAGGTCAGGAGTTCAAGACCAGCCTGACCAACACGGTGAAACCCCACCTCTACTAAAAATACAAAAATTAGTTGGCCATGGTGGCGCATGCCTGTAATCCCAGCTACTTGGGAGGATGAGGCAGGAGATTTGCTTGAACATAGGAGGCAGAGGTTGCAGTGAATCCAGACCATGCACTCCAGCCTGGGCGATAAGAGAGAAACTCCATTCAAAAAAAAGAAACAGAGGCTTCTAAGCTCCCTCAGGCATTTCTAAGCATCTAAAGGACAGCAAGGAGGGTCTAGGATGTCTGTGTTCTGGGGGTAGAAGAAGTTCCCCAAGTCCACCCGAGACCCACTGGGCTCTAGGCCAAGTGCTAGTTTCCAAAAAGTTACAGCCAAATTAGCAACCATTCCTCTTAGCCTAATAATTGCCATTCCGCGATGCTATTTACTGGGCACCTATCATACACTGGGGTCCCCAGTGCTCTAAAACAAAGTATTTGTCCTCAATTCACTTGATTAAAGAAATAGAATATGCAACTTAGTTCTGCTTGTCCTAAAACATTTTTTTATATCATTCAAATTATCATTTAGTTCCATTTCTCTCTTTGAACTTGGAGAAAAACTCTTTTTTACCATTATCTAATTTTTCTTTTTTTTTTTTTTAAAGACGGGGTTTCACCATGTTGGTCAGGCTGGTCTTGAACACCAACCTCAGGTGATCTGCCCGCCTTGGCGTCCAAAGTGCTTGGATTACAGGTGTAAGCCACCATGCCAGCCTACCATTATCTAACTTTTCTTGGCCAAATTTCTCTCAATTTCCTCAGAGCCATGCAGCCATCACTGGACACTACTCATGAATATTGCACATCAGCAACTTTCTACATAGAGCACATGGAAATTCAGAAGCTGGGGAAGTGCGCGTGAGAAGGGTGGTGTGCAGAGGTGTGGGTGGATTGAGAGGACACACAGGCCATATCCCCAGTGTAGAGGCTAATTAGGCTGAGAAAGGCCAGCTTGTATGGTCCCTGCTCCACTGACAGCAAACCTTAAGTGCTAGCTGAGGGAACACAGGCAGAACCACCCAACTCCAAGCCTTGCTAAATCACCGTGGAGTGGGGTCGCAAACCTGGGAGACCTGTGCCTTCTGCCACCGCCCAACTCCTCCTCCTTGTATTTTTAGTAGAGGCGGAGTTTCGCCACGTTGGCCAGGCTGATCTTGAACTCCTGACCTTGGGTGAGCCACCTGCTCGGGCTCCCAAAGTGCTGGGATTACAGGTGTGAGCCACCGCGCCCGGCCTTTCATTTAATTTGTAATACCACCTATGGGGTAGTTGATATTGTCCACATTTTGTAGTTGATGAAACCAAGGCTCTAAGAAAGTAAGTGATTTATACAGAATTTATTTCTACCAGAAATTAGATTGGAAATGGCTACATTCCAAAGCTACACACCCAGATCAGCATCTGGGCAGAGGATCTTCTGAACAGAAAATGCATTTAAAAGAAACAATTGAGGCCAGGTGTGGTGGCTCACGCCTGTAATCACAGCACTTTAGGAGGCCAAGGTGGGCGAATCACCTGAGGTCAGGAGTTTGAAACCAGC
This sequence comes from Cebus imitator, assembly GCF_001604975.1. Lineage (NCBI taxonomy): Eukaryota > Metazoa > Chordata > Mammalia > Primates > Cebidae > Cebus > Cebus imitator. Next base: position 757,720 of record NW_016107511.1, on the reverse strand, counting down.
CTGACCAACATGTTGAAACTCCATCTCTACTAAAAATACAAAAAAATTAGCTGGGTGTGGTAGACACTCTGGACGGTAAGGCAGGAGAATCACTTGAACCCAGGAGGTGGAGGTTGCAGTGAGCCAAGATTGCACCACTACACTCCAGCCTGGGTGACAGAGTGAGACTCCGTTTCAAAAATAAATAAATAAATAAGCAATGTTCCTCCTCAGATCAGAACTGTGAGTTTTATCCTGAACTCTTACATGTGTTTCCTCTTTCTATCTTAGCAACGATCTCAAAAGAGATCGGATTCCTTTTGCAAAGGATGAGTTAGTCCTCATAAGTGGAAGCTGGGTCCTCAGTAGACCCTCTGGATTTGAGGATGAAGTTTAGAAGTGCTCGGGACCATAGCTGCGGGTCTGATTTGAGGACAAGAAAGCCAAATCAAGGGGGCAGAAACCACGGGTGTGGAGAGGTGGGGAGGAGAAAACAAGGAACATAAAAACCAAATGAAAACCATCAGTGTGGCATTTGTGGCACAGAAAACCTTTCAAGTTTTTATTGGAGAAGATTTCCCGGGTTAGGTTTTTAAGGGGATCATACAGAGAATCAGGGATGCTTGATTATCTGGTTCTATTTCCTTTCTGTGGTCTCAAATTTTTTTAAAGAATATTTTATGTGTTTGTTTTTAAAACTGGTGAATGAACAGACCTCACTTTTTGTAATATTTGGGCTTCTCAGAACCATGAGTCATTGATATGTTATCACTGGAGCCAGGCTTAAAATCTGATGTTTAATGAGCACAGTTAAGGGGCAGAGCCTTTGTCTTCTAGAAATGCTCAAGCACAGAAACACCCGGGAGGCACTGGGCAAAACGCCCTCCTGGGAGCCAGTGGGGTAGGAAGACACAGAGGCCCAGCCCTGTCCGGGTAGCCTGCCTTCTGTGTGACTCACCTGCCTTTTCTGAGCTTCATTCACATTGAAGTGGAGAGACTGCCCTGGGGAGCCTCAGGGCTTTACCTGGACGGCCTTGGTGCTCACATTCCGGTTCTCCTGGTACCCGCTGGCTCCCAGGGTCCAGTTTGCCAAGCAAGTGACGGGCAATGGGGGAGGGATGAGGCCCAAAAGCTCAGCTTTCTTTTCTAAGCCCTGCTGACCTAACGTGCATTTAAGCTATTTCTTCACCTTCGAAAGGAGCCTGTCCCCACCCTTGATTCTGTATTTCCCGCTGCTCTAACCCCGCTCATCTGTAAAACGAGGCATAGAAGAGCCCCATCTCCTAGGGCAGTAGTTTTCAAAGTGGAACCCATCTCTTGGGAAGTTTTGGGGGTTTTTTTTTTCGGTTTTTTTGGAGGGGGGGTTGTTGTTGTTTTGAGATGGAGTCTTGCTCTGTCATTCAGGCTGGAGTGCAGTGGCGTGATCTCAACTCATTGCAACCTCCATCTCCTGGGTTCAAGGGATTCTTCTGCCTCAGTCTCCTGAGTAGCTGGGATTGCAGGTGCGCACCATGACACCCGGCTAATTTTTGTATTTTTGGTAGAAATGGGTTTTCACCATGTTGGCCAGACTGGTGTCAAGCTCCTGACCTCAGTGATCTGCCTGCCTCGGCCTTCCAAAGTGCTGGGATTCCAGGCATGAGCCATTGCACCAGGCCCACCTTGGGAAATTTTTAGAAAGCAAATTCTGGAACCCCATCCCAGACCTACTGAATCAGAAACTGGGGGATATGCTCTGCACTCTGAGCTTTCAGGGGCCTCCATGGGATTCCGTTACAGCTGGAGTTTGAGAACCAGCATCATAGGGTTGTTGGGAAGATGACCTGAGAAGCATGCATGAAATGCTCAGAACAGTGCTTGCACCTAAGACTTCTTTAGCTATTGGCATCCCAGGAAGTCATGGAGATGCTCTCCCTCTGGAGCAACCCCAGGGCAGGTGCATCGGCAAGCTGAGCCTCTCACAGCACAGAGGCTTCTCTGTCTTCACCACCCACTAAAGTGACACAGGGTGCCAAGGGGGAAAAATACAAGTTCCTACATTAGTAAGGAAAGACTTTATTACTACAAGATATTGCAAGAAGAAGATGCTCAAAGACGAAACCAGAAGTGTTTCAGGAAAAAGGTAGATGAGCAATGAATGCTTTCCTATGCAGAGACCATGGGACCGCTGTCTGTGAAGAAGAGTAAGGGGTGGGGGTTGGTAAAAGCTGCCGTGTGGGGATCTTGAAACTTGTTTTTCAAGACAGGTACTCCTTCTGTTGCCCAGGCTGGGTGCAGTGCAATCATACTTCACTGCACCCTCGGCCTCCTGGGCTCAAGCCATTCTCCCGCTTCAGCCTCCTGAGTTGCTGGGACTATAGGCATGCACCACCAGGCTTGGCTATTTTTATTTATTTTTTGTAGAGACAAGTTCTCCCTATGTGGCCCAGGCTGGTCTTAAACTCAGCTCAAGCAATCCTCCTGCCTCGGCCTTCCAAAGTGCTGAGATTACAGGTGTGAGCCACTCACGATGCCCTGCCAGGGTCTTGAAATTTAAAAAGCTGTGTCAAGCATTGCAAGGGAAAGGCCTGGTGAGAAATGTTATCAGTACTTAGGTACATTGAGGCAGGGATCTGAGGCTGAGATGGAGCAAAGAAGTCACAGTGTGGGAAGTTGCTATGGGGTGTAGGGCCCAACTGCCTTAGTCAAGCCAGCCTCGAGTTGCAGTAAATGCAGTTTTCATCAGCGTTGTCAAGAAACTGATTTTTACTTATGCCATGTGTAGCAGGGTGTTTATAGCCCCCACTGATATCAGGTCTTAATTCCTGGACCCTGAAGCTGTTATCTTATACAGCAAAGACTTTGAAAATGTAATTCCATGAAGAGTTTCGAAATGGAACGGTTATTCTGGGTTACCTGGGTGAGCCCTAAATGCAATCACAGGTGTCCTTACAAGAGGGAGGGAGATTAGACACAGACAGAAGAGATGGCAATGTAGTCACAGGGATTGGAGGGATGCGGCCACAAGTCAAGGAATGTGAGCAACCACCAGTGCTGGGAGAAGCGAGGCACAGGTTCTCCCCTAGAGCCTTGGGAGGAGGGAAGAGAGGGAGCCCCATCACACCTGGTCTTTAGCCCAGTGATGCTGATTTAGGACTTCTGGCCTCCTTACCTGTGAGGGAATAAAGGACTACTGTTTCAAGGCATCAGGTTTGTGGGGATTTGTTACCGCAGACACAGGAAATGATTACACCTTGTTTCTTGAAAAGACTTTTTGAGGTTTGAGGAAGTTTTCAGATTTGGCTGAGAGTTTGTGGATTACTGTTATAGAGCAAGGGAGAAATTCCACAATTTCTCTTGTGAATCGGTTTCCTTGTTACCTACTATACAAAGATTCTTCACCATAATTCCATTTAAATATATCTGTCCTGTTCTATTTGCCATAGAACTGAAATTACTATAGGGAACCAGATATTTAAATATGGAAAGGATGAACCTCAGAAAAGCTGTTAGGAAAGTGAAGAACATGGAAGTGAATTTTCATACTATACCAGAAGAGGAGAACTAGCACCAAGTAAGAACTGAATTCCTGTTGATGGATTTACGTGCTTGATGAATTTGGCTGACAGTTTAACTCTACAGGAAAAGCACAGTTACAGTAACCCAGAAAAGTAGTTACTTCATAAGTGGTTTCATATGAACCTCAAGTCATGAACAGGCTGGTTTCTATATGATTATCAATGGTAATAAACCATTTTGCAAATGGACACTTTGCTGGATAATGCTTCTTATATAATAAGAATAATTCTTGGTTCAGTGAATCTAAACAAATCGGAGGGAATTATTGTACTGGGGAGAGGTGTTAAGTGATGTCGGGGTCTTGAATGTCACCACACTATGTTTGCCAGTTCCCCAATGGTTTAAACCTTCCAGAGACTGGGTAAAGAATTATATCCTCTGTTATTTATTTACTTATTTATTTATTTTTGAGACAGAGTCTCTTTCTGCAGCCCAGGCTGGAGTGCAATGGCACAAACTCAGCTCACTGCAACCTGTGCCTTCAGGGTTCAAGTGATTCTCCTACCTCAGCCTCCCCAACAGCTGGGACTACAGGCATGCACCACCATATCCAGCTAATTTTTTTGTGTTTTTAGTAGAGACAGGGTTTCACCACGTTGGCCAGGATGGTCTCGAACTCCTGACCTCAATAATCCACCTGCCTCAGCCTCCCAAAGTGCTGGGATTACAGACGTGAGCCACTGTACCTGGCCTACAACCTCTTTTAATAGTAAGTTAAAAGAAAGCTACACAGATGCACGTGAGAATATACTTTCACAGATACTGCGTTTTAAATAGGAATCAGAAAGTTCTGCCAACTGCATTTTATTAAAGGCATGGCCAAGGTTTGGTTGCTTCACTAAAATATGACCATTTTAAAAATTATCAGTCATCAAAATTATTTTGCAAAGAAATATGAATAGAAGAGTAGGGAAAGAAACAACTATCTAAATATATCTGTCCTGGCTAGTAATAGCACATTTCTGTATCGCATTATTTCACAGATACGTATAAATAGGTATAAACAGATGTCCTAAGTTAGAGCAATAATGTCTTCCACCCTCTTGCTTATTGGCTTTCTCCCATATTTCTTCTGCATTTACATTTTTTCTGGTATAATTTCAGATTTGAGGCGCACTTGGTATGAAAAGGGTCCATGTTTTCTCCACTACATTTGTCTCACATTCCAAAACACAAAGGGGATGCCATTCTTCAGAGAAGCACCAGCCACTTGGCCTGCTGCTGGACTATTGCTTAAGGCACAGATCTGAATGCCCTGGCAGGTTTCTCCACCCTACAGTCTTAGGGAGCTGTGGCCCAAGGGCAACTGCAAAACCCACGTGTTAGAATAACTTAGCTTTCTTGTGATACTAAGTAAACAAACAGACAATGGCCCGAGTATATGGCAATAGAACTCTGCCCCACAGAAGAAATGAAGCGTAATACCTGCAGAGATCAGCTCAGAACAGTCAGGACTTACTCAATGGCTGACAGCTTCCTTATTTTTGCCTCTGCTTCCAACCCAGGACAAACCAGAAAACCCAAATACACTCCACAAACAAGTGACATAATATATTCCATCTCTAGTTATCCCTCCTCCAGCTTCTCCAGAGTGACAACACTCTGCAAAGAGGACATACTTGAAGTCACCCCCTTTTTCCACTAAAGCTTTTCCTCTTCCCTGTCTTTATATTACCTCCTTTGTAATAGCAAGTTCTGGATACATAGCCTCTGTTTGTTCTTACGGGGTGGTCTTCATTTATTTCCATGTGTGAATGATGATTGTGTTAAACACAATGATTAATT
>NW_016107511.1:712979-752313 GCF_001604975.1 Cebus imitator | reverse complement strand
TGAGAAGGTGTCTCACTCTGTCACCCAGGCTGGAGTGCAGTGGCGCATGCCCTGCTCAGCTCACTACAACCTCCACCTCCTGAGCTCCAGCAATCCTCCCACCTCAGTCTCCTGAGCAGCTGGGACTACAGGCATGGGTCACCATGCCTGGCTAAATTATTTTTTTTATTTTTGGTAGGGGTAGGATTTCACCATGTTGCCCAGTCTGGACTCAAACTCCTAGGCTCAGGAGCTCCATCTATCTTGGTCTACAATACGATATACTTTTATACTTTTTATATAACCACCTGAGAGCTTTGGCCCCTAGTTGTGTTTGAGAGGGAAAAGCTGCCATTTTTTTTTTCCCTTTTCTTTTCTTTTTTCCAGCACAAGCGACACAGAAAAAGCTGCAATTTTTTAAAGAAAGTATGCATAACTATTAATAAATTGATTTTATAAAACATGTATTTGCCTGATTGTGCTTCTGAAAAGTTGTCAGTTTGTTTTTAATTTGTAAAAAGAAATTCTATAGCCAAATTAAATTTAAGAGAATTTAATTGAGCAAAGAACGATTTGTGAATCTGGCAGCCTCCTCCACCAGAGTAGGCTCAGAGAGAATCCAGTGCTGCCATGTGGGGGAAGATTTATAGTCAGGAAAGGGAAAGTGAAGCACAGAAACTGCAGGATTGGTTACAGCACCATGTTTGCCTTATTTCAACTTGGTTTGAACAGCGGAACCTCTGATTTACAGAAACTCGTGGATGGGCACAAGAGTAGGCTACAGTCTGTTTACACCTCCATCTAGGTTACAGTTCGCTATGTACAGAGAAAGCTTTAGGCCAAATTTAAATCACATAGGGAGGCAGCTTTAGGCTAAAGTTGATTTAACAAATTTTCAAATTAACAAATAAAAACCGTGGATATTATTCACTTTAATCTTTAAGAGTTTAATCGGCCAGGCGCCTTGGCTCACGCCTGTAATCTCAGCACTTTGGGAGGCCGAGGCGGGTGGATCACGAGGTCAGGAGAACGAGACCATTCTGGTCAACCTGGTGAAACTCCGTCTCTACTAAAAATATAAAACTTAGCCACGCGTAGTGGCGCGTGCCTGTAGGGGAGGCTGACGCACCGGGAAGGTGGAGGTTGTAGTGAGCCGAGATCGCGCCATTGCACTCCAGTCTATGCGACAGAGCGAGACTCCACCTAAAATACAAAAAAGTTTATTAATCAATATGCATTATAACTTCATTTTTATATAAAAAAAATATATATATATATGCCTAGAAAAGAGTTATGGAGAGGGGACAAGGGATGTTTTTATTTATTTATTTTGAGACAGACGTTTGCTCTTGTCGTCCAGGCTGGAGTGCAATGGAGCGATCTCGGTTCACTGTGACCTGCGCCTCCCAAGTTCAGGCGATTCTCCTGCCTCAGCCTCCAGAGCTAGCTGGGGTTACAGGCGCCCGCCACCATGCCAAGCTAATTTTTTTGTATTTTTAGTAGAGACGGAGTTTCACCATGTTGGCCAGGCTGGTCTTGAACTCCTGACTTCAGGTGATCTACTCACCTCGGCCTCCCAGAGTGCTGGGATTACAGGCATAAGCCAGCGCACCCGACTGGGATGTTTATTTTCTAAAACATTATTTTCCATAATGCATGTTTTTTATATAACTTTAAAAAGAATTAGAAACGTTTCTGAATTATTAATGATTTCCTTAAATCTTTATATATATTTCTCCATAAAGAGCAGTTCCTCAAACTGCTTCACCTCAACCCTGATATTAAATATTTTAAAAGTAAATTTATTAAATCTCAGAAGAAGCACCCTTTGAATACTCAGGAAGACGTTGTAACCCATAAGAAGACAGTAGGGAAGTAAAAGCAGTTTCCACCACTCTCAGATTGGCAGTGGTGGCTCACACCTGTAATCCCAGCACTTTCGGCAGGCCAAGAAGGGAGGATCGCTTGAAGCCAGGAATTCAAGAGTTGCCTAAGGTAACACATAGCCAGACTCCATCACTACAAAAACGCAATTTCACCGTTCTCAACGCTTTTCTCCTTTTTCTTAACCAAATATTTCTGTAACTTTTTTTTTTTTTTTTTTTTTTTTTTTGATATTGAAAGACATGGGAGAGGAAAGAATCCCTGAATGCAAGAGACTGGAAAGGATGCACGACAAAACGCCCCGCTGTCTCTGGACGCCCTACCAGCCAATCCCCTCCCTCCTGGGGTCCTGTCTCAACCATCCCATCCCGTGCTTTGGGCGTGCCTTTCCCTACCAGATTCTTCTAAAGCCCTGCTGCACCCGCCCTTAAGAGGGAGGTAATGCTTCTGCGGGGGGCTGTGCCTTCTTCCACTCGGCCCCACCTTCGCCGTGGACTAAACAGGAGCCATTGGACTAAGTACCCTGGCTCCGGGCCCTGCAGACTTTCACCAAAAACTCAAAGGCTAAGGAAAAGTAGGGTTAGGCTGAAATGCCACTCAGTGCTCGCTGTAAACTTCTTTCCAGGAACCACCCGCGCAGCGTAGTAAGTCAGAATACTTAGTAGATCTGAGCCCGCCAGGGAGGCGCCTGCCCCTCCTCCGCGCAGCCCCCGGGCTCCTGGCTCCGCTCCCCGGACCCCGGGTCCATTGAGGCAGGCGCGCCCAGACCTGAGACAGGCTGGGATCGGGCGGTGTCACGTGCGGGCTCAGAGCACCAGGGGCCCCGCCCAGTGGCCGGCGCAGCCAATCGCAGCGCGGGCAGGCGGTGGGGGCGGGGGAGGCCGCCTGGAAACTTAAATCCCGAGCCGCGCGCACCTGGTCCAGAACCGCCAGCTGCTGTAAGCTCAGTCTTGTCTGCGCATCTCCGACGGCTGCTGGTGAGCGCCCCCGACCAGACCGAGGGGCAGGGCCAACAGCGACTGGAGGAGGGAATCCCCTAGAGGGACAAGGTAGAGGAGGCAGGCGCGACCCCTGGGAGTGAGAGCTTCTGCCCCGAGCTCTGCCAGCCTCGAAGTGGGGAACCGGGGAGGGCGGTTGGAGACCCCAGGGAGGGCCCGGGCGGTGCAGGTCAGTCACTCTGCGGGCTTCACCGCCGCACCCCGGCCGCGGAGCCCCAGCTCCCTGCACCACCGCAAACATCCTCAGGACGTGGCCGGTGCGTGCGCAGGGCGGGAGCCGGCAGCGCGCCCACCGCCCCGGCCCTAACCCGCCCGGAGCTCCCACTGGGGGCCTGGCGAAGAGCCCCGTGAGCTGCCTGCCCCGGTCTGCGCCCTGGCCCTGGGGCCCCTGCCTTCCAGCGGCGCGGCCTCGTGACCCTGTCAGTGTTTAGGGGAGTGAGTGGGGATGTTGGTAGCACAGACCCAAGTGTGGGACGGTGGAGCAGCGAGTGCTCTCCTTCCCAGTGTATCCTGGAAAGGCATTCCAGAAAGCTTTCATTCCAGGAGGAGAGGTTGGAAGACCTCGCTCATCTCCTGATGTGTATCAGCCAAGAACCTGTGAGGTGCTGTTCCTTGGGGATCACCCTGCCCCTGCTTGGGATGGTGTGTCCTCATTAGTGAGGTTTTGCCTGGATGACCTCAGTACAATTGGTGCAACACCTGGACCAACTGTTTCCTAGTTTCCTAGTTGTTGCCTTAAACTTCTCACCCGTCAGGTATCTTCACACCCCTCTCATATCTGATACCCTAAATTATCGCATATGCTGTTTCAACTTCTAGAACTCTGTGCAGCCTGCTTTTCATTTTGGTGGACCCTTCAAATACCTTGACTTGGCCTGTTTCTCGCAGCCTCTTCCACCGTCTTTGGGGAAATGCTAAGGAGAATAATAGAAATATTTTTATTCCACTGGGGCTGTAAAATGGCTTTTTGGACTCATCTAATCAGATACTCATTTCTTTTCCTTTTCTAGGTTTTTGAAATATGAATCTTTCACTCATCCTCGCTGCCTTTTGCTTGGGAATAGCCTATGCTGCTCCAAAATTTGACCAAAATTTAGATACACAGTGGTATCAGTGGAAGGCAACACACAGGAGATTATACAGCACGGTTGGTAACATCTGAAACTGTCCAGAGGGACTCTGGAGAGAATGGTCCTTGCTGTTCCGAGTTGACAGCCAGAGAGTAGCTTCTAGAGTCCAGACCTTACCAGGCAATAACCTAACAGCACCCGTTATGAATGCAGTATGGGCATATATCTCCATTGTGTCTCGGCTTAGGGAACAGCTGAAGTATCAAGCCATCCCTGGCCATGATTTCTCTCCCATTTCTGCCCACAGATCGGCTCGGTGAGCATGGGTTGGGTAAGTAGACATAATGTCCATCAGCTTTCTGTTTGCCTCCAGAATGAAGAAGGCTGGAGGAGAGCCGTGTGGGAAAAGAATATGAAAATGATTGAACTGCACAATGGGGAATACAGCCAAGGGAAACATGGCTTCACAATGGCCATGAATGCTTTTGGTGACATGGTGAGTGTGGCGAGGATTGTTGAACTCTGTGCTGCTTCCCCTCAATTCTTCACCAAAACAGTCTTGCTTTTAACATTTTATTTACTTCTCCTTGAAGACCAATGAAGAATTCAGGCAGGTGATGATTTGCTTTCGAAACCAGAAACACAAGAACGGAAAAGTGTTCCGTGGGCCTCTGCTTCTTGATCTCCCTAAATCTGTGGATTGGAGAAAGAAAGGCTACGTGACTCCAGTGAAGAATCAGGTGAGACAGCGTCAGATTCAGACCTCCGGTCTCCACAGGAAAGCCAAGAAGAAAATTGGTATCGTTGCTTTGGTAGATGGTGGCACAACATATGGTGATGGGTGTTTTTAAAGAAAATTCAGATAATTCAGGTATATGGGCTACTGTCAGTTTTTGTATTGGTCTTGTAAACTGACAGCTTTTTTATTCCCTGTTTAGAAACAGTGTGGTTCTTGTTGGGCGTTTAGTGCTACTGGTGCTCTTGAAGGACAGATGTTCCGGAAAACGGGGAAGCTTGTCCCACTGAGCGAGCAGAATCTGGTGGACTGTTCACGTCATCAAGGCAATCAGGGCTGCAATGGTGGCTTCATGAATTATGCCTTCCGGTATGTGAAGGAGAACGGAGGCCTGGACTCTGAGGCATCCTACCCATATGAAGCAAAGGTAAATGGAGCTCCTTATCTTGTTATTCATGCTCTGCTTTTGGAAAGTGGAATCCTTTCAGTGATAACAGATATTTTTTTCAGAATTCACATTTTAGATGGTAGAATATACATCTATAAACTGTGAGTATTGTCGTTATAAATTATTAACCTTTCCACAGCTCTCTGATTAGATGGTCAACAGCTAATGTTAACACATAGCTAACATTAGATGGTTAACACATAGCTGTTCTTGCTTCCACATAACATGAAGAATAAGCAAACTATTCTATAAATAATAGAACTTTATCAGCTGTGAGAATTTTTTTATGGACAGATTGACCTAGGGGTTCACATGGAAGAAATGTCAACTAATTTTTCAGTTTCAAATCAACAATTAGCGTTTTGTTTCCTGGAATGATTTATAAGGGTGTTGATTTGGAAATCCTAAGTTGCAAATCACTGAGTGTTTTGGTTCTAGAACTGATGTTCCCCAGGAGGTAGATGGTATTGATCAAGTTTCTCCCCCTTTAACTTTTAAAGGATGGAATCTGTAAGTACAAACCTGAGAATTCTGTTGCTAATGACACCGGCTTCGTGGTGATCCCTAATCATGAGAAGGAACTGATGAAGGCAGTTGCAACTGTGGGGCCCATCTCTGTTGCTGTTGATGCAAGCCATTCGTCCTTCCAGTTCTACAAATCAGGTAAGTGTTTGTCATTTTATTATAGAAATTTAAGCAGAATTGGGCAATACCACCATGATTGGTTCTTTGATGTGAAGTCCTGCTTTGCAGGAATGTAGTATTTTGAGAGTGTGCATTTAACATACTGCTGTTTCCATTTGACATGAGAAATGCTTAGTTATGTTAAAATTTTCATAAATATTATTAAATGACTATGTAATTGTATAGAGACAACCTAATTTTCCAAACGATTTTCCAGTTGCTGGGCCTACTTTTCTCAAGGTTTTTTACTGCTGTAATTAGGACTACAAATAACCCCCTTCAAGTTTCTGTTTGTTTATTTTGGTGCTGTTTTAGACTGACATCCTAGGAGTAGAAAGGAATTATGCTGATTGGTATTTGGGCTCAGAGATAAGTATCTCTAAATCACCTTAGCTGTAAACAATAAGTTTTATCTTTTGGGTTTTCTTTTTCTTTAGGTAGAAAATATCGTGAACATTAGTTGAAGTTAGTTGATTTCTAGTGAGATGAGGTTGACTTTTTTCCTTTATCAGCCATTACCATATTCTGACCAATATTGTTTGGGTCCTTATTTAATATTTGTTTATGACATTTCACTGAATTTAGAGATGCCTCCCTTACAGTGGGTGGTAGGGTGAGTTACTGTCACATGTCACTGGGAGCTTCTCCCCCCAGCATTGATTTTTACTCTCCCAGGCATTTATTTTGAACAAAAGTGCAGCAGCAAAAACCTAGATCATGGTGTTCTGGTGGTTGGCTACGGTGTTGAAGGAGCAAATTCAAAAGACAACAAGTATTGGCTCATCAAAAACAGGTATAAAACTCGAAGTATTATATTTTGAATTGAAAAGGGAATTTTTATTTCAAATCAGTATTTGGATACAAGTTCACAAAAGCTCAATTTTGAGATCCCAGAAGTCTTTCTTCTACTTAGAGTGAACACAGAAATATTAATGTTTAGCTTTTTGGGGTTATTACTATGTGTTGGTCATATTTTATTACTAAGTTTAAAAAATTTTTCTAATTCTGAAACACATTAGGCCTCCAGGGTTTCAGAGGAAGCACTGTGGACCTCTAGGTTTGAGAGCTGATAGCTTTTCTCTGTCTCTAAGTTTTCAACAAGGAATAGTAAGCAGAAACACCTGCCACTGCTGGCTCTTTGTTAAGTCTGAAAGATCATGCGGGAATCTAGTGGTCTGTGCACCCTTCTATTGGCATTGGGTGCCCCATCATCGAATTTCACTCCCCAGCTCTCAGGCTTTGAAGGTTGTCAGAATCTATTTTTCTCACAATTAGCATTCTTTAACTGAGATGTGATATAAGGTAGCATGTGGAGACAGACTGCTACATTGGAATTCCAGTTCTTCCTCAGTATCTTAAAAAGTTAAGGACCCACAATAATCAATACATTTATTTATTTATTTATTTGAGATGGAGTCTTGCTCTGTCACCCAGGCTAAAGTGCAGTGGCACGATCTCAGCTCACTGCAACCTCTGCCTCCCAGGTTCAAGTGATTCTCCTGCCTGTAGCTGGGACTACAGGGACACGCCACCGTATCCAGCTAATTTTTTTTGTATTTTTTAGTAGAGTTGGGGTTTCACCACGTGGGCCAGGCTGCTGTCTAACACCTGACCTCATGTGATCCACCCTCCTCCACCTCCCAAAGTGCTGGGATTACATACGTGAGCCACCGTGCCCAGCCCATTTTATTTTATTTTGAGATGGAGTCTTGCTCTGACACTCAGGCTAGAGTACGGTGGCACGATCTTGGCTCACTGTAGCCTCCACCACCTGGGTTCGTGTGATTTTCCTGCCTCAGCCTTCCAAGTAGCTGGGACTATAGGCATGCGTCATCACATGCAGTAATTTCTGTGGGGTTTGTTTGTTTTCTTTTGAGATAGAGCTTTGCTCTTGTTGCCCAGGCTGGAGGGCAATGGTACAATCTTGGCTCACTGGAGCCTCTGCCTCCTGGGTTCAAGTGATGATTCTCCTGCCTCAGCCTCGCAAGTAGCTAGGATTACAGGCATGCACCACCACGCCCAGCTACTTTTTAAAATTTTTTTAAATTTAGTAGAGGCTGGGTTTCACCATGTTGGTCAAGCTGGTCTTGAACTCCTGACCTCAGATGATCCACCTGCCTCAGACTCCCATAGCGCTGGGATTACAAGTGTGAGCCACTGTGCTGGGCTGACTTTTGTTTTTTTAATAGAGATGAGGTTTCACCAGATTGGCCAGGCTGGTCTCAAACTCGTGACCTCAAGTGATCTGGCTGCCTTGGCCTCCTAAAGTGCGGGGGTTACAGCTGTGAGCCACCGTGCCCGGCCTCAATACATTTATAAATAGATATTAACAGCACTTAATAGTGCCTGACACATGGGAAGCACTGTTAAGTATTAGCTATAATTATTAATGGAGCTAATTTTCTTTTGATTCTTTGCATAAAATGGAAAACCTGCTCCTCTTTCAGCTGGGGTCCAGAATGGGGCTTGAATGGCTATATAAAAATCGCCAAAGACAAGAACAACCACTGTGGAATTGCCACATCAGCCAGCTACCCCATCGTGTGAGCCGATGGATGGTGAGGAAGAAGGACTTAAGGACAGCATGTCGGGGGATTTTTATCTTGAAACCAAACGCTTATTGTGTAAGATGAACCGCTTGAATCATTGAGGATCCAAGTTGTGATTTGAATTCTGTGACATTTTTACAAGGGTAAAATGTTACCACTACTTTATGATATTGAAGACTCATTACTTAATTCTGACTTGTGAATTTTCATTTTTTAAAAAGATATACAAAACAGTTTAAAATAAATTTTAATTCATATGTAAAGGTGTTCCTTTTCTATGTTTAATGCATTGGCTTTTTGTGTAGTCAGGAAATACAACTGAGCTCTGAAATAATAACTCCAAGTTAATAACTCCATGATGTATTAGGAGAAAGATGCTGGGTGGCTTCCTGGCCCTTCTAGTTATAAAAATACAGATTTTATGTCAGCTTCCCAGAACTATGTGTGACCCAACTCTTGAATCTACCAAAATTTGACAAACAATTTGGAAGGACAAACCTAAATTTTTTTTTAGTAAAGGAAAAAGAGTTGACTTTTTAGAAAAGCGAATAGGCACAGATTCATAGGTTTTAGATAGGAGGAAGGGAGATGTCTTCTTCCTTTGACACATAACCTCAAGATGGTTAGGGTCTGTGACAAAAAGTGAAGTTGCTTGTTATTGGAGCCTCTCTCTGAATTGCTGGTGACCACCTTGCAGTCTGAGGAAGAATCAGGTGCAAGTAGATTGCCAGGGCTATTTTGTTTTCATTCTAAGTCTCTGATGACATATTCCACCTAGCTCTTCTAGAAAAGCTTCTTTGTTAACTAACGTTAGCAAAAATAAATTTACTGGTGTGGTTAACAAATCTCAGGCAATTGACAATAGCTAGAAAAATATGTTCAGGGCCCGCAAGAGATCAGGCTGGGCTACAGAAAGAGGCCTCTGGTTGAAGATGGATAAGAGATCACAAGCAAAAGGTCAGAATAAACTCGAAACGGGGGGAGAAAAGGCTAAGCATATAGTTACATGGGTAGTAAATACAAGTAAAACTCTATCTTTGCATATTTAAAATACTGGAAGAAAGTACACCAAACTTGTGGGTGAATTATGGGCAATTAATTTCTTTAACTTGTTTAGGGGAAAGCATGTATTTTTATGAGCAGGAAAAAATAGTAAAGATATACCCACATTCTGCAGGCTGATGGAGAGCCCTGTGTGTGTTTAAAAATACCGTGTTTCCAGCCAAATAAGAAAACTCGGGGGATGGGCTGGTGAAATTTAATTGAGAGGTGATCCATTGTGAAGGCAATGGGAGATACAGGGACTGTATATCCCAAAACGCTTCGATAGCCTGTGTCCATAGCCATCTGAAAAATCCAACGTAGCAGATTCAGTCTGAGTTTTCTCTGAGAAAGGATTCCTTTGCCTTTGCAGCAGCAGGCTGACTCGGTATCCTCCACAGATTCCTAGAACAACAACCCAAGGCTCTAAGGAAACATCTAAGCACTAAATTGAATGAAAGAGCGATGGCTTTTTAATCAAATAATAAAATTTCAAATCTGTCAAGACACTACCCCTCAGAAAGCTAAAATCAAGATTTTATAATTTTCAAAGACCTTTGAAATATTTTAAACTTGTGAAAAGTTACAAACCTTGTGTGTTGTCTAAAAGCATTTTTCAAACAATCCAGTAGACTTGAAAAATCTAGTCTGAAGCACAAACTTAACCAGCATTTCCTATACTCAAACATCTAAATTGTTTGTTTTCCTACTTGAATTGCAAAGAAAATAAGGAAGGGTGAGATAGAAATGATTCAGCATATTAAGAGGGAGGAGTCTGCTGATGTGGGAGTGTAGTTATGACATTTGGCCATCATACTAGAGGCGATGGACTCAGTAATTAGGAAACATCCCCTCAGCCCGACATGTTTTTCACGTGTGTGTTTTGCCTGCAAAAGTTGAAACTGTGTTTTCTAAATTTATTTCCCTTTTAACGGATACAAAATTCTAAAAAGCAAAAAAAAACTTCTCTGTATTAAAAATAAATATTAGTAAATGTATATGTACAGTCATGTGTTGCTTAATGACGGGGATACATTCTGAGAAATTTGTCTCGGGTGATTTCATCGTGACGTGAACATCACAGAGTGCACTGACACAAACATAGATGGTGTAGCCTGTTACACACCTAGGCTATATGCTGCAGCCTGTTGCTCCTAGGCTGCACACCAGTGCAGCATGTCACTGTGCTGAATACCATAGACAGTTGTAACACAGTGGTATTTGTATATCTGAACAGAGAAAAGTGTGGTAAAAATAGAGTATCACAATTTTATGGGACCACTATAGTATCTGCAGTAGTCACTGACCAAAACCTCCCGTGGTACATGACTTGTTTGTATGTATATCTCAATTGTAAACAATTTCACAAATGTTCATTATTTTTAAGTAAGTTAGTAAGTAAAACTATGACTAAGCTTCACAATGTTCTCTTTCTGCAGTGTATTCATTCATTCAGTTACAGTTGATCCTTGAACAATACAGAGGTTGGGGCACCAATCCCTGTGCAGCCAAATACCTACATGTAACTTTAATTCCTCCAAAACTTTTCTACTGATAGCCTACTGTTGGCTGGAAGACTTGCTGATAACATAAACAGCCAGTCAACACATGCTTTGTGTATGTATTATACAATACTACATTCTTACAATAAGCTAGAGAAAAAATGTCATTAAAAACATCATAAGGAATATAAATTATATTTACTAAGTGAGAGTAGATCATCGTAAAGGTCTTTATCACTGTTGTCTGCACATTGAATAGGCTCAGGAGGAGGAGGAGGAAGAAGCAGGGTTGGACTTGCCGTCTCAAGTTGCAGAGGTGGAAGAAAATCTGTGTATAAGTAGACCCTCCATTCAAACTCATGTTGTTCAATGGTCAGCTCTGTTTATTGGGCTCCTATGCAACAGCAGTGTAGCACTGGGCTGGGCTTGGGGGACACAAGAGTGAAGCAAACAGTTACAGAATTTTATACCAGAATTTTAAATCCCTCCCTTGGAGCTTACATTCTCATGTTGCTGAGTCCATGCCTAACCTCCACCTTGCCACCAGGGCCACTTTGTTCATGGGCCCCAGGGTGGCTGGGGAAAGAGGCTGATTGGTATTCCTATCCACTCAGTTATTAAAATCCTCCTTTGCCGAGGTCACCCCTCCGTGAGAATTCACATGGGATACAAATATCTTCACCTCTTTTTTTTTTTTAACCCGGAGAGGTCTGTTCAGATATGCATTCCCCAGACCACTTTATAACCAATTTGCCAATCATGTTCATGACAAGTCCATGGCTACCCAGCCAAATCATTAACTGTAGCCCACTAAGTGGTATATAATCATACATCTGGTTATTTCTTCTCCCAAGGACAATGAACAGGCAAGTACACTGCTGAAAGTTTTATTTTCCTTCACCTCTGTTCTTCAGGGACGTCTCAGAGAGGGGCTGTAATACCGCAGCATCCACCGCTGATTGGCACCTGGATATTGTACAGAACCATCTGTAAATCAGGCCCAAGTTTTCTCTTCCTCAGCCAAATGATGATAGAACTCCCATAGGTGTGGGCTGGGAAAGAAAACATGATGTAGTAGGATTGAGGACTGTCAGTGTTGGGACCACTTGTTCCTGTAACACCTGTGCCTTCAGCCCCCCATGCCCCATCACACATAACAGCCATCCCTTGATATCCATGGGGGATTGGCTCCATGACCCCCTGCAGATACCAAAATCCACCAGTGCTCAAGTTCCCTGTATAAAATGGTGTCGTATTTACATATAACCCACACACATTCTCCCTTATACTTTATCTCTGGATTCCTTTTAATGCCTAGCACGTTGAAAGTGTTATGTAAGTAGTTGTTACACTGTACTTTTTTAGGGAATAATGACAAGATAAAGAAGTCTGTACATGTTCAGCACAGCTACTTCTATCCTTTGTTTAAAAGAAAATTTCTATCCGGTGGTTGCATCCCACACAGTTTGAACTGCAAGGGTTCACGGATGCAAAACCCATGGATACGCAAGACCAGATGTATACCACTTCATCTGATGTTGGAGTGCTGTTCTGCATACCTAACTATGGCTTGGTGGTCAGACAATACTTAGGTTGCAGGGCAGCTAAGTGGCCCATGATCGAGCAGTCTCTACTAAGCTCCAGACGCAGGCCAAACCTGCTTCTCAAAAGCAGAGTAGTTACCAGCGGAAGACGGCACGCTTCCAAGTCCTAGGGTCCACTCTGTGATTTGCCTGTTGAGGCCTGCCAGTGGTTTCACATAGCATCCCTATCTGCCACTGCCACTTCAAGCACCATTGGATCTCCTGGGACATAAAGCCCAAATGGGAGAGCAGCTTGCACAGCAGACTGGACCTGTTGCAGAGCCCACTCTTATCCTGGGCTTAAAACTAGCAGTTGCCTCTGAAATCCAAAGAGGGCCTAACGGTATTATGCCCCCTTTTTTTTTTTTTTTTTTTGGTTGTACAAGGGGCTAGATGCAACACTTCAGAAGGGGTATCTTCACTTTAGAAGGGATATCTCAACCACTAGACTCCTAGAACTTTCACTGAAGTGAAAGGCCCTTGAATTTTTGTAGGATTTATTTTCCACCTCTGACACGCAAATGTCTTAGCAATAAAGTCTAGAATAGTTGCTACTTCTTACTAGCTCCAATCAGCATTATGTCATCAATGTAATGGACCAGCGGTGATTGATATCTTATAGAAGGGAAAGGCAATTAAGATCTGTTCAGATTAAATTATGACATAGGGCTGGAGAGTTGGCATACACCTGACGTAGGACAATGGTGTATTGCGGGCTTGCCACCTGAGACCAAACTATTTCTGGTGGTCTCTACTAACAGATATCAGGGAAAAAATATCTTCTACATCAATAAGTGCATACCAGGTACCAGGGGATATGTTAATTTACGCAAGCTATGAAGCCACATTTGGAACAGCAGCTGAAATTGATGTCCCCACCTGATTAAGTTTTCAGTAAGTTACTCTCATTCTCTAAGATCTATCTGTTTTCTCCACAGGCTAAATAGGGGAGTCAAAGGGGTATGTGATAAAAAGCACCACCTCTGCTTCCTTCAAATCCTTGATGGTGGTACTAATCTCTGCAAGCCCTACAAGAATGCAGTATTGTTTTTGGTGTGCTGTTTTTCTAGATAGAGGCAGTTGAGTGGCTTCCACTTGGTATTCCCTACCATCATTGCCCTCACTCCTCACGTCAGGAAACCAGTGTAGGGAACTCTGCCGTTGGTAAGTATGTCTATTCCAATTATTAATTCTGCAGCTAGAGAAATAACCAGACTGGACTCACTGCAAGACAGACCTGAACTAAAACTCCATTGATCACCTGACCTCCATAAGCCTCTACTCTCACTTGTGGACCAGAGTGATGTATTAGTTTTCCTGGGGTTTTCTGACTCTGAGTTCAGAACCAATGTCCAGTACTCTCCCCAAAGTCTGATTATTCCCTTTTCCCCAAAGGCACAGTCAGTCATCTTGGTAAAGTGATATAGGTCCTTTTGGGGAAGGCTGAGAGAAAAATGAACAGTATGAAATTTTGGTAGTGCCTTGGGGACAGAGCCTCCTCATTATTTAAGGAGCTATGGGTCTGCAAACTGGCCCAAATCTTGGAATTGATTCAGGAGCTGTGGCTCCGTTTTTTGGATTCGAGTTAGACTTTTATTCATTTGACTCTTCTGTTTATACAGAACAAATAAGAATTTAGTAGGCTTTCCATCTATTTTACTTCTATGGATACTATGACCAGCTAGCCAATGCCATAAGTCTCGGTAAATCAGACTTTCTAACTACTGTTTTGACTTTACCGTCCATTACGGTAACCATGTTCACCTTGTCTTTGGTGGTTAAATGCTGCCACTTGACTCCTGCCATCCTGGGATCTAATTCCTCTCCTTGCACCTAATGACCCCAGTTCAGAGGCAGCAGTTCCCACTGTAATTTTGGACCTATAGCGCAGAGCAACCACAGAGCTCTTTAAAAATATTGAAACTCCCTCACAAATTTATTTCTCACAGTCATGACAGAAAGTGGGTCCTGGGCTAGATGTGTTGGCTCACACCTATAATCCCAGCACTTTGGGTAGCCAAGGTAGGAGGATTGCTTGAGCTTGGGAGTTTGAGGCCAGCTTGGGCAACTTAGCAAGACCTCACTCATCTCCACAAAAAAAAATTTTTTTAATTAGCCAAGTGTGATGGTGCATGCCTATAGTTCCAGCTACTCAGGAGGCTGAGGCAGGAGGGTCCCTTGAGCCCAGGAGTTTGGGGCTACAGTGTGCTATTATCATACCGCTGCACTCCAGCCTGGGCAACAGAGTGAGCCCGAACTCTAAAAAATAATAATAAATAGAAAAGAAAGTGTGTTCTCTTGTTAAAGAAAAGATTTTTCAATGATACTTGTTCAATGATGATAAGGCTGACTTTTTTCAGTCATCAGAATAGGTATAGGGACCACTGCAATAGCATTTTACAGTGAGGGAGAGAGACTGGACCCAACTCGAATACAGCATGGGTAAGAGGGAATTTATTGCCAAGGAGCAGGGTGGGGGTCAGTGGATTGAAAATTACTAAGAGGAAACTTCAAGGTAAGGAAGGATTCTGGGTAATCTGACCTAACAGGATTCTTGCTGAAAACAGGCTGGGATGCTGAGACATCACCTGGGGGACGGTGGAGAATGAAGCCCTGATCAGATATGGAGGATGATCAGATATTGAACATGAGGGTTCTTGCTAAACTCACTTAGCAGTGTTCTTTTCTAAAACTGAATTTTACAAGGAAGCACACAGATGGGCCTACGTGAAGTTTCAGAAGCCTGACTACAGTTTGGTCAAGCAGAGGACCTTTGTCACCCTGTACCCTCACTGGGTGAGTGAGCAGGTCTTACATTATAAATTCACTCTCACGTGCTAGTCTCTTTGATGCCTTTTATGGTATACTAAAGGCAGTTCCAGCATCTCAACTAATTTAGTGTAGACGACCTTTGGGTCTATGGTTCAACCTACCAACCAAACTACCAGAGCCCGTTCTAAAGCCTCAAGCTATAATACTGAATAAATAATCTCTGCTTAATGAGCCCATAGCAATAAATTTTATCTGATCCAACATTGTCTTCCTTCCACCGTTATCTCACTCCTTAATATCCATTTTTACTCTTATTCCTCATACTTATGACATGTAAGTTAGAAAATTTTGCACTTCTTTTGGCATCTAGTTCACCTCTTCGTGGGGCACACTTTCTACTTCACCTTTAAGAACCTGCTGGGACTTTAGTTTAATCTAGTCTGGTAACAAAGAGGGGTCTGGAAGGCACTGAAGAGAGTCAGCAGTGTCTTGCAGGACAACTCAAAAGGAGGCTATTACAGATTCTCAGGCAAAGCAGGTTAACCTCCTCAGACAGAAGTGGAAGGGCTACTGCTCCTGGAAAAGAAGATGCAGAAGAGTTTAGGGATTCAATGTCCCCAGCTTCATCAGGATATGCCCATATATCCCCATTCCAAATTCCAGGATTCAGATGCTTGCCCAACACCTTAACAACCCACACCCTGTGAGATTGGGGAATCAGTTTGCATTGTAATTCACGCACTCACAGGACAAGACTTCGTGTTTGGTTTTCAGAAATCTTGGCTCTGTGGCTGCAGGTGTTAAGGGTTTTGTTTCAGAGCATATATGCAAAAGTTCAGGTCATTTATGTGGCATTTGAGCTGAGTCCTGAGCTGATCCTTTTCTCTGCCTACTTTATCCAGTGCAGTGATAAGCAACCAGCTACTCTCATATTGGTTAGTTTAACAAAAGTGTTCTAAGGTACCAAATACTGGTCACCCTGAAATGTGCCTCTCATAAGTATTTGATTAGGAATATCCAATGGTAATATTTGGCATCACATCACACCATGGACTATCTATGCTTCCTTTACTACTGGAAATAGAGTCATTCTTGACTTCAGAATGAATCAGATTAGAGAATCAATTTCAGAAACTCCAGAACCAATTCAGAAAACTCATTCTTGAATTGCTCTTCCTCTAGAACCACTGTCAGTAGGAAAGTCTGTATTTTTAAAAATTGGCTGACAGGATTGTGGGTGCTGACAAATCTAGAATTTGTAGAGTAGAGCGGCACTCTGGCAACTAGAGTTTTCTTCTGTAGGAAATCTCAGTTTTTACTCTATGCCTTCAACTGATTGGTGAGGCCCACATACATTATGGTGTGAAATATGCTTTATTCAAAGGCAACTGATTGTATATGCTAATCACATCTACACAAGACTTCACAGTAACATATGGACTGGTGTTTGGCCAAATCACTGAGGACCACAGCCTAGTCAAGTTTGACACATAAAATGCAGTCATCTTGGGAGCATTATCCTTGAGGCATCTCCTCCCCCCATTATCCCTTCCCCACCTTCCCACTTGCTCCTTCTCTTGCTGTCATTCCCACCTTATGTCCCTCAACACACACATATTCTTAAAATATTTTTATTCTTTTTATTTTTTAGCCTTTTTAGATAGCTTTTAGAAAGTATGCACTTCCTGTCTAATACAGTCTGGGTGAAAGTGTTCTTTTCTTCAATGCCTTTTATGGAATGTCTTTTATAGACTGTAATTCTCCTTACCCTGTGATTTTTAACAAGAAGTGTCTTCAGGGTTTCAAGCTTCAGGTTTGAGGCCTCTTCATCACCAGACCTTCCATAATCTAGAGTTTATTTCCCCAATTTAAGACCACTTCCCAAAATAATAATTGAAGCAAAAATATACCTAGCATTCATGGAGGATTACAAAATGCTTTATGTCAATAATTTCATTTGATAACAAACAGACTCCAGCAAAAGTCACGATTAGGACCTCCTGTTTTTTAACTAGGAGTTGGAATTTGCTGCTTCTGGTGTGATAAGAGAGTTCAAAGTTTCTCTTCCTTGCTTTGTTGTGTGTTCTAATTCTTTTATTCCCATCTCCCAGTAAAGAAAAGTTTCAGTATGATTTCTTGAATATATTTTTAAAGCTATTTTCAAAACAAGACTTCATGGCAGGGGAGCGGGGGGAGCAGGGAGTCTCCTTAAAAATGTTCAGAAGTCACTGGAAAATTGTGAGCACATAAGTGTTTTTCTTGGTCAACTATGTCATTTTATAAGTTTGACTTGACATATTGGAATTAATCCACAAGACTTTGAAAAGAATGAACTCTTTTAAAAGAGAGAGCCCTGAAGGTGTTATGAGAGTCATTCTCTCAAAGCAAATTGATCACATTGTAGCAGAAGAAACACAGACCTATAATTTTCAGGTTAAAAAAAAAAAAGCAATTTGGAGGGCAGTTTGAACAGTTTAGTACAACTTTTTAAAATACAGACATGCACATTCTGTATTTTAAAAAACACATGTGCGTTTTTTAATGTTCACGAAGGATATAAACCAAATATTTTTTAGAGGTGCTTGCAAAAAGGTATTTCATTTTGTGCCATGTTATCTCAACTTAAAAAATAATTAAGATGCATAATTCTCATGAGATAACAGATTCAGAAGAATATAGTTCAAGAAAAAAAATTGAAGAACGGGTAAAGAAGAAGGAGGAGGAGGAAGAGTGTGAAAAAGGGGCTTCAGATAACTTGGTAAGGGCACGTCTCCCATTTGAGAACTGATGTTCCTAAGATCTGCCCTGATGCTGCTCAGCCAGTCCATCATATAGCACAGGCATGAAGAAGGACCACTGCCCAGCTGGACTCCAGAGTGGTCCATGCATGACAGTCACACCGAACCTTCATGAGGATGTAAACTGTTGGCTCCAACTTATCATTCCCAGGCAAGAGAAATAGAAAGGCAGCTTTGCTAAGAACTAAAGGAGGGATGGACAAAAGGGCATATACCCAGTGTTCTGCCATGATTGCTTTAGTGAGAGCACAGAGTGGTTCTGCTCTGAATCAGAACACTTATTGCCTAGAGCTTCCCTGATTGCCCCAGAGCCACCACAGCATATTCCCCTACGCCAACCATGGGGCAGCAGATTGAGCTATTAACAGAAGTGTTCTTTCTCTGGATTTCTCAACCCTTTCCTCTTCCTTCATATCAAGAAATAGCAACAGATTGCTACTCACCCAACACCCAAGGGAAGTCCAATACAGGTAGAGTAACAGCACATCCTTCACTTTGGGTTCTTGATTCCGCTCTTAAAAATCTTAGCAAAGGCCAGGCGCGGTGGCTTACGTCTGTAATCCCAGCACTTCGGGATGCTGAGGCAGGTGGATCATGAGGTCAGGAGTTCAAGACCAGCCTGGCCAAGATGGTGAAGCCCCGTCTCTACTAAAAATACAAAATTCACCTGTAATCCCAGCTACTCAGGAGGCTGAGGCAGATAATTGCTTGAACCCAGGAGGTGGAGATTGCAGTGAGCGGAGATTACCCACTGCTCTCCAGCCTAGGCAACAGAGTAAGACTCTGTCTCAAAAAAAAAAAAAAAAAAAATCTTAGCAGAGCATTTCACAGGGAAGGGCCATGAGGGAACATCACCTGGGGTGATGGTAACATTCTGTATCTTGATAAAGATTTGAGTTATACAGGTATACACATCTGTCAAAATTCAAAGAATGTATACTCAAAATTTGTGCATTTCATTATATGTATATTTTACATAAAAATGTTGTAAACAAATATTGAACAAATAGATGCATGATAAAGTAAGAGGGAGTACTATTTTTTTGGTCTGCAAAACAAAAAATTTTTTTTTCATTTTCTGTGGTAAAATATATAACATAAATACATTATTTTAAGTGTACAATTCAGTGGCATTAAATACATTCAGAATGTTGTGCAACCATCACATTTATTCATATCCACAGATGTCAAAAATTCTCATTCCAAACAGAAGCTCTGTATCCAAAGAGCAGTAGCTCCCCTTCCTCCTCTCCCCCACCTGCTGGTAACCTCTATTCTACTTTCCATCTCTATGAATTTGCCTGTTCTGGTACCTCGTATAAGTGGAATACAGTATTTATCCTTTTGTGTCTGGCTTTTTTCAGCTAGCATAATATTTTCAAGGTTCATTCATGTTTTACATGTATCAGAATTTTATTTTTTCAGGTGGAGTCATGTTCCATTGTGTGAATATGCCACAGTTTGTTTATCCATTCATCTGTTGATGAACATTTCTGGTGTTCCCACCTTGGGGCTATTATTAATAACGCTGCTGTGAACACTGGTAAACGAATATCTGAGTGGAATTGCTGGATCATATGGTAATTCTGCATTTAACTTTTTGAGGAACTGCCAAACTTTTCCACAGAGCTGTCACATTTTACATCCAAACCAGCAATAGTACCTGGATAAAAGGTGACTAAGGCACAGTTAAATAAAATACTGTTAGTGCCCATTTGTGTCTGGTTTCTAGTGGCGAATCATCTACCCGTGTCCTTGACTGGATCTCCCAATGATTCTTTGCAGTCGTTTGAATGAGGAGGGTGGTGGTGACACTGGCGGGAGGCTGGAGGGCACCTTAATGAACACGTGAACACACGCAAATCCATCGCACCCCACTAAGCCACCCAAACACACATGAAACACAAAAACTATCCTTGCTAGGGAAACACAGCTCTGGAAACAACCCTCCTGGACCCCTTGTCATCACCAGCGCGTTCTGTAAGAAAACGATGGTTGAAGCTGCAGTGACAGAATTGAAGAGACCCTCTGCTAGACGAGTCTGCCGGCTGAAAGGAGCAGAAACTCATGTTGGACTGCTTATGCAACAGGAGGTTTGGTGGCACAGGCCTGGCTGAACCAGGGCTCACAGCGCATCATCAGCACTCCATCTCTTCCGCCGGCAGACCTGCTGTCCTCCGCGCTGCACACAACCCGAGCCGGGCTCATCCCTTTATCCTCCTTGGAGGAAAGTGCCAGGCTGTTGCTGCTTGGCCCTGCCTGGGTCAAACGCCTGCCTCGGGACGTGGAGGACAGTCACCCCAGCTACAGCACATGGAGTACTATGTGAAGGGTGACATTCCACAGGAACATCAGGACAGGTTCACCACAGACGCAAGAGCAGCCGGTGTCCATGACAGAGGGTGTGTACTCCGAATAAAAGAATTCGGATTTTTGGCCGGGCGAGGTGGCTCACGCCTGTAAACCCAGCAGTTTGGGAGGACGAAGCAGGCGGATTGCCTGAGTTCAGGAATTCGAGACCAGCCTAGGCAACATAGTGAAACCCCGTCTCTATTAAAATATAAAAAATTAGCCAGGCGTGGCGGCGCGCACCTGTAGTCCCAGCTACTCGGGAGGCTGAGGCAGGAGAATTGCAAGAACCCAGGAGGCGGAGGTTGCAGTGAGCCAAGATCGCACCACTGCACTCCAGCCTGGCGCCTGGCGACAGAGTGAGACTCCGTCTCAAAAAAAAAAAAAAAAAAAAAAAAAAAAATCGGATTTTTAAAAACAGACAGGAAGGAAAGGACTTCCAAACTCTAGAAAGTTTAAAACTAATAGAATGAAATGTCTTGTGTATAAATGTAAAGCTCTTTGTTAAGATTATTTGTATGAGTTAAATTTTATTTAAACATATATATATATATACACACACACACATATATATGACACAAGTACAGGATGAAGGAGAAATTAATAGTACTCTTTAAAAATCTTAGTTTGTGGGTAACAAAAATTTCAATATTATAAACAACATGGCTTGGGCACCCCAAAAGTTTGCAATAATGGCATTAAATGGCTGGATAGAGAAAGAGATGTTGGCATGAATGCCTGCTTCCTGGTATCATGGCTGGAATATCGTGTCCAGGCCTGAAAGCTGCATTTTAGGAAGGGAGCTGCTGAGCGTCCAGAGGAGACAACATTTCGCTGGGAATGGTGGCTTGGCAAAGGGAGGGGGCTTACTGATGCATGGCAGGAGGAGTAATCTAGAAAGAAGTAAGCTCTGCGGTGCATATTATAGAGAAGTTCCTGCTTTCCATCAAACAGACTGACCAGGCAGGCCTCACAGTTTTGCAAAGCCCTGAAAGCACAGATTTAGCTACAGATGTTGGGTGACTTCCCAGACCAGTTTTGGAAAAAGCTCTTGAGGATCAGAAGCTCCTGGGATTTCTGGTATCACCTGATTACACGGAGAGAGACAGTCCAAGGCCGGGAATTATGTGGCATCTATGTGTCCCCCAGCTGTGGAATCCATCTGGTTGATGGTTATGGTGGTCAGTGACTTTTGAAGGCCTGGAATTCGTGCTTTTGGTGATGTGCTTGGTGCACCACTGAGGCTGCTGAGCAGTGCCTCCCATGCGCCCGACGTCTCTTCTGTGTGCCTCTGAGAGCAAGAGTGGCTTCAGGTCTGAAGGAGGGTAAAGTGGCCACAGCCGCAGACACAGAGTCCAGATGTTAGCTCTGGACCACATCCAAGTTCATCCGGGGTTAAGCTCATGCACATCAAACCTGCCCAATCAAGGTCTGCCAAAGGAAGGAGTCTGCAAATGACATTTCTCATCATCAAACACACTGTTAATTTTGTATTATTTTATATTATTTGCTCCATTTTTTGATAAATTACTACAATTTTTAAAATTATGTCTAGTCGTTTTATCAATTGCTGAGAGGAATGTTGAAGTCCAAACTTACGGTTGTAGTTTTGTTTATTTCTCCTTTCAGCTTTATTGGTTTTTGCTTCGCACATTTTAAGGCTCTGTTCTTGGTATGTACCCATGTGAGATCATTTTGTCTTTGTGGTAAATTAATTTTTTAAAATCATTATGTCATGTCCCTCTTTGTCTCCAGCAATTCTTTGCTCTGAGGTCTACTATATTAGTATAAATATAGTGACTTCTACATTTAAGTTAATGTTTGGATGGTATACTTATTTTAATGCTTTTCATTTTCAGTCTTCCTATGGCATTGTATTTGGAGTGAGTTATTTGTAGATCCAGCATATTGTTGAATCATGTTTGATTTTTTTTTTTAAATCCACTCTGCCAATCTCTTTTAATTACTGTATATAGACCACTTGAAGAAACGCCTTGTAGCAATTCTGATATATGAGGGCTGAAGTCTGTCATTTTGTTATTTGCTTTCTGTTTGTTTCCTATGTTCTCCGCCCCACCATCCACCCTGGCTGGAGTGCAGTGGTGCAATCTTGGCTCACTGCAACCTTCGCCTCTTGGGTTCAAGTGATTCTCCTGCCTCAGCCTCCTGAGTAGCTGGGACTACAGGCATGCGCCACCATGCCCTGACATGCTGTAATTTTTCTATTTTTTTAAGCTCCTTTTTTTCTGCTGCTCACATTGGGTAAATTTTATTGATCTGTCCTCAGGTTCACTGATTCTATCTTCTTTCGTGTCCACTCTGCTATTGAGCATATCTAGCAAGTTTTTTTATTTGTTATCATATTTTTTTCAGTTTTCTCCCATTTTGTTTCTTTTTGTAATGTTTGATTTTTTGGGGGAAATTTTCTAATTTTTTTACTCACAAAAATTGCAATTGCTTGTTGAGACATTTTTATGATAGTTGCCTAAAAACCCTTGTTAGATAATACTATTATCTGATTTATCTTTTTGTTAGTGTCTGCTATTTTTTTTTTGTTTCTGTGGGATTTTTCTGAATCTTGGCATGACGAGTGTTTGTTTTCTTTTATTGTATGCCAGATATTTTGTATATTATGAGACCACGAATCCTATTTAATCTTTTTTTTTTAAGCGGATATGATGCCAGGGCCAGGTGGGTGTGTTTGTTCAGCTTCCTAATAGACTCCTCCAAACCATCCTGGTAAATATGGGGCACTGACTCACACTGCATTGTTGCAGATGGGTGGGGTGAAAGTTCAAATCCTTCCTCACCCCACAGTCACCTTCCTGGTCAAAGTGGGACACTGACTCACACCACCTTGGTGCCTCTGAGTGGGATCATGTGACCACCTCCCTGATTGGCTCCACTGCCTTCAAAGCTGCAGGGTGGGAGGGAAGGGAGGAAGAGTAGAAGGCTGACTCACAGCACCTTGTTGCTATGAGTAGGGGTAGAGAGTCAGCTCCCCTCTGCATATCATTGATATCAGGAAAGGGGAGAAGCAGAGCATCAATTACCCTTCCTTATAGCACTCTATTCTGCCTTCTTGATGCCAAGTGGAGGTGAAGGGTCAGCACCCAACGGACCTTGATGACAAGGCCTGGAGGGATGGAGCCTCACGGTTACCATCTCTGCCTTTTACTGCCTTGTCAAATTTCATTGCTGCTGAGTTGGGTGAAGGCTCAGCCCAATGTTTGATCCCACTGACACTGCCCCTGTCGGGGAATCAGAGCACTTTCTGCTTCCAGGCATGGGATGGAATCTCAGCTCCTCCTGCCACCCACTTCTGCCAGGCAGCTGATGCACGATTAGCTCTATGCTCAGCCCTACCAAGGCCACCAGCCTGGGAAATCAGAGTTCCCCTGCTTGCTTCCACAGGGTAGAGAGTGGCACAGCTTTTCTGTTGGTGCTTGGCTGGTGTAGGGCTGATATTGGTAAAAGGTTTTCTCTTCATAGGCCATCCATTACAAGGCCTTTGGCTAAAGATCCACACTTTTCTTAGGCCATTTGTTTCATTGTCTGTACCTATTGGTAGTTCTGGCTTAGAAGTTTCTGTAGTGCCCTGTCCATGGCATATGAGAAGCATAAGGAAACAGAGAACTCATCACCCCACAGTTCATCAACCCTTGATGTCTCTGGCCAGCCCATCTTCTTCCAGGTATCTTTTCAGAGTTTTTCTATGTTTGTTTATTGTTTTGTTTGGAAAGATTTATACGTATAGGCTGGGTGCCGTGGCTCACGCCTGTAATCCCAGCACTTTGGGAGGCCGAGGCGGGCGAATCATGAGGTCAACAGATTGAGACCATCCTGGCCAACATGGCGAAACTCCATCTGTACTAAAAAATACAAAAATTAGCTGGGCATGGTGGCGTGTGCCTGTAGTCCCAGCTACTCAGGAGGCTAAGGCAGGAGAATTGCTTGAACCCAGAAGGCGGAGGTTGCGGTGAGCCGAGATTACGCCATTGCACTCCATTTGGGTTGGTTCCAAGTCTTTGTATTGTCAACAGTGCTGCAGTAAACATACGTGTACATGTGTCTTTAAAATAGAATGATTTATAATCCTTTGAGTATATACCTAGTAATGGGATTGCTGGGTCAAATGGTATTTCTATTTCTAGATCCTTGAGGAATCGCCACACTGTCTTCCACAATAGTTGAATTAATTTACACCCCCACCAACGGTATAAAAGTGTTCCTATTTCTCCATGGCCTCTCCAGCATCAGTTGTCTCCAGATTTTTTAATGATCGTCATTCTAAGTGGTGTGAGGTGATATCGCAATGTGGTTTTGATTTGCATTTCTCTAGTGACCAGTGATGATGAGCTTTTTAAAATATGTTTGTTGGCTGCATAAATGTCTTCTTTTGAAAAGTGTCTGTTCATATCATTTGCCCACTTTTTGATGGGGTTGTTTTTTTCTTGTAAATTTGTTTAAGTTCTCTGTAGATTCTGAATAGTAGCCCTTTGTCAGATGGGTAGCTTGCAAAACTTTTTTCCTATTCTTTTGGTTGCCAGTTCACTCTATTGATAGTTTCTTCTGCTGCGTAGAAACTCTTAAGTTTAATTAGACCCCATTTGTCTATTTTGGCTTTTGTTGCCATTGCTTTTGGTGTTTTAGTCATGAAGTCCTTGCCCATGCCTATGTCCTGAATGGTATTGCCTAGGTTTTCTTCTAGAGTTTTTATGGTGTTAGGCCTCATATTTAAATCTTTAATTCATCTAGAGCTAATTTTTGAATAAGGTGTAAGCTGATCTAGTTTCAGCTCTCTGCATATGGCTAGCTGGCTTTCCCAACACCATTTCTTAAATAGGGAATCTTTTCCCTATTGCTTGTTTTTGTCAGGTTTGTAAAATATCAGATGGTTATAGTTGTGTGGTATTATTTCTGAGGCCTCTGTTCTGTTCCATTGGTCTATATCTCTGTGTTGGTACCAGTATAATGCTGTTTTTATTATTGCAGCTTTGTAATATAGTTTGAAGTCAGGTAGTGTGATGCCTCCAGCTTGGTTTCTTTTTCTTTCTTTCTTTCTTTTTTTTTTTTTTGCTTAGGATTGTCTTGGCTATGTGGGATCATTTTGGTTCCATATGAAGTTTACGGTGGTTTTTTCCAGTTCTGTGAGGAAAGTCATTGGTAGCTTGATGGGGATAGCATTGAATGTATAAATTACTTTGGGCAATATGGCCATTTTCATATTGATTTTTCCTAACCATGAGCATGGAAGATTTTACCACCTGTTTGTGTTCTCTCTTATTTCCTTGAGTAGTGGTTTGTAGTTCTCCTTGCAGAGGTCCTTCACATCCCTTATTAGTTGTATTCCTATTTTCTTTGTAGAAATTGTGAATGGGAGTTCACTCATAATGTGGCTCTCTGTTTGTCTGTTATTGGTGTACAGCTAGTGCTCGACTTACGACCATGATTGGTTCCAACAGACCGGTCATAACATGATTTGGTCATAAGTTGAGTAGGCTATATGTACAGTACTGTGAAATGATGTTATAAAAATCTTTAAGTCATATTTTATCATAATTTTCTTTCATTATTGTTATATACCATAATTTTCTTTGTTCATTTTATGCCTTTTGTATCATCTCTACACCATTTTGTTTCTTATTTTTACATTCATCAGGTTTAAGTAAAACACTGCATTACCAGTACAACTGGTTTAACATTTGCAAAACATACAAAATTACAAAATACAGGTGCATACAAAAATACAAAATATAGGTGTAAAAAATTCCATAGGAAACATTTTCCCAATTGCAAAAATATCAAAATATATAAACATGTACGAAACATTTTATTCGCCGCTGGTGCTTGGCTGCGGATCGTTGATGTTGTCATCTGACGCAGCAGTTGGGGTTACCAGAGTTGGTTTTCTCATAAACATGGTGAGCTTTGTCTGAATTGTATGTTTCTTTTTTTCTTCATAAATTTCACGATATGGACAAAACACATCGTGCACCATCCGTTCAATCCTTGCAAATCGTTCGATGTTTGGGTCCATTGCTTCAAAATGTATACGAAGTTTATCCAGTAAAGATAAACCGTCTGATAATCCCTTAGTGGTGAACTTTCTTTCTGGCTCCTCCTCTTCTTTCTCTGCTTCTCTTCTTTCTTCTTCCGCCACTCTTTCTTCTTCCAGTTCGATTAGCTCTTCATTTGTAAGTTCTCCGGATTCTTTGTTTAGCAACTCTTCGACATCTTCAATTTCACACTCCAAAG
Source organism: Cebus imitator (assembly GCF_001604975.1). NCBI lineage: Eukaryota > Metazoa > Chordata > Mammalia > Primates > Cebidae > Cebus > Cebus imitator. The sequence continues at coordinate 725,662 of NW_016107511.1, read as the reverse complement.
AAAGGTCTTTAGCAAGTTTTACTACTTTTTCCCAAATCGTTTCAAGTTCATGTTCACTGTCAAATCCGTCAAAATCATTAACATAGCGCTTAACACAATTTTTCCAGATGCCATTCATGCAGTTTATAGTCACAGCCTCCCAGGCAGTAGCGATATTCTTGATACATATCAAAATGTTGCAGTGTTTCCAAAAATCTACAGCGGAGCAGTCGTGGCTAGCAATTGTGGTTGTAAAGTCGAATGGTCGTAAGTTGCATAGGTCGTAAGTTGATCAATACCTGTATAGGAATGCTTGTGATTTTTGCACATCGATTTTGTATCCTGAGACTTTGCCGAAGTTGCTTATCATCTTAAGGAGATTTGGGGCTGAGACAATGGGATTTTCTAAATATACAATCATGTCATCTGCAAACAGAGACAATTTGATGTCCCCTCTTCCTATTCAAATACGTTTTATTTCATTTTCTTGCCTAATTGCTCTGGCTAGAACTTCCAATACTATATTGAATAGGAGTGGTGAGAGAGGGCATCCTTGTCTTGTGCCAGTTTTCAAAAGGAATGCTTCCAGTTTTTCCCCATTCAGTATGATATTGGCTGTGGGTGTGTCATAAATAGCTTTTATTATTTTGAGATACGATCCATCGATGCCTAGTTTACTAAGAGTTTTTAGCATAAAGGGCTGTTGAATTTTGCCAAAGGCCTTCTCTGCATCTATTGAGATAATCATGTGGCTTTTGTCTTTGGTTCTATTTATGTAATGAATTACATTCATAGATTTGTGTTTGTTGAACCAGCCTTGCATCCCTGGGATGAAGCCGACTTGATCATGATGGATAAGCTTTTTGATGTGCCGTTGCATTCAGTTTGCCAGTATTTTATTGAAGATTTTTGCATCAGTATTCATCATGGATATTGGCTTGAAATTTTCTTTTTTAGTTGTGTCTCTGCCAGGTTTTGGTATCAGGATGATGTTGGTCTCATAAAATGGGTTAGGGAGGATTCCCTCTTTTTGTATTGTTTGAAATAGTTTCAGAAGGAATGGTACCAACTCCTCTTTGTACCTCTGGTAGAATTTGTCTGTGAACCCATCTGGTCCTGGACTTTTTTTAGTTGGTAGGCTATTGTTACTACCTCAACTTCAGACCTTGTTATTGGTCTATTCAGAAATTCAACTTCTTCCTGGTTTAGTCTTGGGAGGCTGTAAGTGTCCAGGAATTGATCCACTTCTAGATTTACTGGTTTATGTGCATAGAGGTGTTTGTAGTAATCTCTGATGATAGTTTGTATTTCTGTGGGATCAGTGGTGATATCCCTTTATCATTTTTTATTGTATCTATTTGAATCTTTCTCTCTTTTCTTTTTTATTAGTTTGGCTAGCAGTCTATCTATTTTGTTGATCTTTTCAAAAAAGCACCTCCTGGGTTTATTGATTTTTTGAAGGTTTTTTTTTGTGTGTGTGTATGTCTCTATCTCCTTCAGTTCTTCTCTGATTTTATTTATTTCTTGTCTTCTGCTAGCTTTTGAACTTGCTCCTCTAGTTCTTTTAATTGTGATGTTAGGGTGTCAATTTTAGATGTTTCCTTGCTTCTTATTTGGGCATTTAGTGCTATATGCTTCCCTCTAGACACTGCTTTAAATGTGTCCCAGAGATTCTGGTATGTTGTGTCTTCATTCTCATTAGTTTCAAAGAACATCTTTATTTCTGCCTTCATTTCATTATTTATCCAGTAGTCATTCAGGAGCAGGTTGTTTAGTTTCCATGTAATTGTGCAGTTTTGAGTGAGTTTCTTAATCCTGAATTCTAATTTGATTGCCCTGTTTTATGAGAAACTGTTATGCTTTCTGTTCATTTGAATTTGCTGAGGAGTGTTTTACTTCCAATTATGTGGTCAATTTTAGAATAAGTGCAATGTGGGGCTGAGAAGCATGTATATTCTGTGGTTTTGGGGTGGAGAGTTCTTAGATGCCTATTATGTCTCCTTGGTCCAAATCTGAGTCCTGGATATCTTTTTTAATTTTCTGTCTTGTTGATCTGTCTAGTATTGACAGTGAGGTGTTAAAGTCTCCCACTATTATTGTGTGGGAGACTAAGTCTCTTTGCAGGTCATTAAGAACTCACTGTATGTATATGGGTGCTTCTGTATTGGGTGCATATATATTTAGGATAGTTAACTCTTCTTGTTGCATTAATCCCTTTACCATTATAATGCCATTCTTTGTCTCTTTTGATCTTTATTGGTTTAAAGTCTGTTTTATCAGAGACTAGGATTGTAATGCCCTACTTTTTTTTCTCTCTGTCTGCATTTGCTTGGTAAATCTTCCATCCCTTTATTTTGAGCCTATGTGTGTCTTTGCACATGAGATGGGTCTCCTGAATACAGCAAACCGATGGGTCTTGGCTTTTTATCCAATTTGCCAGTCCGTGTCTTTTGATTGGGGCATTTAGCCCATTTACATTTAAGGTTAATATTATTTGTGAATTTGATCCTGCCATTTTGATGCTAGCTGGTTGTTTTGTCCATTAGTTGATGTAGTTTCTTCATTGTGTTGATGGTCTTTACAGTTTCGTATGTTTTACAATGGTTGGTACTGGTTGTTCCTTTCTGTGTTTAGTGCTTCCTTCACGAGCTCTTGTAGGGCAGGCCCAGTGGTGAAAAAAATCTCTCAGTAGTTGCTTGTCCATAAAGTATTTTATTTTTCCTTCACTTATGAAGCTTAGTTTGGCTGGATATGCAATTGTGGGTTGAAAATTCTTTTCTTTTAGGATATTGAATATTAGCCCCTACTCTATTCTGGCTTGTAGGGTTTCTGCTGAGAGAGCAGCTGTGGGTCTGATGGGCTTCCCTTTGTGGGTAATTCAACCTTTCTCTCTGGCTGCCCTTAGCATTTTTTCCTTCATTTCAACCTTGGTGAGTCTGACAATTATGTGCCTTGGGGTTGCTCTCCTCAAGGAATATCTTTGTGGTGTTCTTTTTATTTCCTGTATTTGGATGTTGGCCTGCCTTGCTAGTTTGGGGAAGTTCTCCTGGATAATATCCTGAAGAGTGTTTTCCAAGGTATCTCAACTAGGGAAGGATAGTTGTTTCCATAAATAGTGACGGAACAATTGGATATTTGTAGAGGAAAAACAAAAAAGCTCAAGCCTGACTACGTGTTCCATATTGTACACAAAAATAACACAAAATGGATTGTAGTCTTTAACTTTTTCTTTTGGTTTACTGAACTTCATTGAAGAAAAGTAAATCAGCTACCAGCAGAGGTGTTGGTTGATCACTCATGCATTCACAATTAGCATCATTTACAACATAATATCTGTTGGATGCACATAAAGCTGTGCTTATAGGAAATTTAGAACATTAAATGTTTATATTAAAAAAGGAAAAGTCTCACATTAACAATGTAAGTTTCTACCACGAGACAGAAAAAGGGAAGCAAAATAAACTAAAAGCTAGAAGAAGAAAGCAAATGATAAAGATACAAGGAATCAAGAAAATCAAAAACATGAAAACAAGAGAAAATCAACCCAAAAGCTGTGGAGGGTTTTGGAAAAGATAAATAAAGTTGATAAACATCTAGCAATATTGACAAACATAAAGAGAATATATAAATTACCAACATTAGGGAGAAAAGAGGGATTCTAACTATAGAACCTACAGACATTAAAAGCTTAATAAGAGAATAATATGAACCAGTCTACCCAAAATTCAATAATGCAAGTGTTCTAATTCCTTGAAAAACACAAAGAAGACTCACCCAATATAAAATAGATAATTTAAGTAGTTTTATATTAAAGAAATGGAATTCATAGTTAAAAATATGCTGAAAAGGAAATCTCCATGCATAGATGCCTTCCTTGTGTAATTATACCAAACTGTTTTTTTTTTTTTTTTTTTGAGACAGTGTCTCGCTCTGTCACCAGGCACCAGACTGGCATGCAGTGGCACCATCTTGGCTCACTGCAACCTCCGCCTCCTGGGTTCAAGCAATTCTCCTGCCTCAAACTCCCAAGTAGCTAGGATTAAAAGTGCCCACCACCACGCCCAGCTAATTTTTGTATTTTAGTAGAGACGGGGTTTCACCATGTTGGCCAGGCTGGTCTTGATCTCCTGACCTCATGATCTGCCCACCTCAGCCTCCCAAAGTGCTGGGATTACAGGCGTAAGCACCGCGCTCTGCCAATGTTCCTCTTTTTAAGGCCATAGCTCCTGTCAGGATGGTCTCTTTTGCCAGGTTCTATTAACATTTCCTTCCCCTCACATCAACCCTGGTGGTGATAATTCCACTGTCACTAGTCTCAGGACACCTAATCAACTCTGCCCAGTCTTTGTAAAAGTCCCTTTTATTACGTGTTTTTAAGTGTCCCATTGTTTCTTAACAATTGACTACCAAAGTGAGGATGTTTATGTCTTTTATTCCTGTTATGCCCGCGTGTAGAATGATGCCCGTCACATAGCAGGTTTTCAGTAAATGTCTTTTTGGACCACTTTCTCTCCATTAAAACATGAATACTAATTCTTTAAGCATTTTTTGTTGTTGTTTTGTTGTTGTTAGAGAAATGTATGGTGCATCATTTGATGTTTAACCTTCAGCATTTCTATTAATCAGTTACCAAAAACGCATGCTATCTGGTGTTGGAGTGGATGTGAGGAAACAGCATCAACTGATACAGCCTCTTTGAGGACTACTTGTTAGCATCTGTAATGTGTTCATACCTACACATCTTAACTGCACAATTCTATCATTTTGGCACTTGTGCAAAGAAATAATCACACAAATATCAACAGATGTATGAACAATGCTATTTATATATTATAAATAATATATATTATTTATAATATATAATAAATAATAAATATATATAATAAATATATTATTATATTTATTATATATATAATATAAATAAATATATTATATAAAAATATATAATAAATAATATATATTATTTATAATAGTGAAAACTGGAAACAAACTGAACATTCTTCACAAAAAGCTGATGAAATCAACACGATATACCTTACAGTGTCGTTAAGGAAAGAATGATTTCCTTCTCTATGGCCTGACCAGATAACTCAATTATGAGACAACTTTACCTGTTAAAAGCAAGTTGCAAAGAAGTTTTTTTGAAATGCATTGTTTGTTGTAGCCTAAAGTCTAGAGTTTGGCATCAGTGGACATTGGTTGTACTTGGGAGGTGGGCTGGAGAGTAGGGGGGGAGATTCCTTATTGCTTTTTTTCACTGCTATATTTTAATCAAATTTACAGTGTCTAAATTTTTAAGAGAAACGTTTAATATATTTACTTTAAATAATAAACGGCGGAAACTCAAGTGTTCAAGAAATAACGAGGCTTATTTAACGGCCTTTCTCAGTAAAGAACTTAAGGATAATAAAGTAACAAGTTGCCAGGCTTAATACAAAGCGAACAAATATGGTTGGGTTGACCGTTTATCATACTGTTATCTTTAGCTCTCGCATTACAAGTTCAAGGATTTTTACATGGAAAACTGCATTTAATGAAACAGAAGTAGAGTATTCGAGTATCAATAAGCCAATTAAGTTGTTTATAGAAAATATGGTTTTTGTCCCTCCCCACCCCCCCCAAAAAGCACACATAGTAAGTTTCATTTTTGCGCAGATGGAAAACCCCGTCTGATGAAGGGCCACATTCACCAGGAACGACCCCAGGCAGGGGAGACCAGATTCCTTTGCGGCTGTCCCGGGACTTGACCGCGAAGTTGCCTCAAGACGGCGGAAGGCAAAGAACGGACCCCGCCCCAACCCCAGCCACTGGGCTCCCAGATCGCGCCGAGTGAAGCCAGGGGACTCGCTCTGACGCCGGCCGGCGGGGAAGCCCGCAGTCTTGGCGGAGCCAGGTGGGGACGCGCGGAGGGAGGGAGCTGAGGGCGCGGCGGAGCCGGGCGCTTGCTGCTGCCCCTCCGCTACGTACCCCCAGAAGACTGCAGCCGCGAGGGTCCGGAGGCGGCTTCGCCCCGCAGAGCACCCCGAAGTCGGGCTCCTGGGTGCCCCACCAGGACTCAGAGATCGGGGCCCCTGTGTCTCGGCGCGTCCCCTAGCCTCGCGCAGCTGCCTCTAGGGGCGGACTCTCGCCGGCGCCCCCCAGGAATGTCGCCGGGAAGCAAAGTTTCACGCATGTGTTCACTTGGATTGTACTGATTTCGTGACCAACCCCAGGGCGAATAGGTTCTACTGTTTAAATTTATCATTTTACGGAAGAAATGATTGATGTTATGGAATGATATTGAGCGGATGAATGCTCTGTATGTATAATTTAGTAAAAAGATGTTCCTATGATATTATGACCGTATTTCCCTGAATTGGCTAGAAAATCTACAAGGTGCTCATGCAAGATTTAAGTAGGGATATCTCTGGGAGAGCCATGATTTGCTTGATAGCATGTTTTCTTATTTTGCGTTGTGTGCTTTCGTTTATTATGTATTTTTGAAGAATTTTTTTTTCTTTTGTTCACCTTTCCTGAAACCCTGTTGGTCACGATCACAGATACTATTCTTTATAATAACGCTGTGCTCCGTGTCCAATTATTTCATTTAAATTTCACAGCCTTATTCCCAAGACATTACTTGTATGTACCCTAATGTCTAGGGCCAGCTTTGAGTTGAAAACGCAAATTGATGGAGGGAGGATCCTGTTTTTCTTTCTTTCTTCCTTTGTGTTGAAAAATGTTGGCGGCTCCTGGCCAGGGTCTTGCTCTGTCACCCAGGCAGGAGTGCAGTGGTGCAATCATGGCTCACTGCAGCCTTGACTTGATGGGCTCAAGCGATCCTCCCACCTCAGCCTACCAAGTAGCTGGGACTACAGGTAACTTACTACTAACCACCAATATGCCGAGCTTAGATGCTCCAGAAGAGAGGCTGAGAAAATTTAAGTACCGAGGCAAAGATGCATTTCTGAGGCAACAGCAGAGGATGGCAGTCAGCCTGAAGCTCCGAAAGGCCGAGAAAGATGAACAGACCTTAAAGAGAAGGAATATCACCAGCTTCTGCCCTGACACACCTTCTGAAAAAACAGCCAGCGGGGTAGCGGTCAGCCTCACTCTGGGTGAAATAATCCAAGTCGTGAATAGCTCAGATCCAGCCCTGTGTTTCCAGGCCACCCAGACAGCCAGGAAAATGCTATGGCAGGAAAAGAACCCCCTTCTGAAATTGGTGGTCGAAGCGGGCCTCATTCCTAGGTCGGTGGAGTTCCTGAAGTCATCACTTTACCCCTGCTTGCAGTTTGAGGCTGCCTGGGCCCTCACCAACATTGCTGCAGGGACTTCAGAGCAGACTTGAGCCGTGGTAGAAGGGGGAGCCATCCAGCCCTTGATCGCGCTCCTGTCTTCCCCTAACCTGGCTGTGTGTGAACAGTCAGTGTGGGCTCTTGGTAACATAGCCGGTGATGGCCCAGAGTTCAGAGATAAGATCATCTCAAGCAATGCTATTCCACATCTGCTGGCCTTGATTTCACACACCCTACCAATCACATTCCTGCTGAATATCACGTGGACCTTGTCCAACCTGTGCCGAAACAAGAACCTGTACCCTTGTGACACTGCGGTGACGCAGATACTGCTGGCCCTCCTCCACTCCTACAGCACCATGACAGCGAGGTTCTCTCCGACGCCTGCTGGGCGCTGTCCTACCTCACTGACAGCTGCAGCAAGCGCATCAGCCAAGGGGTTGACACAGGGGTCCTGCCCAGGCTGGTGGCGCTCTTGAACAGCTCAGAGCTCAACGTCTTGACCCCTTCTCTCCGCACAGTGGGGAACATTGTCACGGGCACAGATGAACAGACGCAGAGGGCCATCGACAGGGGCATACTGAACGTGCTCCCCCAGCTCCTCCAACACAACAAGCCCTCTATCCAGAAGGAGGCAGCCTGGGCCCTGAGCAACGTGGCAGCAGGGCCCTGTCACCACATCCAGCAGCTGCTTGCCTACGACGTCTTGCCTCCCTTGGTGGCTGTGCTAAAACACGGAGAATTTAAAGTCCAGAAAGAGGCTATCTGGACGGTGGCGAACTTTGTAACAGGGGCCACCATGGATCACCTGATCCAGCTCGTCCATTCTGGGATCCTGGAGCCCCCGGTGAATCTGCTCACCGCCCCAGATGTTAAAATTGTTCTCATCATCCTCGATGTCATCTCTTTCATCCTCGAGGCGGTAGAGAAACTGTCTGAGAAAGAAAACGTGTGTCTTCTGATGGAAGAACTCGGTGGAATTGATAGAATTGAAGCTTTACAACTGCATGAGAAGCGTCAGATTAGCCTGTCGGCTTTGAACACCATCAAGAAGCACTTTAGCGAGGAAGAAGACGAGAGCCTAATGTTACTGAGCAAGTCGTAGACCAAGACTGTGAATTTGTAAATTGTGACTGCTTAACAAAAAAAAATAGCCAAGCTTCATTATTCCTAACCCAACAACCCAATGCCAGTGGATAACGTCTTTAAGAAGCAGCAGCCCTATATCTTAGTGTAACCCAAATGTAACGCTTTTAAACTTAACATTAATAAAATGTTCAGCATGTAAAAAAAAAAAAAGAGAGAGAGAGAAAAATGTTTAAGCACATAGAAACGCAGGAAACGGTAAAATGAGAATCTATCTGTAGCCATGTCTGTCCTTGATTTAAGAAAACTTAACCTTTTGCCATATCCGCTTTGTTAATTAGTTATCGCCGAAAATTTGTAAAGTGAATTAACGATCCTTTCAATATTAAATGCTTCCCCGTGCACGTCTTTATAAAAACCAGTATTTTCCAATATAATTCCACTTAACAATTAAGAATAACCGCAATATTCTTTAATATTTATAATTGCCAGCACACATCCAAATTTCCCAAATTGTTTCCAATGTGTCTGGCAGCTGTTTTTCCAATCCGGATTTGATGGAGGACCACGTACTGTATTCGGCAGCAAAGGTCAAACTTAACTCCAACCTCTAGGGGCTCTGGCAGAATGTGGGCAGGCGAGGCAGTCAGGGACATCTTCCAATCATCCAGCAGAGAAAACGCTGCGAAGTAAGTCTCGGCGCTGAGTTTCCCAGAAACGTGATCTCACATCCGGATGGCTAGCGCGCCACACTTCCGGGCCGGGTTTTCTGGGCGACATCTGCGCATGTGCAAACTTAGCTCGCTGATTCAAGCCAGGCCCCCGCAGGGAGGTGGACCCGGGACCTCGGTGTGGCGGGCGGTAGGTGCGCACCTGAAGTGGGACGCAGGGAGACCGGGTCTGCCCACAGCCTGTCAACTTCTAGTGAGAAGTGGGCTTGTGATCCAGAGGGTTGGGAACAGAAAGCCCCCGGGCACCCCAGGCTCGACCCTCATGCTAGAGGTCCCGGGGGCGCAGGTGGGGCTGCGCCCCCTTTAAGAACAGGTGCTCATTGTGAACCTTAGGAAAAGCCCATGCCAGCGGCGGCAGAGGAGAACCGGTTTATAAGGCTGACCAAAGTGCCAGAACTCGTGGGCGCTGGGTCTGTGGCAAGACCCCAACTCAGGAGACCGAAAGACCTGGGCAAATTCTAGCTCTGCCACCTGTAAGCTGGGGGCGAGGGCAAAAACCCGGGTAAGAGGTTTCTCGCCTGAAAATGAGGGTATTAATGACTGCTTCATGGTGTTGTTTTGAAACTTAGGTAAGTCATACCTGTAAAGCAAAGACAAGTGCAGTTACTAAGCCCTGAGTAAGTGACAGCTGCTATTGTATTTAGAAGACTCTGTTCTGTTCATTGGATGATTCACCTAAACCTCACAAGCACTCTATGAGGCTGGCATAACCGTCTGCATTAAAAATAACAACCGAGGTTCACCTTGGTGGAACAGGGCGCCCAGGTCACAGGCCAGCAATTAGGACATTTTAGGTTCAAGGACAGGTGTGATTTATCTCTGATTTCAGGTGCTGTTGAATATCACACCTGCCTAAAACCAGTCCTGCAGACTTTACAGCACTGAGCAAAGTGACATGACCCAAAATACACAGAGATATAATGAGAAGTGGAATGTGCGTAGAACCTTACATTGTGTCAGAAGGCTAAAGCCTTTCTGATAGTGTCAGGTCAGATCCCTTGGGTCACAGGAAGGCTCCTAGCCACTCATGCGCTACCACGCCCTTAATGTTTTCATTCTAATTGAATTCCAGAGGGCCAGGTTTGTGTCTCTAAAATTAGTTTCCCAGGCCCTGGTCCCTGTTCCTAGGAAATAATTTCACTGTAGAGCAAAGCAGCTTTTGCAAATTAGGAAGCAGGGAGCCACTGGGAACAGGACTCTTGCCTGAAAAGCAAACACCCCTCTGATCTTACCACTCTCCTGAGCTTTGGAACAGAGGCAGAAAAGCCCAGACAGGATGGAGCATAGCCAGAAACAGCGCTTGATCCCCCCGGCCAGAATAAGCTGGATCTGGTGATGTCACTATCTCCAGAAACCACTAGAGTCTGTGACAGTGGAATGCCTGGACCAGCTTTGAGAAGACCAAGGGGAGACGGGAGGCCACTTCAATGGAGAGCTTGTGGGGAGTTCTAGGGGCAAGAGGTATGCTGGCAGAGGGTGGAAGTCCTGTTCCCTCCATCTCTAAACAACCCCCACTCTTGAAAAATGCCGCACTGCTCCCACACCTGTCCATAACCACATGCGACACTAGTCACGCTAGTCTTGATATTTTAACCTCGCAGAATTCCACAGTGATGGTTCACAAAAGGTATTTATGGTCATCTACTTGTGACTCATTTGAAACTATTGTGAGATTGGACCTGAGAGTGTCCACGAATTATCCAGAGCCACTTAGTTTGTGTCAGATCCATGAGTCAAAGACAGTGCCATTTAGCCTGTCACAGGTCCAGGTACTTCCTGTTTTAGTAGCTTGTTCATTTGTATTGATAGGTAGTGATCTATTGTGTGGATATTCCACAGTTGATTCATTCCTCAGTTGATGTATATTTGGATTATTTCTAGCCATAAATATTCATATAAAGATGTTTTGTGTATGGACCTATGTCTTTATTCTCTTGGAATTGCTGGGTCTCATAAGTGTACATGCACCGTCATAAGAAACTTTCAATCTGTTCGAAGTGGCTTATCATTTTGCATTCCCACTAGCAATGTATGAGAGTTCTAGTTGCTTCTTTTCTTCACCAGCATTTAATAACAGTTTTTTTTTAATTTGAGCCATTATATCAGGTTAGTAATGTATTTCATTTTAGTTTTAATTTGCATTTTTCTAATATTTAATAAGAGCATCTTTTTGTTTGTTTACTGTAGTTCTCTTGAGAAAGTGCCTGTTTGATTCTTTTTCTCAATTTTAAATTATTATTATTATTATTTTACTGATTTGGAGAGTTACATATATTTTATAAAAACCTTTCTTTCCATAAGTGGTTTGTAGATATTTTCCTCTCAGCTTGTGGTTTTTTTTTTTCATATCTTTAACTGTGCCTTTAAAGCAGCATATAGTTTTTTATTGATCAATTTTTTATAACTTTTCAATTTTTTCTTTGAGTCTGTTAATTTGCTCAAGTTGCCATAAGAAAATACCATAAATTGAGTGGCTTAAACAACATAATTTTTGTTTTGTTGTGATACAGAGTCACTCTGTCACCCAAGCTGGAGTGCAGCGGCACAATCTCAGCTCACTGCAACCTCCACCTCCCGAGTTCAAGCGACTCTCGCTTCAGCCTCCCAGGGAGCTGGGATTATAGGTGCACAGCACCAAGCCTGGCTTCTTTTATTTGTTTATTTTTTTAGTACAGTGGGGTTTCACCATGTTGGCTCATATGGTCTCGAACTCCTGAACTCAAGTGTTCCACCTGCCTGGGCCTCCCAAACTGCTGGCATTACAGGTGTAAGCCACTGCACCCTGCCCAGAAATTTATTCTTTTACAGTTCTGGAAGCTGGAAGGCCAAGATCAAGGATTGACAGGCTTGGTTTCTGATGAGGCCCTTCTTCCTGGCTTGCAGGCTTCCTGGCATGCTGCCTTCTTGCTGTGTCCTCACACGGCCTTTCCTCTGAGCACCCTCTGGGGGATTGCAGGGAGAATGCGCATGTATGAGCACACTAGCTCTCTGGTGTCTCCTCCTCTTAGAAGAACATCAGTTCTATTGGATTAGAGCCTTACCCTTATGACCTCATTTAACCTTAATTGTCTTCGTAAAGGTCCTATCTCCAAATATAGTCAGTTGGTGGGTTAAGACTTAAACATATAAATTATATGAACTCCTACAACTTAACTACAATAAACACTAAACCAATTCAAAAATGGGCAAGGACTTGAGTATATATTTCTTCCAGCCTCCAGAACTGTAAAAGAATACAAAAGAGATACACAAAGGATCAATAAGCACATGAAAAGGTGCTCAATATCATTAATCATTAGGGAAATGCAAACCAAAACCCAAGTGAGATACCACTTGCATCCATTAGGGTGGCTCTTATTAAAAAAACAAAACAGAAACAGAAAATAACAAGTGCTGATGAGGATGTGGAGAAATTTAAGCCCTTGTACACTGCTGGTGGAAATGCAAAACAGTGCAGCTACTGTGGAAAACAATTAAGTGGTTCCTTAGTTAAACACAGAATTACCAAATGATGGCCGGGCGCGGTGGCTCAAGCCTGTAATCCCAGCACTTTGGGAGGCCGAGGCGGGTGGATCACGAGGTCAAGAGATCGAGACCATCCTGGTCAACA
>NW_016107511.1:699431-712794 GCF_001604975.1 Cebus imitator | reverse complement strand
AAAAAAAAAAAAATAAAGAATTACCAAATGATTCAGAATTCAATTCCTAGATATATCACCAAAAGAATGAAAGCAGGAACTCAAATAGGTACTTGCACACCCATGTTCATAGCCACATTATTCACAGCATCCAAAAGGTTAAAACAGCCCAAATGTCCATCAACACAAGTGGAAAAAGAAAATGTGGCACATACACAGAACAGGATATTATTCAGTCTTGTTTCTGTTTTTGTTTGAGACAGGGCCTTACTCTGTCACCCAGGCTGGAGTGCAGAGGCACAGTCACAGCTTACTGCAGCCTCAACCTCCTGGATTCTAGCAACCTCCCTGCCTCAGCCTGTCAAGTAGCTGGGACTACAGGTGTGCACCACAACACCTAGCTAATTTTTTAAAAAAAAATTATAAAGATAGAGTCTTATTATGTTTCCCAGGCTTGTCTCAAACTCCTGGGCTCAAGCAATCCTCCCACCTCGGCCTCCCAAAGTGCTGGGATTACAGGTATGAGCCACTGTGCCCAGCCTATTTAGTCTTGAAAATAATGAAATTCAGGTACATGCCACAACATGAGGAACATGAAAATACAATGCTAAGTAAAATAAGCCAGATACAAAAAGACAAATATTGTACGAGTACACTCATATGAGGTACATAGAAAATGCAAATGCATAAAGACAGTAGAATGGTGGTGGCCAGGGGTTGGGGAAGTCAAAGTTATGTTGGTCTTGTGGGATGGTCATCAATCTACTGTGCCTGCAACTAGTGTAAAATGTTGTTTTCCAGAAAAATATCTCATATCTCATAACTCTTTCATCCATTGATAAAAATGCTGTGGGTTCAGTAACATCTTCAATTTTTGGCATAGGCCTGACATTATTCATGGAATGTGGTTAACATCAGCACAATAGCATTCAAATAGATAGAAAAACTTTTATAATAAATATAAAGGATAGTTCTAAAGTTTATTGGAACATGATTAAATTTGTGGTTCCTAAGATTCTGACAAATAATAAAAACTGCATAAGTGGAAAAGTAGATTGGAAACAGCTAAGAACTGGACAGAGGCCAAGGCTGGATTCAGAAAAATGAATAAGCACATTGAAGATTTCCTAGTCAGAAGAGCTTCCCTTTTGTGCAACATTAATATAATGTTGACCTCCAGAAAGAGGTCAGAGCAGTGAATCCAATCCTATGGGAACGTGGAGTAGAAAATAGGAACTGTTAGAGAGCTGCCTGGTATCAGAGAGATCACTTCCTTAAGCCAGGTGAGCATATTTGTGGTCACAAGGGCCCTTAAGAGGGAGACAGGACCAGGGATCAGAGGGTAGAGAAGATACTATGTTGATGGCCTTAAAGATGGAGGAAGGGGCTACAAGCCAAGAAATGCAGTGGCCTCTAGAAGCTGCCAAAGGCAGGAGGAAGCTTCAGAAGGAGCCACCCCTGCTGAGGCTTGATTTTCAGTTCAGTGAGACTGACTTTGCACTTTTGTCTTCTAGAGCTGTATAATAAACTTGTGTTATTTTAAGCTATCAAGTTTGTGAAATTTGTTACAGCAGCAATAGAAAGTGAATACAGGCAAGAACCTGGGGCTAGTTGCAGTGCAGCTGTCACCACCTCCAGGCCTGAAGAGTCACTGGGAATGATTTGTTGGTAGATCCATGAGGAATAGAGCTACGTAGAGTCAGTCCTAAAAGAGGAGCACAACTGTAAGCCCATGGACAGAGCCAGACCTAGGCAGCCTTGTCCAGAAGGAACCAGGAAGGTAAATGCACTGGCCTCACCCTGTTCCTTGTGTCCATTGTCTTTCCAGGATTCCCAAGTGGCTGAACCCAAAAAAAAGGTGGAGGTTGTCTTGGTCCATTTTGTGCTGCTCTAACAATACCACAGACTGTGTACATTTAAAAGGACACATTTTCATGCCTGTGATCCCAGCATTTTGGGGGGCTGAGGTAGATGGATCATGAGGTCAGAAGTTCGAGACAAGCCTGACCAACATGGAGAAACCTCATCTCTACTGAAAATACAAAAATTAGCCAGGCATGGTGGTGCACACCTGTAATCTCAGCTACTCAGGAGGCTGAGGCAGGAGAATTACTTGAACCCAGGAGGCAGAGGTTGCAGTGAGCCGAGATCGCACCATTGCCATCCAACCTGGGTGATAGAGCAAGACTCTATCTCAAAAAATAAAAAATAAAATTAAAATTAAAGGGAAAATTTATTTCCTCACAGTGTTGGAGGCTGCAATGTCTAAGACTGAGGGGCTGGCATCTGGTAAGGGCCTTCATGCTGTGTTATCTCATATTGGAAGGGCAGAGAGAGGGCAAGAGAGACAAAAAGGGTGCCAAACTTGTCCTTTTATGAGGAATACACTTCTGTGATATTAAACCCACTCTTGAAATATGGCATTAATCCATTCATCAGGGGAGAGCCCTTGTGACCTAAACACCTCTTGGTGATCTCACCTCTCAGTACCTCTGTATTGAGGATCAAGTCTCTAACACATGAACTTTGGGGAACATACTGAAAACCTAACAGAGACACAGAAACTGTTGATGACTAAAGCCCCACAGGTCAGCAGCAGACAACAGGGTAGAGAAGGACAGAGAGTGGAAGTGAAAGACACACTGATGATACCATAAATCATGTGACCATTAGCCATGATAAGTGAGGTGCTTTGTGGGTGGAATCAGAGGAAGACGTAAGTCTACAGTCGATATCCATTGAAATGGTTCCCCAGTTTTGCTGTGCATCAAAATCATAACAGGAACTACAAAAAAATAGATGTCCAGGTGCCACTCAAGATCAAGTGAATCAGAGATTTCGGTGAGGGGCCACAGAAGGTGAATGTTTACTCTTTCACTGTTCTCTGAATGTCACTATCTTCATCTAATTATTTTCCTGGCATAACAACTTCACATCTTTACATTGTATCTTGATATTCAGCGTCTTTTTAGACTGCAAAATGTCCTTGAATCTCAATCATAGACATGGATCATTTGTCTGTAATTCACATGACAGTTGCATCACATGAACTTTACATATCTTTGTTGAAAATGAATTCACTGCAGATGTATGAATTGGTTTCTGGGTTTTCTATTCTGTTCCATTGGTCTATGTATCTGCTTTTATGCCAGTGCCATGCTGTTCTGGATACTATAGCTGTATAATATAATTTGAACTAAGATAATGTTATTCCTCCAGTTTTGTTCGTTTTTTGCTCAGGATAGCTTTGGATATTCTGAATCTTTTGTGGTTGTATACAAATTTTAGGATTCATTTTTAAATTTCTATTTCTGTGAAGAATGTCATTGGTTTTTGCAGACTTGTGGAAGCACCATATTGGTGGTCTTGGATCAGACCTGGAGGAATTCTCTGGATTGGCAGGCAGAGACTCACTTCTTCCCTTACTTTCCAACAAATTAAGTCTCTCTTTCTCTCTCTGTGCTAGGTTGCCTAGAGCTAGTCAGAAAGTGAAGAATCCTGCCATTACTGAGTCCTTCCCTTCAAGGCAGCAGGTTCCCCTCTGGCCAAGAGTTTGTCTAGAGATGTTATCCTGAAGCTGGGACCTGAAATGGGGGTCTCAGGACTCTGACCAGTGCCCTCTCCTACTGTGGCTGAGCGAGTATCCACGTTTCAAAACAAAGTCCTCTTTCCTCTCCTCAAGCTTCAGAGCTGCGAGCTGAACTGTCTAGGGTTGGAGGAGGTAAGCCCTCCCTAGCTGCCGCAGCTGCTATCTCTCTAGGTCACATGCCCCCAAATGCACTGGCTCCAAGAGCAGCACTACACTAGTACTCGCCTAAGAGTTGCAGTACTTGTGGCCCAGACAGCCTTTCGGGTTTATTAAAGACCCCACGTACTTTATCCCACAGAAGACAGGCTTTCCACAACTAAAGTTCCAAATACCGGGATAATCAGTTCCCTTCTGCCTAGAACTAGTCTAAATGTTTCTTTTGTAGGTGGGCATTGGATGAGTGCAGCCTTCTTTTTCTTTCTGCTATGACAAGCCAGCACTGAGTTCAGTGCAAAGCCCCACAGCTGCTGCGCTCTCCCTCTGCCAAGCTGTAGACTCTCTTCCTGCAACAGGTCCACTGCCGAGGCTATTCCTGTGGGGAGCACAACTGGCAGAGACTTCTGTTCAGCCATCAGGCACCACTTCTGTGGCTGCAAACATTCTGAATGACAGTCTTACCTGGAATAACAGGCAAATGTAAAACAAACAAACAAAACCTCTTGCTACTGCTTGTCACGATCTTGATCTTCACATGAAGTGTTCCTTCATATTTTCCTAAGTGTCATCCACAAAGCCATTCTCACTGTCCAGTGGGCACTCTGAGAGCCTTTGCTAAAAATGCCCCCTGGTTCACACTGCCTATCGGCTCCAAGGCCCTTCCCTTCACAGCAGTCATGAAGCCAAACTGGAAGAAAGACCCCATGAAGCTCATGTTTCTGTGTCCAGTTGGTGCCATCTGTGAGCAACCCCATGACTCAGCAAGATTTCTTGCACCCTCATATGTAACTCAAGGACTCCAAAGTGCTGTTGTGGTTATACTGAGTGCTCTAGGAACCTCTTGAGTGAGGTGAGCATTGGGTGATGCTCCCACAATGCAATGTTTCTCAGACTGCCTGAAGAGAGCTTCTAACTCATCAGCCCAATTTCTAAACACAGGCAACGCTCCTGGGGGAGGGGACAGGGACACAGGCTGTGGCTATTCTGTATGTCAAGGTTTCTATAAAACAGATCTTCAGATAAAAGCAGGGGGAACACCAGCAAAAGCAAATACACAAGGTATGACTCAGGGTGAAGCTATAAATTTTTCGCAGCCTAGAGGCCCTAGACCTGTTGGTGGTCAGTTATTTCAAAGGCCAGACATGTACTCCTTAAAGAGAGACTGGAACTTGCAGACAGCTTCTAGAAAGTCATTAAGATATTTACTGTACTATTGTGTTCTGGTAGTATACTTGTAAGACAGTTGCCAAAAATCACTAGAAAAATGCTTTTCAATTTATGAGCAGATTTTTACAAGAGCAATTTACCAAGACCTACCAATGAACAGTGAAAAATATGAACTGTTATTCTAAAGTTGGATAGAAGGATATGGTTTTTATGTCCATTTCCATCGTCCGCACAATGTAACCTTTAAAAGTATTTCTTAAAGTGTTAAGTTTACTGGAGCAAAAACAGTATTGAAAAATGATTAGAGAGTTCACAAAAACCTTACAAACTCACGTGTCATCAGATGTAAGGTTCCCAAAGTGCCTGCAGTTTTTCACATTCCTGCAACCTCAGAATCATTGTTCCACAGGGAGAGAAATGGCCAACAAGACAATCCTCTTCCAGTTGGTGGGACAAATGTCAATATCAGCCTAACTTGTAAGTCTTTCTATGTAAATCTGCAAAATAGAGCTCTGGCCTTTGAGTTACCTCAGTTAAAGTGCTGTGATAAGAACCCTTGTGAATGACAGAGTAAGTGCCTTTTATTCTTACATTCTACAGAAATGTTGCTTGATCAGGCAAAGCAAGGGGCCATATCACAATCATAGGTAAGATACTTCTGCTACCTACTGTGCTCATAGAAATTTACTGCCCAATTTTGGTCACAAGAACGATGGTCTCAGACAAAGGCATCATGAAAAGAGGCAGTGTTGTCACCTTCACACTCATAGAAGGCAGCACACACACAGGCCCAGTGTGGATTAAAGTCGTTCAGTAAATCCTCAAGTGCCTACCACATGTAATGTCTCACACCCAGCTGGTAGGCAGATGGAAACTTTACAAGTACATCAAGCTTGGATATGCAAAACCCATGTGATGGTGAGCAAGTGTTAATCTCCTTTTCACCAAAACTCACCCTCCTGTGGCACTGGCCTTAAAGATCGCTGGTGAAGAGAGCCACCCAGTGGCTGGTGTGCAGAGCAGCCTGGCAGACACAGGTCTTCGGGGTTTTAAACATTCCCCATGTTCAGTTCTTGCTTGATAAGGAATGCACGTGTATAAAGGATGGTCCTTCCCACAGCCCTATTTCTCACATCTTCATAATCACTTCCTAACAATTTTCCTGTCTTCCATTATCTGCGACTTAGACATTTCTGTTGGTTTTAAGGGGAAAACAGCTGCCAGTATCTGTATCCCTGGGATTCCGCTAAACCTGCCAAGCAGCTTGTGAGACAATCTCATGAATTACTTTACCTCTCTCTTAACATCGGTCTTACAAAGAATTGGGTAAAGTGCACAGGTGAATAAAGATTAAAGTTGAGCTGTGAGGTGTTGTTACCTCAGAGCGCACTCCGCAGAAGAGTACGTCCATGAGTTGCTCGAATTCTTTAAATCAAAGGAAAACATTTATTTTAAGCAAGTTTATTTCTTGTCTGAAGGTTATCAGATGGGAGAACGTTGCCAGATCTGAGCTACCAAACTCAAATATGTTTTCAAAAACAAATGGCTATTGAACATGACATGTTTTACAGAGATTCTGCTCCCTTTTTCTCCCAAACTCTGCTGCACTCTCAAGTATTTCAAGAATGAATCTCCCTCCCTGAGTTCAACTGCACAGGAATCAGAGGGCACTGAAACAACATTGGCAAGCCCCTACTTCCTGCCCTCTTTCCTACTAAGCTGCTGACCTGCTGACACTCATCCATGCCACATGCCCCTCTGGGTGAGTTTGAGAACTTTTTTTTTTTTTTTTTTTTTTTTGAGACAGAGTCTCACTCTGTCACCCAGGCTGGAGTGCAGTGGCACCATCTTGGCTCACTGCAACCTCTGCCTCCTAGGCTCAAGCAATTCTGCCTCAGACTCCCGAGTAGCTGAGACTACAGGTGCATGCCACCATGGCCAGCTAATTTTTTGTGTTTTTAGTAGAAACAGGGTTTCACCATGTTGGCCAGGCAGGTCTTGAACTCCTGACCTTATGATCTACCCACCTCAGCCCCCCAAAGTGCTGGGACTACAGGCATGAGCCACCGCGCCCAGCCAAGTTTGAGAATTCTTTATGCCCACTGATGCCAGCTCTTCCCTCAGTGAAATTGATCCCATCTCACTATTGCTGAGCACTGTTCCCACAATCACCTCTTTCTGAAGATTTTCTTCCTCTCTACCAGGGATTTCGCCCACTCATGCAATCTATATCAATGTGTACATATGCTTAAATTTAAGCCATATGGTAGTGTTTTCTTTTTTAAGATGTCATTAGTTCAGTTCACTATCTCCTACACACCCATTTTTTAATTATTTCCCTAAAAATACATAATAAAAGTGCTTTATAACAAATAAAATTATTTAAAATCATTTTTACATAATGATTACAAAATGTGTTCATAAACATAAGTGCACATGAAATCAATGCTAGGTACAGCAATCCTACAGTAAGCGGTGCTAATGATGCAGTGTAACACAACACAGTGCAAAATTAATGGCAGGTACTTTCACTTAGTTCAAGTGAAATATTTCTGAACAGACACAACTCTTTAGATTTATGTTCCTGTTTCCCTAAGTTATCCACAGATGCTGTGTATCAGAAAACAAGAGGTTCTCTAAGTAAGTTACGTGCTTTCATTTGCCCTCACCATCTAGAATGAGACTCAAAATAATTGAGGGAAGGCAAATCTGAATTTCAATAGTAGGTCTATACAATATTAGCACTTTTTAAAAAGCCTGTAATATTAACATTTAAGATGGATATGTCTATAGTATTTCAAGTAGTTTTCATCTTTGAAATAACTTTAAAAACACAGAATTTGATGTTACCTGCTGAAAAGGACCAATGACCTTACATGACATTTAATCCACACTTATTTTACAGATAAGGGTAACAAACCTTAAAACTGACTTGCCCAAGTTCCCACCAAATAGAAACAGTTTGTCACCTTAAACTCAAATGAGGCGGTGGCTCTCAAACTTTGCTGCACACTAAAATCACCGAGGGGCTTTAATAACTGCCTCACTTTCAATATGAGACATTTTGATTTAATTAGCATTGGGTATGACTTCGGGGTTGCTGTTAAAAGTTTCCTAGTTGATTTCAATGTGCAGCAAAGTTTGGGATGATTGAGTTGGGGTTAAAACCAGAAGCTTCTGGGATGCTTTTCCCCATATAAAGATGCCTCACATCCGGCCGGGCGTGGTGGCTCACGCCTGTAATCCCAGGACTTAGAGGCCAAGGCAGGCAGATTACAAGGTCAGGAGATAGAGATCATTCTGGCCAACATGGTGAAACCCTATCTCTAAAAAAATACAAAAAACTAGCCAGGTGTGGTGGCACGCGCCTGTAGTCCTAGCTACTCAGGAGGCTGAGGCAGGAGAATTGCTTGAACCCGGGAGGTGGAGGTTGCAGTGAACTGAGATCGCACCACTGCACTCCAGCCTGGTGACAGAGTGAGACTGTCTCAAAAAAAAAAAAAAAAGCCTCACATTCATTCTTATTTTCCTAAAAGGCTTCTCAGTGCCTAGAAATAGGAAGGTGGTGGAAACATACATTGGTTTGCAGACATATATTTGAAAACAACCTGGCATAAGTGATCCCAATAAGTTCCACCTATCCATTAACAACAATGCACTACTAACCCATGATAAACATTTTTCTAAATCTTTTCTTAAAGGCATTTTCCTTATTCATTTGCTCAATAAACCTTTATTTCACTAATAGTCAATATACCAAATGATCACTTCTCAAACTTGCTGATGGCAAATTAAAACTTACTTTGCTTCCAAAAGCAGGCTTCTAAAGCTTAGTAAAATGAGGATAAAAGCATGACATTTATTTGTTTGAGCAAGATTAATCTTTAAAACTACTTTTGAATTGTACACTAACACATCAAAATCTTTTGAATCCAAAAGAAACCAGGGACTCTAGCCAAAGTAGAGTAATTTATTTTTATTTTATTTATTTATTTATTTATTTTATTTACAGACTTGGCTGAATACAGACATTTAGTGATGACTCAATAGGTCCCAAAGCTCTGGGCTTGAGACAGAGCTTGAGTCCACTTTTTGCTGAAACACAATTTTATCTCAACTATTTTTATAAGTGAGAGAGGAAAGTGACATTATAAGCATAAACCTGACATTTTTTCAAGTAAAAGTTACTGACAATTGAATCAGCTAAAAACAAGCACATTAGGAACAAAATTGTTTTTAAGTTAGTTATATTTATAGAATAAAAAGTAAAATTAAAGATAAAGACGTTAATATTCTAAGTTAGCACTTTCCAAACTGTGTTCTAAAAACCAACACTCATAATCCAAGGAGATGATAATGATGTATTCTGGACAACCCCAATGGAGCTGGTGGTGGTATTGTTCTTGTTGTTCCTTTTAAAATAAACTTTGGGGCTGGGCACGGTGGCTCACGCCTGTAATCCCAGCACTTTGGGAGGCCAAGGCGGGCAGATCATGAGGTCAAGAGATCGAGACCATCCTGGCCAACATGGTGAAACCCCGTCTCTACTAAAAATACAAAAATTAGCTCAGCGTGGTGGCGCACGCTTGTAGTCCCAGCTCCTCCAGAGGCTGAGGCAGGAGACTTGCTTGAACCCAGGAGGCGGAGGTTGCAGTGAGCCGAGTTCCTGCCACTGCACTCCAGCCTGGCGCCTGGTGACAGAGTGAGACTCTGTCTCAAAATAAATAAATAAATAAATAATAAAAATAAAATAAACTTCACCTTAGGGTGCTCTCAAAGTGTATCTTTGATTGTGGCCCATGAGGCGCTCATGCACAATAAAGGAAATTCAAATGCAGGTACACAATGGTGCCAGCTAAGAGAAAAACCTGTTCCTTTTTTCAAGATTAGGGTCCAAAATAGTATACATTGATCTAGGCCTGTAACTCATTTAAAAACTAATTTTTCACAAAAAAAAATTCATAAAGGGAACCTACCTTCTCATTGTGTTCAACATTGTCTTATGGCAAAAAGGCATCAAATAAATAGTTACACTTTTTCTGGGATTGTTTATTTGCTAACTGATTTTTCCTTCTACCATGACATCTAAGATTAAAAGAGAAATTGATACTTAATATTTAGAATCTGGATATCAATATATAGTTGATTCCAGTTTCTTAACTGATTGCTGAAAAGGACAACCAAATGGTGGAAATAATTTTAATGCCTGTCCCTTGGCATTATCGTTGTTCTCACTATTTTACCGTCACTGTAGGATGAGGCTGTCTGTCTGTGCTGTCATCAAGGAATATGGTCGAGCATTAATTTTCAAAAAGATGCTTAGTAGATATCTGAAGGGAAAGGGAAGTATAAATCGAACTTACCAAAGTGTACTTTTTTCTTGGTTAAAATGTAAAATGACAAGGTGCTAAGATATTTCTTACACTCCCTGAACTGCCTGAGTGTGGTATCATGTGCACTCTGTAGAAAACCCATTGTAGACTCTTAACTTCCACAGATGATGTTTGAGAAAGCGTTGTTATTCTACCCTTAACATGGTACCTATCATCAAACCTGGCAAGGATTTTTGAATTCCCTTTATAAATGAGAAAAGTTTAAAATTAGATTTCATTGTTTCCTAAGCAATATAAATCAGCTGAGAATTTCTATTTCTATTATTTATGTACTGCAATAAAATGTAATGCATTAAAGGCCAGGCGCAGTGGCTCATGCCCGTAATCCCAACAGCTTGGGAGGCCAAGGTGGGCAGATCACGAGGTCAGGAGTTCGAGACCAGCCTGACCAATATGTTGAAATCCCGTCTCTACTAAAACTACAAAAATTAGCCGGGCATGGTGGCATGCACCTATAGTCCCAGCTACTTGGGAGGCTGAGGCAGGAGAATACCTTGAACCCAGGAGGCGGATGTTGCAGTGAGCCAAGATGGTGCCACTGCACTCCAGCCTGGGTGACAGAGCAAGACTCTATCTCAAAAAAAAAAGTAATGCATTAAATAATATTGGTACAAAATCACTTTATTTCAATGAATACAAGACTAGGGCATTTACTAAGTTACTAATCCTAAATGTATTATTTCAGGAGATACTGTGACAAAACAAGTGTTTTAGATTCAGAGGCTCTATGTGCCAGGGCTGCTAGGCCACCAACAAGTGAGGAAGCCACAGGTTTCTCTAGTCCTGTTTTCTTATATGGAGAACAAAAAGAGTAAGACTGCCATGGCATTACTCAAGTGTGACTCTCAGAGAATACTTTCCATTCATTTCAAATGTTGATTAATTTCATTCTATAATCATTTGACCTGCACCTCGGCATTTTCCTGCTACACTCCTGCTCTCTGCCTAGAATACTTCTTTTCTCTTTCCTTATTCCAGCAAACTTGACTCTGTCTACCCTCTTGAATCTCTTTGCCAGCAGCCACACCAAAAAATGTTGTTTTTGTATACTATTTGGTCAAATCCACCCCTTGTCACATGACACTAATTCTTGCAGAGTATTCCCCTTTTGAGAAAGTATGCCTTTCCATGGAAGGGAGGGCCCTTACTCTTCCTACCTCCATCTGCTGAGCACAGAATTTTGGATAAATCAAAAAGTTCAACAAGGATTTGAAAAATTAATTCACTTATAATTTGGAAGGTAATTCTTACTACATTTAATTATAGCAAAAACACTACTAACCATTTACTGTTTATAGATATTATTTAAGGTAGTCACAAAATAGAAACAAATACTCTAACTTCATTCAGTCAGCATAGATAACAGAGTATGAAATTTTACAATCTTTAACAAGAAATGGAAGGGATTACTTAACAGTCTTAAGGTTTAATAACAAAAACTAGAAAATAATCATACCTACTAATTTAGTAAGTCAAAACCAGAGCCTTACTATCAAAGGTCCTGTACCTGTTGGATGCCAGTGCCCACCAACCGATTTCTTCCACTGTACCTGCTGCCTCTCATTTTAACTCATTAAAAATGTGAAAGTTATTTTCCTTGCAGAGGTCTTCCACCCCCTTGGTTAAGTATATTCCTAAGTATTTTGTTTTATTTTATTTTTTGCAGCTATTGAAAAAATAATATTGATTCTCAGCTTGATCGCTGTTGGTGTACAGCAGAGCTACCAATTTGTCTACATTAATTTTGTATCCTGAAACTCTGCCGAATTCATTTATCAGTTCTAGGAGCTTTTAGGAGGAGTCTATAGCATTTTCTAGGTATTTGGTCATATCATCAGTAAACAGTGACAGTGTGACTTCCTCTTTACCAATCTGCATGCCCTTTATTTCTTTTTCTTGTCTTACTGCTGTGGCTAGGACTTTCAGTACTATGTTGAATAGAAATGGTAAGGGTGGGCATCCTTGTCTTGTTCCAGTTCTCAGGGGGAATGCTTTCAACTTTTCCCCAATTCAGTATTATGTTGGCTGTGGGTCTGTCATAGATGGCTTTTATTACATTGAAGTATGTCCCTTGTATGCAGATCTTGCTGAGGGTTTTAATCACAAAAGGATGTCGGATTTTGTCAAATGTTTTTCCAGTGTCTATTGAGATGATCATGTAATTTTTATTTTTAATTTCATTTATGTGGTGTATCACATTTATTGACTTGCGTATGTTAAACCATCCCTGCATTCCTGGTATGAAATTCACTTAATCATCATGGATTATCTTTTTTATATGCTGTTGGGAGCTATAAAACATTGCTTAAAGGAATCATAGATGACACAAATAAATGGAAACACACTCCATGCTCATGGATGCATAGAATCGATATTGTGAAAATGATCACACTGCCAAAAGTAATCTACAGATTCAATGCAATTCCCATCAAAATACCACCATCATTCTTCACAGAATTAGAAAAAACAATTCTAAAATTCATATGGAACCAAATAATAGCCCACATAGCCAAAGCAAGACTAAGCAAAAAGAACAAATCTGAAAGTACCACATTACCTGATTTCAAACTATACTATAAGGTCACAGTCACCAAAACAGCATGCTACTGGTATAAAAATAGGCACATAGACCAATGGAACAGAACAGAGAACCCAGAAATAAAAACAAATACTTAAAGCTAACTGATCTTTGACAAAGCAAACAAAAACATAAAGTGGGGAAAGGATACCCTTTTCAACAAACAGTGCTGGGATAATTGGCTAGCCACATGTAGGAGAATGAAATTGGATCTTCATCTCTCACCTTATACAAAAATCAGCTCAAGATGGATTAGGAGTTAATTCTAAGACCTGAAACTATAAAAATTCTAGAAGGTAACATTGAAAAAACCCTTCTAGACATTGGCTCAGGTAAGGGTTTCATGACCAAGTTTCCAAAAGCAAATGCAATAAAAACAAAGATAAGGCCAGGCGTGGTGGCTCACATCTGTAATCCCAGCACTTTGGGAGGCCAAGGCTGGTGGATCTTGAGGTCAGGAGTTTGAGACGAACCTCCTCAACATAGTGAAACCCTGTCTCT
>NW_016107511.1:664927-696800 GCF_001604975.1 Cebus imitator | reverse complement strand
AGGTGATGGGGAGGAAGGCAGCAAATCACACTGCCACGTGTGTTCCTATGCAACAATTTTGCATGTTCTTCACATGTACCCCAAAACCTAAAATGCAATAAAATAAATAAATGGGAAAAAATATATATATATATACATAATATATATAATATATATTATATATAATATTATATATAATATATATTATATATATATCCCAGCATATATATAATATTATATATAATATATTATATTATATATATAATATATAATATTATATATAATATATAATATATATAATATATATATAATATATAATATTATATATATGCTGGGATACTACTTAGCCATAAAAAGGAATTAATTAATGGCATTTGCAGTGACCTGAATGAGATTGGAGACTATTATTCTAAGTGAAGTAACTCAGGAATGAAAAACCAAACATCATATTTTCTCACTCATAAGTGGGAGCTAAGCTATGAGGATGCAAAGGCATAAGAATGACACAATGGAATTGGGGACTTGGGGGATTAGTGGAAGGGGCGCAAGGGATAAAATACCACAAATAGGGTGCAGTGTATACTGCTCAGGTGATGGATGCACCAAAATCTCACAAATCACCACTAAAGAACTTACTCATGTAACCAAACACCACCGGTTCCCCAATAACCTATGGAAATTTTTTAAAAAATTATAAATCCGCAAAAAGCAAGCAAACTGGTTATGAGCATGGAAACCTAAGATAATTAACATTAAATTAAAATATGTTGAAACAATAAGAGAATTAGGCAAGAAGCAATGTTAGGGGATAAAAAACAAAAGCTTTTCTGTAATGTCTAACACCTACAGAGTCTAACACCTGCAGCAGCAGGTCGGACCCCGCCTTAGAACCCTCACGCCCGGGGGCGCCGGGACAGGGCTCACAGGTCAGTGGATAAGAGAGCTGTAAAGAGAAAAGGTGGAGGTTCCAAGTTGAAAATCCATAAAATTATAAAGTAAATTTAAAGTTATACCATTTCTTTCCCCCCACCCAGGGTTAATTCACTTTATTTTTCTTGTATAAAAACACTAATACTACAGTAGTGATTCCTTTTTTAAAAAATCAATTTTTCTACAAAATTCTTTTTTTTTTCACAGTTTACAAAAGCAATGGTACTTCTTTTTCAATATTTGCAATTCCCAATCCACATTCAACTTTCCAATTGCTTCTGAAAGTCTTATGAAAAAAAATGCGGGTTCAACTGGGAACCAATGGTGGGCTACTCTTTATAGTTGTCAGTAGCATTCGAGTTAACCTTTAACTTCTTCGTGCTCTTAGAGAGCCTGAACAGCAGACTCTTTAAAAGCTTTATCCTTGCGAGTTCCGAATCGCCGAAACGCGGAGTCACGTCGAAAGTGACCACACTGGCTTAAGGGAAATGTAGTCCTGAATGAGTTTGTTAGCCGCGCAGCACTCTGGGATGGGGCTATTGGGCCCCTTCTGCGCCTGTGCAGCCGGAGTCCCGCCTCCTCATTTGGGTTCCCGGGACTACCGGGAAGCGGTTTGGGAAGCTCAGGCGTCGGCTCGGAAATTATAGGGGGCGCAGCTGGGGCGGGAGCGTGGGACCAGCCTGGAGGGCAGCGTTTGTGCCCGGGAGCGGGAGGGGAATCGGGAAGTTTGTGGGATCCCTGCCCCCAGCGCCAGTGGATGCGACCCGGTGGGCCCTCGGCCGGGAAGGCCGGTGGAGGGGGACTCCGGCCGCGGGCTCCGGGGTGGCTGGGGCTGAGCGCAGGTCTGGAGCAGGTGCGCGGTGTTGGCCGCGGTGTGCGGGGCGGGAGCCTGGCGCGAGCGGTGGCGGGAGGGGAAAGCGCGTTTGTAACGTGGGCGGCAGTGTGCCCGAAATCCCCGGACCGTGGGTCTGCATCGGGACGTTGAGCTCGGGAGCTGGAAAAACCCGGGTAAGTGCCAGCTCTGTCAACTGGAAGCCGAGGCCAATGCAGGAACCTGGGTGAAAGTCAGGTTTCTCGTCTGAAAGTGAGGGTATTAATAATGAGTGCTTCATGGCGTTGGTTTAAAACTTAAATAAGTCACCGCCTGTAAAGCAAACAGCCGACTGTAGGCTATTAAGCCATGAGCGACTGCTGCTGTTACATTTAGAAAACACTTTCTTCTGTTCACTGGGTGCCTTATGTAAACCTCACAACCACGTCTGCATTAAATATACCGTAACAACCGAGGCTTAGGTCACAAGCTAGCAGTAAGGGAGCCGGGGTTCGAGGGCAGGTGTGACTTATTTCCCGTTTCAGGCGCTAATTCACACCTGCCTGAAACCAGCGTTGCAGCCTGCACTGCACTTAGCAGAGTGGCATGTCCCCAAATACTCAGGGAGTGGATGTAGATGGAATCTTACCATGTGTCAAAGGTGTTCCGAATTTCTGGCGTGTCTTCACATCTCTTGGATCAGACAAGGTTCCTGGCCCTTCTGCACTGTCGGGGTGTCTCTTTAAAGTCTGATATAATGAATTCTGAGAGTCAGGTTTTTGCCACTGAAATGGTTTCTCAAGTCAGGTCGCCGGTTCCTTGAACAAATAGTCCTTGCTAAGTGGGAAGCAGGGGCCTCTGTGAACAGTTTTACCTGGAGGAGAACGCCTCTCAGACCTAGACCCCTCTCCCGAGCTTCAGAGCAGCGGCAGAAGAGCCCACAAAGGAGCAGATCCTAGATTTGTATGGTCAGAGCAGTTCTTGATCCTTCTTCCCAGAATGAGCTACACTTTGTGGTGGAGCGTCCAGAAGCCACCACAGACTGCGTGACAGTGGGTGGTTTGGGCCAGCTTTGAGAAGAGCAAAGTGAGCTGGGTGGGGGCTAGGGACAGGCTGCTCAGGAAAGGCCACATCATTGCAGAGCTTGTGAGGGGAGGTCTGGGGTTAGGGGTAACTGGAGATTGTGTTTCCAGATCCCAAAATAGCCCCCAGTCCCTTTGTTCTCTGCTCTTTACGCATGCAGACTGCTGTTAACACATGTGACACTGGAGACTTTGTCCCTACCTCATAGAATCCCAGCATGATGATACATAAAGGGTTTTCTGTGGTTATCTGCTTCTGACTCTTTTGAAAGCTTTAAAGACATTGGGCATGAAAGGTTCGGTGAATTTCCAGGGACCCCTCGTTTGTGGCAGAGCCAGGAGGGTAACAGTTTCGTTCATTCTTCCACAGGTGAGTCACCAAAAGCACCTTATCCAAAGGGCCTTTTGAGAAATACATCCCAGTTAAAACAACTAAAACTGTTTGTCTTAAAGCATCTCATCTCTTTTTGACAAGACTTTCTGTGGATTGTCTATACCAAGGGTAAACAGTAAGAAAAATAGTTAAATGATGCACAACGAATATTTTTCTGCTTATTTTGTGTTTTGGAGACCAAGTGTTATCCTATTGTCCAAGCAAGAGTGCAGTGGCACAAACACGGCTCACTGCAGCCTCTGCCTCCTGGGCTCAATTGATCCTCCTGCCTCTGCTTCCCATGTGGCTGGAACCACAGGCGCATGCCGCCACACCTGGCTAACTTTTTTTTTTAAGTTTCTATTTTCTGTAGCGACAGGGTCAATACTGTGTTGCCCAGATTGGTCTTGAACTCCTGAGCTCAAGCCATCCTCCTCCTCTGGCCTCCCGAAGTGCTGGGGTTACGGGTGTGAACCATGGTGCCTGCTAAGTTAATTTTAATGAAAGAATAATGTCTTATCCTGTGGTGTACTTTAATTCAACTAATGCTCTCTTGTCTTTATTTCTTTGTGTGCATTAGAAGCACATGTGCATTATTGTTAATTGGGAAAAGTTCATGTTCACACAATAAAAAATAGCAGTTTAAGCCCCATGATTATTTCAGAGTTGTCATAGAGACAGTGCCACCCCTAAGTGGTGCTTCCCATGCCTTTTCAAGGCCTGAAGGGCCCTGTCACCTTCGGCATCTTGCTCCCCAACTGGATTGCTTAGATTTGGGGAGGTGAATCTAGGAGCTGTGATGTAGGCCAGACCGTGTGACTTCCTCTTTCTGTCCCTGCAGCTGAGGCTTCACAGTTCTCTACACTCTCCAAGAGTCACAGAAAATGAACACATTTCAGGTGAACACATTTCTTTATTCGTTCCCCATTTCTGTCGTAATGGATTTGTGAGGTTTAGATGGGTCCTTGCATTAAATGGAAAAGGAGAAATAGATCAAGTAGATCTTGGGGGAAAATATATACAGTTTTACTATGAACTCTGTTGTTTGCTGTCAGCTTTTGATAAATAACCTTTGTCAGGGTTAGTAGGTTCCCTCCAGTTACCAGTTTGCCAAGATTTCATGTTAGTCATGAATGCACATTGAATTACATTAAATACTTTCTGTATATCTGTTAGAATAAATCTATAGCTGTGTCCTATAATCTATAAATATTGTGAATAATGTAATGGATTTTGTAAAAGTAACTTGAATTCCTGTATAGACTGTAGTTTCTTATGAGTGTTGCTTCTTACATGTTTTCCCAGCACTTTTTTGGTAATAATTTAGGATTTTTATTTCTGTATTCACAAACTGGATTAAACTATACTTTCCTGTTTCCCTGTTCAATTATGGTATCATGGTTGTCTCATGAAAGGAAATGGGGCACTTTTTTCTTGTTTCTTCCTAATAATTTAGAAAAGTGAGAAAATTGTGTTGTATGTAGATTTTGTGAAACTCACCTATGAATTTGGACCTTGCAAAGACGTTTTGTGTGAAGATTTTGATTATTGAATAAATTTATTAGTTCGTTAATCAGCTTCTTATCGTAAGTGTATACTGGATTTGTACTTTCTCAATATAATTTTTGTCATTACATTTTCATAGAAAATTGTAATCATTTACTTTTTTTATTTTCTTTTTTTAGATTTAGTAAATGTTTATTGTTGGTTAATCATTATCAAACAAGATTTTTCTTTCTCAATATATGTTAAGTTATAAATGTACAGAGACAAGGTATAAACCAAAAGAAAAAATGAGATATTAAGATATTTTAAAAACCACCTTGCATACACAAATTATAAGATTTATTATAATTTTCATACACCTTTGCCGTCCTAGTGCTAATATACTTTAACACTGAAGATGCAACTTGCCTACTTACTTAGCACTTTACTTAGATATATTTATTAAGATGTAAAAGTTCGTAATGTATGTTTACTAAAACTAGAAAGACTCAATTTTAACATAAAATGTATTTGAAATTTTCAGCTAAGAATCTGAACATTTTACTTTACATTTTATTTCATATATTTTACTATCCCAGGGTCTAAGTCAAGACAGGCCTTAACTAAAATGAAACAGCAAGACTAAATAATCCTAGTAAAAGCTGTCTTTCCTTTATACTTAAAAACATTTCTTTAACATGTTTTGTTTCAACAGCTTTTGAGGTACAAGTGGTTTCTTGTTACACGGATGAATTATATAGTGGTGAATTCTGATAATTTAGTGCACCTATGGCCCAGCAAATAATGTACATTTTACATAGTAGGTAGTTTTTTATCCCTAGCACCTTTCCCTAGCCTCCCACCCTCCCCTTTCTTGGTCTCTAAAGTCCATTATGTCACTCTGTATGCCTTTGCATACTCATATCTTGGCTCCCACTTATAAGTGAGAATATACAGTTTGGTTTTCTACTCCTGTGTTACTTAGAATAACAGCTTCCAGCTCAATCCAAGTTGCTGCAAAAGACATTATTTCGTTCCTTTTTATGGCTGAGTAGTATTCCGTGGTGTATAGGTACCACATTTTCTTTATTCACTCAGTTGATGGGCACTTAGGTTGGTTCCACATCTTTGCAATTGTGAACTGTGTTGCTACAAACATGTGTGCTGGTTTGTTTTTCATTTATAATGAGTTCTTTTCCTTTGGGTAGATACCAGTAGTGGGATTGCTCAATCAAATGGTAGATCTACTTTTAGTTCCTTAAGGAATCTCCATACTATTTCCATAGAGGTTGTCCTAATTTACATTATTACCAGCATTGTGTAAGCATTCCCTTTCTTCACATCCATGCAAACATCTATTGTGTTTTGATTTTTTCATATAGGCCATTCTTGGAGGAATAAAGTGGTATCTCATTGTGGTTTTAATTTGCATTTCCCTGATTATTAGTGATGCTAGGCATTTTTTTCATATGTTTGTTGGACATTTGTATATCTTCTTTTGAGAAATGTCAATTCATGTCCTTTGCCCACTTTTTGATGGGATTTTTTTTCCAGCTGATTTGAGTTCCTTGTAAATTCTGGATACTTTGTCTGATGCCTAGTTTGTAAATATTTTCTCCCATTCTGTGGGTTGGCTGTTTACTCTGACGATTATTTATTTTGCTGTGTAGAAGCTTTTTAGTTTAATTAGGTCCAGTTAATTTATTTTTGTTTTTCTTGCATTTGCTTTTGGGGTCTTAGTCATGAATTCTTGCCTAGGCTGAAGTGTAGAAGAGTTTTTCAAATGTTGTCTTTTAGAATTTCTATGGTTTCAAGTCACAGACTTAAGTCTTTGATCCATCTTGAGTTGATATTTCTATTAAGTAAGAGATAGGGATCTGGTTTCATTCTTCTACGTGTGGCTTTCCACTTTTACCAGCACCACTTATTAAATAGGTCAGAGGTCCTCAATCCATGAGGCCACTGACTGGTACCGGTCTGTGGTCTGCTAGGAAATGAACAGCACAGCAGGAGGTGAGCAGCAGGCTAGCAAGCATTACCACCTGAGCTCTGCCTTCTGTCAGATCAGTGGCATCAGATTCTCATAGGAGAGGGAACCCTATTGTGAACTGCACATGCAAGGGATCTAGGTTGTGTGCTACTTAAGAGAATCTAATGCCTGAATCTAACTAATGATCTGAAGTCAATCAGTTTAATCTTGAAACCATGTACATACCACCCCTCCTCCAGCTGCTGGTCCATGGAAAAGTTGTC
This sequence comes from Cebus imitator, assembly GCF_001604975.1. Classification (NCBI taxonomy): domain Eukaryota; kingdom Metazoa; phylum Chordata; class Mammalia; order Primates; family Cebidae; genus Cebus; species Cebus imitator. The sequence continues at coordinate 689,887 of NW_016107511.1, read as the reverse complement.
TTCCAGGAAACCAGTTCCTGGTGCCAAAAAAGTTTGGGATTGCAGAAATAGGGTGTCCATTCCCCTGTTTATGTTTTTGTGTGCTTTGTCAAAGGTCAGTTGACTCTACATATTTGGCTTTATTTCTGGGTTCTCTATTCTGTTCCATTGGTCTATGTGCCTGCCTTTATACCAGTACCGTACTGTTTTGGAAATTATAGCCAGCCTTGTACTATAATTTGAAGTCTTGTGATGCCTTCAGATTTGTTCTTTTTGCTCAGGATTGCTTTGGCTATTTTGGCTCTTTTTTGTTCTGTTTGAATTTTACGATATTTTTTTCTAATTCTGTAAAAGATGTTGGTATTTTGATGAGAATTGCATTGAATTTGTAGATTGCTTTGGGTAGAATGGTTATTTTCACAATATTGATTCATCCAATCTATGAGCATAGGTTGTGTTGCATTTGTTTGTGTCATCTGTGATTTCTTTCATCACTGTTTTGTAGTTCTTGTAGAGGTCTTTCACCTCCTTGGTTAAGTATATTCTTACGTTTTTTTGTTTGGTTGGTTTGTTTTTGTGGCTGTTGTAAAATAAATTGAGCTCTTGATTTGATTCTCAGCTTGGTTGTTGTTGATATAGCATTATTACTGATGTCTTTACATTGATTTTGTATCTTGAGACTACTGAATTCATTTGTCAAATCTAGGAGTCTTTTGGAGGAGTCTTGGATTTTCTATGATGATATCGTCTGCAAACGGTAGTAGTTTGACTTTTTCCTTTCCAATTTGGTTGCCCTACTCCTGCTTGCTTTTGGTTTCCATTTACATGGAATATTTTTTTCTACCTCTTACCTTGAGTTTATGTGAATGCTTTCATATTAGGTGAGTCTGTTGAAGAGAGCAGATACTTTTTTTAAAAATCTATTCTGCAGCTACTCAGGAGACTGAGGCAGGAGAATTGCCTGAACCCAGGAGGCGGAGGTTGCAGTGAGCCAAGATCGGGCCATTTTACTCCAGCCTGGGTAACAAGAGCGAAACTCTGTCTNAAAAAAAAAAAAAATCTATTCTGCTATTCTCTATCTTTTAAGTGAAGCATTTAGGCCATTTATATTCAATGTTAATATTGAGATGTGAGGTACTCTTCTCTTCATCATGTTGTTACCTAGTTTGTCTTTTTTCCATTGAGTTATTGATTTACAGGTCCTGTGAGTTTTAAGCTTTCAAGAGTTCTATTTTTAAGAACCTTTGTTTTAAGGTTTAGAGCTCTTAGCATTTCTTATAGTGCTGGTTTGGTAGCAACAAATTTCCTCAGCATTTGTTTGTCTGAAAATGACTTTATTTCCCCTTATTTTATGAAACTTAGTTTTGCTTGATACAGAATTCTTGGCTGACAGTTACTCTGTTTAAGAAGGTAGAAGATGGGACCCCCCCCAATCTCTCTGGTTTGTAGGGTTTCTGCTGAGAAGTCTGCTGTTAGTCTAATAAGTTTGCCTTTACAGGTTATCTGATGCTTTTATCTTAGTGCTCTTAGAATTCTTTCCTTCCTGTTGGCTTGAGACAGCCTGATGACTATATGCTTTGGTGAAGATCTTTTTGCATTGGATTTTCCAATAGTTGTTTGACATTCTTGGATTGAGATATGTAAATATCTAGCCAGGTCAGTGAAGTTTTCCTCAATTATTTCCTCAAATAAGTTTTCCAGACTTTTTGTCTTCTCCCTCAGAAACATCAATTATTCTTGTTTGGCCATTTTACATAATTTCATATTTCTTGGAGACTTCGTTCATTTTTTAAACTCTTTCATCTGAGCTTTTAAATCTTTTTTGTGTTATGTATCATGCCACATTTCTGTGTACAGCTGCATGAGATAATAACAGATTTTGATTCCTGTAAAGATTCACTTCCCATTATTTATCTCTTATGCTTTGCTTTAATATAGATCATCTCTTAATTTTGGTCTTTTGTTTTGCTGCTAAGTCCACTCTCCATATAGCACAATTGTTCCTAACTGAGGGTGATTTTGTCCCCCAGAAGACATTTGACAATGTTTGGAGCTATTTTTGATTGTCACAACTGCGGATTGCTTCTGACATCTAATGGGTAAAAGACAGGGATACTGCTAAAATGCTCAGGATAGTTCTTCACAAAAAAACATTATCTAGTCCACTGTATAAGTAGTACTAGTACCAAGCTAAAGAAACCCTGTTCTAGAGCATTGCTCCTGAAATATAAATCTGGTTGTGTAGAAACCTCTCAGGTTATACGTATCTCTCCATGGGCACCCCATTACCTCAGCAGAGACCTGTAGGTTGGAATGCATGCTCCACAAAGTGCTCAGCACAATCCGTTGGTATATGGGAAATGTATACAGGAATCCTATTTATAATAATTTTACCTAAAAAGGCACTAAGCTTCCTCAGTATACTAAGTGACAATGTGTTTAATTTTAAAATAAATACAAATTAGAACATGAGAACAAATATTTGTGCTGCTAATTATGTATTTCAAAAGCATAAGGCAGAATCAGAGCCATGATAGGAATCCCTTATACCATTTTATTTTAAATTCTCAACAGTTAAACATAGTGAGTTAGTTAACGAAAACGTTTTCCTTTCCCTAATTCTGAACACTCAGATTAATCAGAAATGTGCTGTTACAGGCATCAGTGTCATTCAAGGACGTGACTGTGGAATTCACCCAGGAGGAGTGGCAGCACATGGGCCCTGTTGAGAGGACCCTGTACAGAGATGTGATGCTAGAGAACTACAGCCACCTCATCTCAGTGGGTGAGCACAGCTTACCATGGGGCTCCCTCCAGAGTGCAGTTCTGTTTCTCCTCTCTCTCTCTCCATACCATACCATGTGACTCCCTCTACAGTGCAATTCTGGTTTTCCTTTTTTATGTTAGTCACTTTTATTGAGGTGTATTTAACAGAAAATAAAATTCAGCAACTTTCACTGTACAAATCAGTGAGTTTTGAAAAAATATATACAGTTGATGACCACAATCCAAGTAATGGTTTGGAAGGTTTTTATCACCCCCAAAAGACTCTTTGAAGCCCTTTGCAGTGAGTTCCCTCCCTCCCTCCCTTCACAACCCTTGGCAACTACTAGTCTGCTTTCTATTGGAATAATTTTGCTTTTTCTCAAATTTCATATAAATGGAATCATAAATCATATACTCCCTTTTGTCTGGCTTTTCTTTAGCATAATTCTTTTGAGACTCATGCACATGTGTGTATAAATGGTTTATTTTATCCTAAGTATTGCTCCTTTGTGGGCATATACTGTAATTTGTTACCCCTTGTCAGTTGGTAAACGTATTTTTTTTTTCCCAGTTGGGGCTTTTATAAATAAAGTTGCTGTGAACTTTCACAACAAGTCTTTGTGTCAACATATGTTTTCATTTTTCTTGTGTAAGTAACTAGGAGTGGGCTTGCCAGGTCTTCTGATAAGTTTATTTGTCTATAACTTTATAAGAAAATTCCAAGTATTTTCCGACTAGCTCCACAGTTTTTCATTTTCATGAATAATGTCTGTGAGTTCTCATTACTCTTTGGTCACCATTATTTGGAAAATCTTATTGTTTTTAACAATTCTAGTTGGGTTTTAATTTGCATTTTCCTAATGACTGACAGCATTGAACCTCTTTTTATGTGCTTTTTAGCTACTCATAAATCTTCTTTAAGTGACCAATCAAATCCTTAGATCATTTTTGTTTCATTTAGTTTTTAATATTATTGTTTGTTTAGTTGAAGACGTTCAGACCTTTATTAGATGTGTGTTTTACAGACTTTTTCTTGCTATCTCTGGGTTCCCTTTTTAAAGAGAAAATCTTTTCCGTTTTTAATTTTTACATATATTTTAAGCATTCTTATTTGTATTGAAATAATTAGATTTATGGGAATTAGCAAAAATTGTATCCTCACCTTAGTTTCCTCCAAAGGTTACATGTGATATAACTATAACTATATTATAGTTATAATTATATAACTATAATACAGTATCAACACCAGTAAATAGACACTGGTACAATGTGCCATTTTATCACATGTGGAGATTTAAGGTAACCACTACAGTTATGATACAGAACTGTTATATCACCACAAAGGTCTCTTTGGTGCTATCCATTTATAGTCACACCCATACCCTCTCCCACATTGTCCTTAATCTCTGCTGACTAATATGCTAGCTCTATAGTTTTGTCATTTTGAGACTGTTATGTAAATGGAATCATATACTATTTGATGTGTTGAGACTGGCATTGTCACTCAGAAAAATGGTCTTGAGATCCAGGTTGTAGTGTATCCATAGTTCATTCCTTTTATTGCTACGTAGTATTTCACTATATGAATGTCATTGATTAGCCATTGACCTATTGAAGGACGTTTTGGTTGGTTCCAGTTTGGGGCTGTTATAAAGTTGATGTGGACACTCATATTCAGATTTTTTTGTGAACATAAGCTTTTCTTTTCTGGGATAAGTACCAAGGAGTCTGATTGTTGGATTGTATGGTAAGTTATATTTTATTCTTTAAGAAAGTACCAGACTATTTCCCAGAGTTGCTGTACCATTTTGTATTTCCACCACAATGTGTGAGGGACCCAGTTATTCCCTATCCTTTCTGGTACTAGGCATTGTTGCTATTTTATGTATTAGTGGTTGAATAGGCAGTGACATCTCCTAACGGTCCTAATTTGTATTTCTCTAATGGCTGCTGATTATCATCTTTTCATTTGTTCATATGCCATCTATATATTCTTAGACAGTAAAATGTCTATTCATGGCTTCTGTTCATGTTTTAATTGGAAGTTTGTGTATTTTACCATTGACTTTTGAGAATTTAGATAGTCTAGATGTGAGTTCTTTGTCAGAAGATGTGTGGTTTGTACATTTTTATACCAGTCTGTAGCACTGTCTTTTCATCCTCTTCGTTGAGTGTTTTGTAGAGCATACGTTTTTAATTTTGATGAAGTCCAATTTATCAGTTTTGTAAAAATGTTGTCGTTTCTAAGAACTCTTCACCAAGTCTTTGGGCCAAGGATTTTCTCCTATTTTTAAAAATTGTATAATATATTCTACATTTAAATTATGGTACATTTTGAGTTAAGTTTTGTATAGGGCATGAAGTTTAAGGTTTTTTTTGCCTATGGATATCCATTTGCTCTATGCAGCACCATTACCCTTCATTGAACAGCTTTTTCACCTGTCTCAAAAATCAGTTGGCTGTACTTATATGAAACTATTATATTCCCACATTATATTTCTTTTTCAATATTGTTTGAGCTATTCTAGTTAGTTTGCCCTTGCATATACATACTGTAATAATTTCATTATGTGAAAATCTTACTGGGTGTTTGACAGGAATTAAGGCTGTAAGTTACCAATTTTGTGACAGTTAACATCTTTACTGTTTTGAGTCTTATAATTCATAAACACAATATATTTCTCCATTTACTTAGATCTTGATTTCTTGCTTCAGTGTTTTGTAGTTTTCAGTATAAAAGTCCTGTGCATGTTAGATTTAGAAGTCAGCATTTCATTTGGTTGAGTAATTGTTAATGGCATTGTGTTTTAAATTTCTGTTTGCATAAATGTTGCTGGTTTATAGAAATGTAATTGATTTTTGTATGTTTGTTCTTTTATGCTGAGATCTTGCTGAACTTTCTAGGAAGGTTTTTGTAGATTCCTTGGGTTTTTTTTTTAACATAAGGTATCATGTTGTCTATGTATAGGGTCATTTTACTATCTTCCTTTCTAATCTGCATGCTTTTTATTTCCTTTTCTTGCTGTATTACACTGGCCAGGACTTCTAGCACTGTGGAGAATAAGAGTGGTAGGAGTAGTCATCCTTGCCTTATTCACAACCTTAAGGGGAAAGCATCTAGTCTTTCACCAAATGATCTTAGCAGCTCCTTTGTGGATATTCGTCATCAAATGGAGGAACTCATACTGTATTCCTAGTTTTCAGGGAATACTGATTACGAATGGATATTGAATCTTATCAATTACTTTTTATGTATCTACTGTGATTACATGGTTTTTCTTCGTTACTACATTAATGTGGAATAGTTGTTAAATGTTGAAACAGCCTTGCATACTTGGAATAAACCTTACTTGGTAATGTCATAGAATTCTTTTTATTTGTTGTTTGATTCTATACGCTAATACTTTGTTAGGTAGTTTTGCACTTATGAGGGAAATCAGTCTGTAGTTTTGTACTACCTTTGTCTAGTTTTCATATCAGGATAAGTCTGGCCTCATAAAATTGATTGAAAAGTGTTCCTTCTGATCTTCTGTAAGAGATTGTATAGAAGTGGTGTTTATTCTTCATTAAATGTTTGGTAGAGTTATCTGATGAAACCATCTGGGCCTAGAAACATTTTTGGGGGGAGTTTTACAAATCAATTCCTTTAAGTCATGTATATGGGTACTCAAATTATTTCTATTGGGTGAACTGTGGTATTTTTGCTTTTCTAACAATTAGTACATTTAATCTAATTTATCTATTAGTACATTTATCTAAGTTGTCAGCTTTATATGTGTAAAGATATTCAGACCATTCCATTATTATCATTTTGATGTCTTGAGGATCTGTTTTTATAGACCTGTTTTCTTCTTTATATTGATCATTTCTGTCTTCTTGCTCTTTGATTTTTTTGTTCGCTCTTCCTGGAAGTTTTACAATGTTACTGCTCTTTTCAGTCAACCAGATTTTTCTCTCATTGATTTTTCTCTTTTTTTTTTAAATTTAATTAATTTCTACTTTCTACTTTTGCTTATGTTATTGTGCTCTTCTTTGTCTAGTCTTTTATTGTGAGATCATGGACTATTAATTTGAGACTTTTCCTCTTTTCTAATGTACACATTTAGTGCCATTAAAAACTCAGCACTTCTTTAACTGTATCATACAAATTGCATATCAGGTTACTAAGACATGTCTCTTATTTATGTCTTCTAATATTTCTTCCTCTTTGAACACTCATACAGTATGAGACTCTGAAGAAATGCAATTAAAACTTGACAACTAGTTAATATCCCCTATTTGATAAACACCAGTGCAGTTTTCAAGTTATTTAATAGCACAGTCTCAATTTTCATAGGGTAATTTGAAGAGTTTCTGAAGTCAAGAAAACATTTGTATTTAAAAAAATTGTGATAGTTTTTGAAGCTGGGTAAAGGATATATGAGGGGAGGGGTTTACTGAATTTGCTTTTTAAAAGAAAATTTTCAAATTCAAAGAAAGTGGTAAGTGGTGCTTGAGAAGAGCTCTAAGGAAGTCTAAGTATAAGCTAAATAAGGAAATGTAAACATTCTAAGCATAGAGAAGTACAAGCACAGAGACCCCTGGTGGTAGAAGAGAAGATAGTGAGTACAGAGTCCTAAAAAAAGAACTAGTACACCTGGAACAAAGAAAGCAAGAAGGAATATGGTACAAGATGTGGAAGTGGACCAAGTGAATATATATTATTGAATCTACAAAGAGCTGAACCAAATTTACAAGAAAAAAAACAACACCATCAAAAAGTGGGTGAAGGATATGAACAGACACTTCTCAAAAGAAGACATTTATGCAGCCAACAAACATATGAAGAAAAGCTCATCATCACTGGTCATCAGAGAAATGCAAATGAAAACCACATTGAGATATCATCTCACACCAGTTAGAATGGTGATCATTAAAAAATCAGAAGACAACAGATACTGGAGAGGATGTGGAGAAATAGGAACACTTTTACACTGTTGGTGGGAGTTTAACTTAGTACAACTGTTGTGGAAGACAGTGTGGTGATTCCTCAAGGATCTAGAACTAGAAATTCCATTTGACCCAGCAATCCCATTACTGGGTATATACCCAAAGGATTATAAAACATTCAACTATAAAGACACATGCACACATGTGTTTATTATGGCACTGTTCACAATAGCAAAGACTTGGAACCAACCCAAATGCCCATCAAAGATAGACTGGATAAAGAAATTGTAGCACATATACACCATGGAATACTATGCAGCCATAAAAAGGATGAGTTCATGTCCTTTGCAGGGACATGGGTGAAGCTGGAAACCATCATTCTCAGCAAACTGACGCAAGAACAGAAAACCAAATGCCACATGTTCTCACTCATAGGTGAGTGTTGAACAATAACACATGGACACAGGGAGGGGAACATCACACACCACAGCCTGTTGTGGGATGGGGAGTCTAGGAGAGGGATAGGAAGGGGTGGGGTGATTGGGGAGGGCTAACATTAGGAGAAATACCTAATGTAGATGACGGGGATGGGTGTAGCAAACCACCATGGCACGTGTATACCTATGTAACAAACATGCACATCTGCACATGGACGCCAGAACTTAAAGTATAATACAATAATATAGATTGAGCCGGGCGCGGTGGCTCACGCCTGTAATCCCAGCACTGTGGGAGGCCGAGGCGGGTGGATCATGAGGTCAAGAGATCGAGACCATCCTGGTCAACACAGTGAAACCCTGTCTCTACTAAAAATACAAAAAATCAGCTGGGCATGGTGGCGCGTGCCTGTAATCCCAGCTACTCAGGAGGCTGAGGCAGGAGAATTGCCTGAACCCAGGAGGCGGAGGTTGCGGTGAGCTGAGATTGCGCCATTGCACTCCAGTCTGGGTAACAAGAGTGAAACTCCATCTCAAAAAAAAAAAAAATTATATATATATATATATAGATTGAAAGAGTTGGTTTTTAAAATTCACCTAAATATATGCCATCTACAAGAAATTCACTTTAAAAATTATAGGTAGATTGAAAGTAAAAGAATAGAAGGTATACCATGGAATATTACCATAAAAAAGTAGGATTGGTTATGTTAATATCAGAAAAAGTAGACTTCAGAGCACAGAAAATTAGAGGTAACAGAGAGATGTTACATGTCAGTCTTCTAAGAAGACAACAATTTTCTAAATGCTTCAGCATTCCAAAAGATACATCTTATGCAACTGTAGTACAATGTCAGCATCAGGAAGTTCACACTGGCCAACAGGTGTATAGTTCTGTGTTATTTATTGTATGTACAGATTGATGTAACCACAACTACAGTCAAGTAAACAGAACTATTCAGTCACCACAAAGAGCTTTGTCCTGCCCCTTTCTATAAAGTCACCCCAACTCCTTTTACTATCCCTTAACTCATGGCAATCACTAACATGGTAAGCTATCGTTTCTTCTAATACTTTTCAGCCCCGCCCACTTCTCCTCTCCTTCTGAAACGTCTATGACACAATTATTCGATATGTGTTATAGTCTCACAGATCTCTGTGGCTTTAGTCTGTTTTCTTTGTTCAGATTAGGTAGTTTCTACTCTTCTATATTAAAATTCATGGATTCATTCCTGTGTTCTTCACTCTGCTGTTGAACCCTTCCACTGAGTATTTAGTTATTTTTCAACTCTAAAATGCCTACGTCATATATCTTCTCTTTCTTTGCTGAGACTTTCTGTTTTTTCTTTCATGTTTCTTATTGTTTGTTTAAACTTTTATATAATGGCTTACTTAAAGTCTTTGTCAGCTACTTCTGTGCCATCTCAGTGTTGGCATCTATTGATGGTCTTCACTCAATAAGTAGAAGTTGTCTTAGATCTTGGTATGACAAGTGATTTTAGATTGAACCTATACATTTCGGAAGTTATAATATCTGTGTCTTATTTAAATCTTTTCATGTAGCAGGCATTCTCTGACACCACTGTGGCAGCGAGGGGTGGGTTGCTGTCTTATTGTTAAAAGTTGGGCTGAAAATCCAAGTTTCCTACTCAGCCTCTGTTGGCACCTGGAGGAGGGGGCGACTGTCATTACTGCTGAATGGTAGTGGCAGTTCAGGATCCCCATTGGGCCTTCACTGATAACACCCTGCATCAAAAGGGCCTCATTACTGCTCCCCATGGGGCTTCTACTGACACTGTGGGGCAGGGGACCTTGTCACTCCCTGGCTTGGAGACATGTCTCAGGCCCCAGTCAGCCCTCTCTGACATGAACCCTAGTGGAGTAAGGGAGCCTTCTTACAGCCTGGTGAGCACAGACACTTGAGTTCCCCACGTGGCCTTTCATGGCAGCAGTAGAGGTGGAGAACGTATTTTTTATTTTGTGTTTGGCTGAAATAAGAACAGTTATTGTCTAAAGGTTTTCAGTCTTCGTAGGCTGCCTCTTTCCTGAACCTCTGGCTTGAGAGCACAAGCTTTGGGTTTGATGTTTTGCTTTTTCACCTTCACATTCATGTTGCTTGTTGCCAGCTTCTCCAGCTTCTACTTTGGAATATATGAGGCCAAAGAGAAGATGCAGGGAACCCATCATTGTCATTTCTTGAGTCCTAAGGTCCCTGAACAATCTGCTGTCTTCTCTCTACCTTTCAGTATGTTTTTAAATCTATAATAGCTATAGTTTTTAGCTATACTTACCAGAAAGGCTAGGAGAAAGTACCTCTACTCCATATTTCTAATAGAACATGGCCTTTTCATTTTAAATTTTTGGCTGTTTGAAAATTGTTTTACTATTATTGATTTCTAATTTAATTCCTATTTGAAGAGCAACATTTTAAAATCATTTTAAAGTTTATTTAAACTCATTTCAGGGCCCATTGTATTATTTATCTTGGTTAAATGTTCCATATGTATTTGAAAATAGTATGTTTTCCTTTTGGATCAATGTTCTATAAATGGAGGTCGTGTTGGTTGATAATATTCTTTCTGTACTCCTTATTTGTAATCTACTTCTATAAATTATTGAGAAAAGAGTTTTACTGTCCAGCTACTATTTTGGATTTGGTTATTCTTCCAGTTCCATCAGGGTTTGCTTTATGTATTTTGAAGTAATATGAGATGGAAAAACATTTGTGATTGTTATATCCTCTTGGTTAATTATTCCCTTTATCATTATGCATAATTTATTTTTATGTGTGTTACTTATATAAAACCCATAATAAATAACATCATTTAAAAAGATAACTTGAAAGATAATGTACTATTTAAAGAAAAGAATTCCAAGAATGAGAAAAGTGTATTTTATTTTCATCCTCTTTTTTTCAGTTTATGGTTCTCTTTATCTCTAAACTTTTCATATAAATCAAAAATTTCCATAGTACTATTTTTCTTCTATCTGGAAAATTAAAATTTCTTGTAATACACATCAGTTGCTGATACATTGTTTCAGCTTTTTTTTTTTTTTAATCTGAAACATCTTCCCTTTGCTAAGTATAGAATTTTAGGTTGGTTTTGTTTTGTCTTTTAGTGCTTTAAGTGTCACTTCATTGTTTTCCAAACTGTAAAAATTCTAACAAGAAGTCAGTTTTAATTCTTTTTGTTCTTCTGCACGTCTTTTTCTGTCTGCATAAAATTTACTTTTTTCAGCAGTTTTTGGCAATTTGATCATAATGTACATTTGATGTGATTTTCTTTATGTTTCTTCTTGGCATTTATTTAGTTTCTTGGATTTAACAGTGTATACACATGACTAAAATTGGAAAATTTTGGCCACTGTTTCTTCAACATTTTTCCTCCTTTTCCTTTTTTTCTTCTGGAATGCTGATTACACATATATTAGACTACACATTTATTCAACCACAGGTCACAGATAACTCTGTTTATTATTTTCCAGTCTCTCTATGTGTTGCCCAGGCTGGTCTTGAACTCCCAGCCTCAGGCAATCCTCCTGACTCACCATCTGCATTGCCTCTTGGCTAAAACCTAATTACCATTTTTTATATTTTGTATGGTTTTTTAGAGATATGTTATGGAGCAGTAAATCAGTTCCTTTTACCCTATTATGGCCATATGTGGAAGTCCTCATGAAATCTCTTCCTTGACACCCAAGACATTGGCCATTTTCGAATTTTATATGTTATTTAGATCTGCAGTTTAGGAGTTCAGGGAGATTGATCATTTATGAGAATAAGAAAATGTTTTTTGGCCAGGTGCAGTGGCTCATCCCACCGCACTTTGGGAGGCCAGGGTGAGAGGATTGCTTGAGGCCAGGAGTTCGGACTAGCCTAGATAATATAGTAAGACTCCGTCTTTACAAAAAAAAAAAAAAAAAATTAGCCAGGTATAGTGGTGTACACCTGTAGTCCCAGCTACTCAGGAGGCTGAAGCAGGAGGATTACTTGACCCCAGGAGTTTGAGGCTGCAGTGAGCCATGGTCACACCACTGCACTTCAGACTGAGTGACATAGAGACCCTGTATCTAAAAAAGAAAAGAAAAAGTAAGAAAATAAAGAAAATGTTTTTTGTTGTTATTTCCCCAAAGAAGGTCCAGTGAGCACCCTTAATATGCCTAGCTGAATTTGCATAGCTTTTGTGTAGACAAAAGTTGTAGCTTTTTCACATTCAGAAACAGTAGGACCTATGCAAGTAATGCAATTGATAAATTATCTCCCATTTATAGGATACTGCTTTACAAAACCAGAACTGATCTTCACGTTGGAGCAAGGAGAAGATCCATGGTTATTAGAGAAAGAGAAAGGATTTCTAAGCAGGACCTCCCCAGGTGAGTTATTGAATTCAATGATCAGAAGGTTCATTGATTCACTAAGAGGACTCAAACAATTCAGCATATAGTCATAATAATAGTTAAAATTTATACAGTGAAAAGATACAAAGAAAAATCAGCAAAGATAAAAGGTACATGGGGCAAAGTTCATAGGAAACAAACAAGTTTCTGAGAGTTCATACAGTTCCCCAAGCACACTTCCCTAAGCAGTGAATTCTGAAAACACATGTGAAATGTTTTCTCCCCAGAATTGGTGCCCAGGGTTTTTACTGTGGGCTAACCATGTAGACACCCTCTGTCTAGCATGTACCAAAATTCCAGATTTTGAGATGGAAAACCGCTGTTCTCTATCGTATTATTTGTACAGGACTAGCACAGTGAGCTCCCCAGCAGTTATGGGAATCTTGTTTCTAGATGCCAGCTAAGGGCAAATCTTTGAAGAAAGCCTTTCTAAGAATAGCCGTCTCAGGCCTGCTGTATCAACTCCTGTGTACACAAAAGCTATGCAAATCCCTGGCATAACATAGAGTAAGATAAACATATTTGCCATATCAACTAGTGTAAGTGGAATAAATTCACCTACTAAGAGAAAATGCTATTAGATTTTGTTAAAGAGGTACATTTAAAAAATAATTTGTTAAGTTCAAAATATGGTTATGAATTGCTAAGGCAATAAACTAATTTAGTGTTTATTTGCTTTAAATTCCTACTTATATAACATAATCTTGGAATACTTTATCCTATACTGTAGCTCTTCTTTTTATAAACTCAATAGCTAGCTAACACTAAAGTTAAATTCAGGCCAGAAAACAGAGAAGAGAAGCAGCATTTGGTAATGCTAAAGTAGACAGTTTTAAAAGGGCATTTTTAAAGTAGACAATTTTAAAATATATTTAAGGGTTTTGAATATTTGTGCACTAAATTATCAGGTTTCATAAAACAACTGCAAGTGTTCTGAGGAAAAATGGAAACATATTAGGTAGCATAGTCTTTAATTACCTCTTTGATTTCATACCAGAGCCAGTGGATCACAGCTAAGATCCTAGACTAGTGCTCAGCAAACGAGGACAAAGGTGAGATTCTACCTGCTGCCTGTTTTGGCCAGGAAAGATGTATCTAGAACACAGCCATAGCTATTCATTTATGTGTTTATGTTACAAGACAGAACTGAGTAGTTGCAACAGAGACCACAGGATCAGTGCAGTGGAAGGCATTTACTCTCTGGCCCTTTATGGAAATATTTTACTGACTCCTGCACTAGAGGTTATAAATAACACATTTGATAAAAATGAATCTGTTGTGTCTTTCAAAACTCTACTCTGGAAACAAAGAATAAACCCCCTTTAAAATGATCGTGGGACATTGACAATATATAAAAATATTTCATGCAAATATCAATAAATTCCACAAAGTAAAAATATTATTGTCCAGTAAAACTATAAATTGCAAACAATATGAGAAGAATTAAAGTATCTCTATCTTAAAATCAGTACGGAATATATCTCTATATATCTTTAAAAACATATTTAATCAAAGAGTAAATGAAAATCAAAATTGTCCAATATCCAGAAAATTTCAAAGGTAAAAAACATGCATATTAGAACCTTTGGGATATAGATAAAGCAGTGCTTAGAAAAAACTTTTAGTCGGCCGGGTGCTGTGGCTCACGCCTATAATCCAAGCACTTTGAGAGGCCGAGGCGGGTGGATCACCAGAGGTCAGGAGTTCGAGACCAGCCTGGCCAACGTGGTGAAAACCGTGTCGAGAGAGAGAGAGAGAGAGAGAGAGAGAGAGGGAGAGAGAGGGGGAGAGAGAGAGAGAGAGAGAGAGAGAGGCAAAGATTTTAGTCTTATATACTTGTTTTTAAAAGTGAGAAAGTTTATGATGTAATGAAAATAAGACTACAGTAGTATAAATTTTAAAGCCAAAAGTGGTTCTTGGAATAAAAATAATTGATTAAAATAGATAATCTCAACTAGAAAAAGAGGGAAAGCACTATTACTCATTTAAAGTTTTGATTTGAATTCCTTCTTCTATGGTACAGTTTGGAATACTTTCGTGTATGCTTTATCTCAACCTTTGATAGATGTATTAAAACAAAGTGAAACACTGTGCCAGAGAGCACACAGTTATTGAATGAACTGCATTCCCACCTGGATTATAATCCACTATAAAGAATGGTTCTCTGCTTTGCTCTTCCATATATTGAGTCCATGCAATATAACATGTAAGTATTTTTAATAATATTGTGTATTAACCTCAAAGCCACTTGGGAGAGGTATTTCATATTGATTCATTCAAAAAACATGATCCCTAAATGCAAACACCCAAGTCAAATTTCTGAGACTTTTGAATAATCAGGTATAGGTTAGCATTGGGTCTGAGCACTTGTGTAGGAGAGGGGAGGTAATTTTGAGGCACACTGCTTTTTAAGAGTCACTGACTTCATTTACATTACAGAGTATAAAGTATATCAGAATGAAGCTTGTATTTTGGAAAAGAGAACAAAGCTGCTTAAAATAATTTTGCTATTGATTAAAAAGTGAACTATTATTTTACATGCAACCAAGAAAGAGAAAATGCCATTTAACTGTGCAGATGCTGTAAGTTTTAAAATGCTTCCTAATTTGAATCATGGTAACTTGCTTAAAAAATCACGTCAGATATATGAGTACTATCCATATATCCCTTGTTAAAATGAATAATATAGACAGTAACTACTTTCAGATTTGAAATAAATGTTCCTTATGTTTGTGGGAAGACACAAGAAGCCTTTTTTGTGAGTGTAGTTTGGGAAATGCTTTGCATTGCCTGAAGGGCATCTAGAGTCTACATAGGTCTAAGGCTAAAAAGCAAAGTGGTTCAGGGAAAGAATATAAGATTATTGCTGAAAATAATCGTATTATTATTTTAGAAAAATAGAAAAAAGCTATTTGTTGATGATATCCTGTCAAGACTAGAGCAGAAAAGACTGTGAGCTATTGCAATGAGAGCTAGAACATGTAATAAGCCTGTGGTTAATGTAAAATTTCCTTTTTCTGAATATCGCTCAGGGTACTAGGGCAGTGTATTTAAGGCCTTGGAATATTTTTAGCACAGGGCTGACATTTTTGCATGGAATGTGGGTAGCAGTAAGACAACAGCAGTCAAATATATACAAGAAATTTATGATAAATAAATATAAAGAATACTTGTGAAGTTTCTAAGCCCACGTTAAAATATATGATCCTTAAGGTTCTCACAGTCAGTAAAAACTAGCAATGTTAAAAAGTAGATGGAAAGCAGAATTAAGGATTAGACAAAAGCAAGACTTGTTTGGGGAAAGTGAGTGAGCAAATTGAAAAGACAAAAGTTAAGATTTGAGGATCCAAAAAGATTCACTATTGGCTGGGTGTGGTGGCTCATGCCTGTAATCCTAGCATTTTGGGAGGCCACGACTGGCAGATCGCCTAAGGTCAGGAGTTTGAGACCAACCTGGCCAGCATGGCAAAACCCTGTCCCTACCAAAAATTAGCTGGGCGTGGTGGTACATGCCTGTAACCCCAGCTACTCAGGAGGCTGAGACAGGAGAATTGCTTGAGCCCAGAAGGCAGAGGTTGCAGTGAGCCGAGATCACACAACTATACTCCAGCCTGGGAGACAGAGTGAGACTCCATCTCAAAAAACAAAAAGAATTCAGTATTGAACAACCCTGATGTAATAAGCAAAGTCACCAGAGCTAGGGCAGAGCAGTGAATCCAATTTAGGTAGAAAAATGACTTTAATTCCCATCAGTTTCCACTTACACATTTGTGTTCCTTTGATGATACTACAGACAGAATTAAAATGTGGTCTATAGTACTATTTCTTTTAACGTGAGGAAATTGGTGCCATTATAAATTGATTTTGTGTTGATGTGTAGAATGGAACTGGAGTTCCAATGGACTATTGTAGGCTAATGATTATCCTACCATTGCAATTTATATTTCTTTAAGAATCTAGACTAGTGTTACTCCCTAAGGCAAACCCTGTCTCAGATAAAACCACGAATCCATTGATTTTTGTTGTTATTATCTACTTCGTGTTGGTAATCCTTTTTTTATTCATCCCGTTCTCTGATTTGCCTGTTCCCAGGATCCAGCGCTCTTACATACACACCGTTTTTAGTCATTTCATTCTTCTCTATTCAATTTTGAAATTCTGTTTTAAAATGCCAAATACATATGTATATTTGTTTCCCATTGCTTTTTCTACTACAAAAAGAAATTTTAAACTAAAAAGGGAATATAGGGAATGTGTACTTGAAATTACTTTATTGCTGGGAAACCGAGCCAGAAACTAAGGAATCAAATACATAATAGGGCACATATATAGATGTATATTCCATTTCATAAGAAATGTGTTCAATATCATAAAGTTTATTTAATTTTATCATTTTTAGAAGACTCCCAACCTGATGAAATCTCAGAGAAGAGTCAAGAAAAAGAAGGCAAACATTTGTGGCAAGTTTTATTCACCAATAAATTATTGACTACAGAGCAAGAAATTTCAGGAAAACCACATAATCAGGACATAAACATTTTTCCTGCCAGAATGATGCCTTGTAAATGTGACACTGTGGGGTCTGCTTACCAGGGTCTGAGCCCATTGGCCCCACACTGTCAATATTCAAAAGAAAAGGCTCATGAGCATAATGTATGTGACAAATGGCTCATCAATATTAAGGATGGCAGAACTAACACTCAAGAGAAATCCTTCACTTACAGTAAAATTGTGAAAACCCTCAATCATAAGGAGAAAGTTATTCAATATCAGATAATTCAGACTTTGGGGAAAGATTTTGAATATAATGAAAGTAGAAAAGCTTTTCTTGAAAAGGCTGCCCTTGTTACATCTAATAGTACCCACCATAAAGGAAAATCTTATAACGGCAATAAATTTGGGGAAAACAAATATGAGAAATCAACCTTTATTATTCCTCAGAACATTCATCAAGAGAAGAGTCACTATGAGTTTAAAGATACTGGAAATTGTTTCTGTAGGATCACTCACAAAACTGATACAGAAGGGAAACCTTTCAACCCAAAGTCACACATTAGAGAACATCATAGAATTCATAGAGGGATGAAACCCTTTGAATATGGAAAAAGTTTCAACCATCATTCAGCCCTCCCAGTGTATCAGAGAACTCATGCAACAGATAAATCATCTGATTATAACACATGTACAGAGACATTCAGCTACCAGTCAACTTTCAGTGTACATCAGAAAGCTCACATAAGGGCAAAACCCTATGAGTGTAATGAATGTGGAAAATCCTGCTCTATGAATTCACACTTAATTTGGCCTCAGAAAAGTCACACAGGGGAGAAACCCTATGAATGTCATGAATGTGGGAAAGCCTTCAGGGAGAAGTCACGCCTAAGAAAACATCAGAGAACTCACACAGGAGAGAAACCATATAAATGTGATGGATGTGAGAAAGCTTTCAGTGCAAAGTCAGGCCTAAGAATACACCAGAGAACCCACACAGGAGAGAAACCATTCAAATGTAATGAATGTGGGAAGTCCTTTAACTATAAGTCAATCCTCATAGTACATCAGAGAACTCACACAGGGGAGAAACCTTTTGAATGTAGTGAATGTGGGAAATCTTTCAGCCATATATCAGGCCTAAGGAATCATCGAAGAACTCACACAGGGGAAAGACCATATAAATGTGATGAATGTGGGAAAGCTTTCAAACTGAAATCAGGCTTAAGAAAACATCATAGAACACACACAGGGGAGAAGCCCTACAAATGTAATCAGTGTGGAAAAGCTTTTGGTCAGAAATCACAACTCAGAGGACATCATAGAATTCACACAGGGGAAAAACCCTATAAATGTAATCATTGTGGGGAAGCTTTCAGTCAAAAATCAAACCTCAGAGTCCATCACAGAACTCATACTGGGGAGAAACCTTATAAATGTGAGGAATGTGGAAAAACTTTCAGGCAGAAATCAAATCTCAGAGGGCATCAGAGAACTCACACTGGGGAGAAGCCCTATGAATGTAATGAATGTGGAAAAGCTTTCAGTGAGAAGTCAGTCCTAAGAAAACATCAGCGAACTCACACTGGGGAGAAACCATATAATTGTAATCAGTGTGGGGAAGCTTTCAGTCAGAAATCAAATCTCAGAGTACATCAGAGAACTCACACAGGGGAGAAACCCTATAAGTGTGATAAATGCAGGAAAACTTTCAGTCAAAAATCAAGCCTTAGAGAACATCAGAAAGCCCACTCGGGATTAAACAAGTGCATATAAAGAATATGAAAAAAAACTCTGAGCTGGAAATTAAACCTCACAGTACATAAATGAACCCACAGGAGAGAACTGTTAATGTAGTGAGCATTGCAATTTCCTCTACAATTTCAGCCTCCACCAAACATCAAAGAACTTAGGAGATAAATTGTTGAAATGTATTTTACATGGAAATTCTTTCAGCCAGAGCGCAATCATCCGTGGATGTTAGAGAGCTCACCCAGCAAAGAAACCCTATAAAGATAGTGAATATGGAAAATACTTTTGTGAACTCATTCCTCAGAAAACTCATGCTGCAGAAAAGCTCTGAGAAAGTAATAAAAATGTGAAAACTTTGTGCCAACGATCAAAACTCATTCGTAATCAAAGAAGTCACACAATGAGAAAAGCTAGAATATAATAAGTGTGTGATAAACTTTAGCCAGAAATCAGTACAGCAGAAAATACATACAGGATAGAGACCTCATAGTATATTAAGCAAGAAATGAAGATAATGGATGTGGGAAATTCTTCTGCCATGTCAACCCTCATTTTAACTTACACAGAGGTAATCCCTATATAATAACTATTGAAATGTTTACTAGTAATCATCTTCACTTCTCCCTCATGCCACATCTGGCCTAAATGCTCAACCACTCTATCATCTAAATGGGGTCATATTGTTACCCGCTAGTTGGTGGAATATGGAGGTCAATTACAGACAGGTCTTAAATACATCAGTCAAAGTGTCAATATTTTCTTCTATCCCTCATTAGAATGAAATGGAGGAAAACCTTGGGACTCAGGCTCTGACGATGGAAAACAAGATTGTAGGAATCAAGGTCAGAGAAGGACCCTGTGGCATGGAGTTTTCTCCTCCATGTACACAGTTGGACTTTTTGCAGTGAGGGAATAAATTTGTTCCCTCCTGAGCTTCTAAAGGTTTGGGTATACTTGATACTGACAGAAACTCAACAACACTCACATAATATAACATATGAGTATGATTTTTCGGGATATCTGAACTCAGTGTATGTCAGAAAAGTCACATAGGACAAACCTCCTACAGCATTCTGAATTACCATGGCTTCTATCTCCAAGTCTTCCACATCAGTCAGGTAATACCAGACGAAATCTGACATTTTAACAAATGGAGGAAATTCTTCACACACAGACACACAGTCACACATACATACCCAAAAATACCATTAAATATCTGATAATTTAGTTTTGAATGTGTAAAAGTTTTCAAAAATTATCATATTTTATATCAGAGCTTGTTACAAGGGGAAAATTATCAGTTTGAGAAAGGTAAGTAATAGCCTTTAGATATTGCTCTATGAGAACCGTTGTTTCATATATAATATCAAAACCTTTAATGAAGTAACATATTGATAGACATTCACTATCATAAAAAGCCTAAAACGAACAAGAAATAAACTGCATAAACTGAAAAGCAGCCTCGCAGATATGTGAATATTTTGTGAGTTATTGTTTATGTTCGTATATGTGCATGCTACTTACCGGGTATTTGTTTTATGTATCTTAGAACTCAACATTACTGTAAGAGAATTGTGTTGTTCTTGCTTTATAACTACTCTGACATCAGCTACAATTTGTCACATGAATATTAATAACCTTTTACAGAAAATATCTGATACCACATTCCCTTTCTCCTGCTGCCTTCTAACATGTCTGTCTAGTAAAGGCCATTGTTACTAAACTGCCTCTTTTCAAAGAAGCCAGTGTCACCAGTCAAGATTTATTCAAAATAAATCACAGATCCAAACAAAATCACCTAAAGTTCAAAATTTATGTTAGAAAACGAAAGAAACTGACTGGGTATGGTGGCTCACCTGTGTAATCCCAGCACTTCAGGAGGCCAAAGCAGGAGTTGAAGGCCATCCTGGACAATATAATGAGACCTCATCTCTACAAAAAAAATATTGAAGCATAGTGGCACATATCCGTAGTCCTGGTCCTGCTTCCTGGGAGGCTGAGGTGGGAGGATTGCTTGTGCCTAGGACTTGGAGGCTGTGGTGAGCTATGATCATGCCACTGTACTCCAGCCCAGGCAACTGAGCAAGACTATCTCTTAAAGGAAAAATAATGTTTATAATACAGACAATGCAGTTATAATGGACCAAAAAAGGTAAATGTTAAAATAGATACTTCACTAAAGTTATATGGTTGGCCAATAAATACTATAAACAATGTCCAAAGCTTTGGTCAGCAAGAAAGTGCATGTTCGTGTGATAGCAACACATATCCATTTCATAGTTTCTTGTGAAGATAACAGTACCTTACTGACAACCAGCAATTTTCATTCTAGGCATTCACCCCAGAGAAACACAAAGAATTATATGCAAATGTTCATAGAATCTTTACTCATCCTCAAATTGTAAATAATTAGAATATCAACAGAAAAACACATAAGCAGTAATATTACTGTATAATGGAATACAGCAGTACAAAGAAGGAGTTACTAATGCATGCAGCAACACTGATAAATCTTGAGATTGTGCTGAGCAAAAGAAGCCAGGCACAAGAGGGTAGACTGTATTATATCCTATTTATTTAAAATCCTAGGAAAGACATCTAATCTAGAGGGATAGAAAGAAAGTAGACCATTCATTCCCTAAGGCTGGGGGCAGTGGGGTGTGAGAATCCACTGGTGAGAGGAAGAAAGGAATTTTTTATGATGGAATGTTCCATATATAAATGGTGATGTTTACAAAGCTGTACACATTTTTAGAACCCATCAAAATATACTAAAAATTTGTATACGTTGCATAAAGTGCACTTCTATACAGTTAACTCTTAAAATAATAAAAGTGAGTTTAGGGTCCCCAGTATGTTATGAGACCTAGTAGATTCTCAGTTTACTAAATGGCTTATTGACATCAGTGCTTGAGTATTCATTCCCTTTCTTCCCATATGGCTGTGACCTGGGAGAGTCCGTTCTCCTTCATTATGTCTCAGTTTCCTCATCACCATAATGCAGGTAATTACCTATAATCCTTTCTGATGGAATTTTCTGAGTTACTCTGTCAGTTCCTTAATAAGTGAGCAATAGGTAATTATCAGCATTAAATATTTTACCAGTATTATTTTAAAAAAAAAACAAAAAAACAAAATAAATGCCTATGTTCCTTAAAAGGGCCTAAAGAAAGATAACTCATAAAACAAAAAGATAAATTAGGCCTAAAGGAGATTCCGCCATGATGTGGTGGGGGCGTGGGAGTTCCTCATACTGTAGTAGCATCGATTTTTCTTTAACTCTCTGATGAGATCGTTTCTGAAAATTTTAAAATCTCAAGGATTTTATTCCCCTGTCCACTGGCTAACATGACTTAGCCCAGTTTATAACTGTTGAGTTCCCAACAAACTGCTTTTCCACAGAAAGTCCCTGCATGACTTCATGCATCTCCAGCTTCTCTGCTAGGAGTTTGAAGAGTCCAGAGCTAAGCTGGAGTACTGTCAACCCTGGGTTTTTTGTTACACTCCCGGATAGAAGTTACACACCAGGTGTATACATACTCTAAAGAAAAATTATTTCAAGTATTGAAGGATAGCACACACCCACCACTTAGCTTTTTTCAGCATATAATGGCCACTCTTGCCTTGAGTTCTGTTTCTGTGTTACACAGGAGGTGATTTCAGTTGTGTCCCATGACACATTTTACACAGGAACTGCATTCTGAGTTATCTAGACAGTAGAATCGCATCACAACAATTTCCAAAAGAAAAGAGGATTCAGAGACTGGCAGTTGAGTTGGCCCTCATCGTAGGCAAAAAGAATGAAGTTTCACATTTGCTACGGTTTGAATGTGTCCCCCAAAGTTCATGTGCTGGAAACTTAATTCCTAATGCAACAGAGTTCAGTTATGGAACCTTTAAGAGACAATTAGGTCATGAGTGCTTTCCCATCATGAATGGGTTAATTTCTCTCACATGAGTGGGTTTGTTATCAAGACAGTAACTTTGTTATAAAAGCAAGTTCAGCCCTCTTGTGCTTTCTCATGGGTACACTCTGACATGCAATGCCTTCTGCCATGTTATGATGTAGCAAGAAGTCTCTCACCACATGCGGCCCGGCCCCTTGATCTTGGACTTTCTAGCCTCCAGAAGTTTTTTTTTTTTTTTTAAATAAACTTTTATTTATAAGCTATGCAGTTTCTGGTGTTCTGCTAACACAAAATGGACTAAACATTCTTCACACATGTCAGGACCTGAAAAAATAACCACTATCATTTCAGGTGGTAAAGGGAACCCTGCCAGTGTGTACAGTTCATGGGGGCATGATTGGTCCACGTTTTGGGAACTCGTTTCCTGAGTTAAGTGTAGAATTTTAACAAGGATTCTGAGAGGAGACTGAACTCAATTCATAGAGGCCATTCCATATTCCTAAGGGAAACATTTTTATCAGTGATATGGATATGACATTACTGGTGAGGTGAGGTGAAGTTGAGCTGAGTGATGAGACATAGGCAGTATTTCATTTGGTATTATAATTGTCTATCAAAATTACTGGAACAGGAAAAAAAATAGCCACAACATGTAGGAAAACAAATATTGAAATTTATATATGTATGTATGCAACAAAAACCATCAAGTTGCCATCAGTCTAAACTGCTAAACCTTTTTCCCTAATACTTTATATC
This sequence comes from Cebus imitator, assembly GCF_001604975.1. Lineage (NCBI taxonomy): Eukaryota > Metazoa > Chordata > Mammalia > Primates > Cebidae > Cebus > Cebus imitator. Next base: position 666,471 of record NW_016107511.1, on the reverse strand, counting down.
CACATCTTTTTAATGGAGAGTTGGGAGCTCAGCCCATTACTTTTCCATTTGTGTCATATGCTTTGGTAACATCCTTGGAAAAAGCAAAATTCAGTGTTCACATCACCATTTAAGAGGATGAGAGAGAGAGAACACAGTAGTCCTTAAAGCTTACATGAGTTTTTTATAGGCGGCATATAGTTTGATCTTATTTCAGTATCCATTCAGCCACTTTTTGTCCTTTGGTGAATTTGGTCCTTTTACATTCAAGGTTATGGATAGGTAAGGATATACTACTACCATTTTGTGTTTCATTTTCTCGTTGTTTATGAGCCTTTGTTCCTTTCTCTCTTGTTTTGTTCCGTTTTTGAGATAGGGCCTCACTTTGTCACCCAGGGTAGAGTACCATGGTGCAATCTTGGCTCACTGCAGCCTCAACCTCCTGTGTACAAGCAATCCTCCTACCTCGTCCCCTCAGGTAGCTGCAACTACAGGCAAGCACCACCACACCTGGCCAATTTTTGTATTTTTAGTAGAAATGGGGTCTCATGATGTTGCCTAGGCTGGTCTTGAACACCTGAGCTCAGGTGATCCGTTTGCCTTGGTATCCCAAAGTGCTAGGATTACAGGCATGAGTTACCACATCCAGCCTCTCTTGCTGTCTTTTTTCATTTGGTGGTTTTCTGTAGTCCTATGTTTTGATTCCTTTGTCTTTGAGTATCTGCGGTAGCTTTTTTGCTTTATAGTTACCATAGGGCTTACATAAAGCATTATAGTTACAATCTGTTTTAAGTCATGCCCCCAAGTCATGCCCCCATGAACTCTATACACTGGCAGCATTCCCTTTACCACTTGAAATGATGGTGGCTATTTTTTCAGGTCCTGACGTGTGAAGAATGTTTAGTCCATTTTGTGTTAGCAGAACACCAGAAACTGCATAGCTTATAAATAAAAGTTTATTAAAAAAAAAAAATTCTGGAGGCTAGAAAGTCCAAGATCAAGGGGCCGCATGTGGTGAGAGACTTCTTGCTACATCATAACATGGCAGAAGGCATCATATGTAAGAGTTGAATCATTAAGTTATCGATAGTTTCTAGGATGGCACCTGGTACACGGTAAATATTTAATAAATGCTTATTAACAAATTTATTGAATTCAATAAATTGTAAACAACAGAAAGCCTGGTGGGTAGTTATCTATTTGGTGTTAAACAGTATGTTTGGCTTTAGATTTATAAAAAATTTAAATTTAAATAGCATTTTTCTATATAAAAAATTGAAAATTGTACCATGTAATGACAGGCAAATATAAAAAAAATTTTCGTGAACCTTTCCATAATATCTACATGAAAAGAAAATGAATCTGCCATTATAGAAGTTAATAAATGAAGTCACCAATCTAAGATTGTACTACAAAATAACTGATGACATCAGTAAACAATAGAAATGTGCTTTTGCATCTGGAAGGCACCAGAACTAAATCAAGAGGAAAAGAACTCAGTAATCAACTAAAAACTATCATATTCAAGTTCAGATAGACAAATTTGCCATAGAATTATGCAGAAA
>NW_016107511.1:644341-664791 GCF_001604975.1 Cebus imitator | reverse complement strand
AACCTCCACCTCCGGGATTCAACCAATTCTCCTACCTCAGCCGCCGGAGTAGCTAGAACGACAGGCACGTGCATTTTAAAATCTAAGATTAACTCAGTAATCTTGCTTTTATAGCAAGAGGGCTTGGAGCCTGACAGATACATTTAAACTAATTATGGACAAGCTGCTTGGTGCGTTAGATAACATAGGAGCTAACCTTGTGGCACATCTCCCCACATTCCATTTTTTTTTTTTTAATTTCGTTCTGGCGCCAGGCTATAGTGCACTCAGCTCACTGCAACCTCTGCCTCCCCAGTTCAAGTGATTCATCTGCCTCAGCTTCCCAAGTAGCTGGGACTACAAGCGCATGCCACCATGCCAGGCTAATTTTTGTATTTTTAGTAGAGATGGGGTTTCACCATATTGGTCAGGCTGGTCTTGAACTCATAACCTTGTGATCCACCCACCTTGGCCTCCCAAAGTGCTGGGATTACAGGCCTGAGCCACCGCACCCAGCCCATCTCCCCACATTCCTAATATTCACCCCTAAATCTATCATCAGTAAACTCTTGTTTGGAAGCCATAGCAACTCTTCCCAAGATCTGACCTGTCTTCTGCCATTTGCCTGATTTCTCCCCATAGAATAGGAAAACACTGTGTAGGAGATACCGTGAATAGAAACATGAATATAGACCAGGCACGGTGGCTCACACCTGTAATCTCAGCAGTTTGGGGGGCCAAGATGGGTGGATCACCTGAGGTTAGGTATTTGAAACCAGCCTGGTCAACATGGCAAAACTGGTCTCTACTAAAAATACAAAAATTAGCCAGGACTAGTGGTGGGCGTCTATAATCCTAGCTACTCGGGAAGCTGAGGTAGGAGAATTGCTTGAACCCAAGAGGCGGAAGTTGCAGTGAGCTGAGATCGAGCCACTGCATTCCAGCCTGGGCAACTGAGTGAGACTCCGACTCAAAAAGAAAAAAAAGTATAAAAATTATCTGGGCATGGTGGCGGGTACCTGTAATCCCAGCTACTGGGTAGGCTGAGGCAGGGACAACTGCTCAAACCCGGAAGGCAGAGGTGGCAGGGAGCTGAGATCACACCCCTGCACTCCAGCCAGGGCAGGGGGACAGGGCAAGCCTCTCTCAAAAAAAATAAAGAGGCCAGGCACAGTGGCTCACACTGTGAGCCACTTGTAATTCCGGCAGTTTGGGAGGATGAAGCTGATGGATCACGAGGTCAGGAGTTCGAGACCAGCTTGACCAACACAGTGAAACCCCGTTTCTACTAAAAATACAAAAACTAGCTGGGAGTGATGGCAGGCACCTGTAATCCCAGCTACTTGGGGGGCTGAGGGAGGAGAATCACTTGAACCCAGGAGGCAGAGGTTGCAGTAAGCCAAGATCATGCAACTGCACTCCAGCCTGGGTGACACAGCTAGGCTCCATCTCAAAAAACAAAAACAAACAAAACAAAAAAACTATATATATAAAATAAAATGATTCAAATAAAAAATTGTTAGTTCCTGTGAGTTCTATACTGGACCCTTACATGTTATTTCCCGTGGTATCTTAGCAATGATTCTGAATAAAGATCAGACTCCTTATTCAGCAGATAGGTTAGTTCTCAGCAATAGAAGCTGCGGGGATCCCGTGGATATGAGGATGAAGGTTAGAAGCGCTTGGGATCATAGCTGCAGGTCTGATTTGTGGACTATGAGACCAAGACAGGAAGGCAGCAACTGCCGAGGGGCCGGGGTGGGAGTAGGGAGGAAACAGGACACAAGAAAATAAGTACAAACCACCAGACTGCGGTCAGTAATCAACAGAATTTCCAAAGTTTATATGGAAAAGATTTTCCTGGTTTGGTGTTTTGAAGGGATTGTAAAAGAAATTCAAGTTGCTTGATTTTTTTCATTCTTTTTCTTTTACATGGTCTCAAACTTTGTAAAACAACAACAAAAAAGAATGTCTAATGTGTGCCTTTAGAACTGGTGAATGAATCAACCTCACTTTTTTAATACCTGAGATTGTCACTAAAGCACTGTCTCACCTGATTTACACTTAAAAATCTGACACTGAATTTATCCTAGATGATAAGGTGCAAGTCTCTCGTCTCCTAGAAATGATCAAGCTAGGAAACACCCACCCACGAGGCACAGGGTAAAATGCCCTCCTGGAAGCTGGTGGGGTAGGAAGTTGCTGAGGCCCAGTCTGTGTCCAGCAGTGTACATTCTGTGTGGTGACGGAAGCTCTTTGTTTGACCGTACATTAGTCAGGCTTCTGAACCCTCTGCTAGACCCATCTGTGCACTTTTTGCAAAGTTCAGTTTTAGCAAATTACCCTGCTGTGTCAGTTTAGCTAGCAGGAATCTCCATCCTCCATATACTTATCAGGGTCCTCATCCCACAGCTGATGTCAGATAACCTTGGCCTGTCCTCAGCGAGAATCCCGTTAGGTCAGTTTAGCCAGAATCCTCCCTTACCCCTGATGTTCCCTCGTGGTCATGTCCCATCCACTAACTCCTATCCTCCTCCTTGACTATAATTCCCACTGGCTTGTGTCGGATTCAGAGTTGAGCACAACTCCTCTCCCCTGCTGTAAGAACTACTTGCCGTGCTCCTGGACCTACATAAGGTGAATCTGTTTCTTTAACAATGACTCACCTGTCTTTTTCTCCTTTCCACTTCACACTAGCTGAGGCTTATCTGCATCAAAGTGGAGGGACTGGCCCCAGCGGAGCCTCAGGGCTTCACCTTGATGGCCTGCAGGCTCACATTCCACTTTATCTGGTGCCCTCTGGCTCCCAGAGTCCAGTTTGCCAATCAAGTGATGGAGGTTGAAAGGAGGGATGAGGTGAAGGAGGGTAAATCCTTTTCTAAGTTCTGTTGGCCTGACATGTATTTAGGTTATTTCTTCACTTTAGAAAGGAACTTGACCCCACCCTTGGTTTTGTATCTCCCACTGCCGTGAGCAGCCTCACCTGTAAAAATGGGGCATTTAAGAGACTCCGTCTCCTAGGGCAGTGGTTTTGAACAGGGAGTCCCTGACCAGTAGCACCTGCATCTCTTGGGAACTTGTTAGAAAGCAAATTCTGGAACTGTGTCCCAGACTTGGAGGATGGCCCTCCTGAGTCTTCAGGAGCCTCCAGGTGATTCTGATGCATACTGGAGTTTGAGAACCACTGCCATAGGGTTGCTGTGGAGATGACATGAGGAGTACGAGTAAAATGCTCAGAACAGCACCTGCACTTAAGAGTTATTCAGCTATTCCTATCATCACCATTGTAAGGCCAGCTGCCTCACAGAGGGTTAAACGGACACATCCATCTCTCTCCGCGCCTGATAACTAAGTCATCACCCAAGCTCGTTATCTGGCCTTGCTGCATAGCTTCCTCGCACCCGCCTCCACATACCAGACCCAAGCCCACATTCAGCACAAAATCATGCAATCAACCCCCAGCCCGCTGTTGAAAAATCCTGCAGAAAATTTTTTTAAAGAAGCCCCATCAGACCCTGCCCAGTAGCAGTCTGCCCTGTACGCCCCCCGGAAGGCCCGCTTACCCAAGGTCCCGCCCACCTACCCATAACCACTAGCTCCAGGCATTTCCTGCTTCATTAATAGCCAATAAGATTGCCTTTGCTTTGTTTCCCCAATAGCCAATCAAGGCCCAAGGTCCTGCCCACCTACCATTGGCAGCTAGTTCCAGGTATTTCCAGCAGCTAGTTCCAGGTATTTCCTCCTTCTTAACAGCCAACAAGATTGCCTTCACTTTGTTTCCCCAATAGCCAATCAATTACCTTCCCTCCCCATAAAACCCCAGGGCCTGAACAGCCGGGCGTGACTTCTTTGGCCCCTTCCTGGACCACAGAACCTCGCCCGGGAGCTGAATAAATTAGCTTCTCATTTTCTTATACTTGCCTCAGTTTCCTCATTTTATCTCGGCAGTAAACCTTACAACCATCATCATCGTCATCATCATCATCATTGCAGGGATCTTTTCTAACTATGCTTTAATATCCAGAAGTCCCAGGAACTCTCAGATGGGGGCGCCCTTCCTCTGGAGCAACCCCCAGGGCAAGTGCATCTGCAAGCTCAGCCTCTCCCAGCATAGAGGCTTCTCTGTCTGCACCACTCACCAAAATGACACAGGGATTGAGCTTTATGCAAGTGTGTGTGTGTGTGTGTGTGTGTGTGTGTGTGTTTGTGTATGTGTGTATACATATACACACTCCTGCATAAATACATATATTTTTAAAATTGTGATACATTTAACATAGCATTTGGGTGGGGCCTGAATCACTTTTAGTCTAGCACAAGCGGGTCACTTCAGGCCGTCCCACCTCCATCAGCATCTTCAGTCCTCCCTGATATATCTCATTTATGCCTCTTATTGATTCAGAGGTCCCATCCCAAGGGGCTAAAAGAAACATTAATTAACCTTTCCACAAAGTTATGAACAATCCATGGATTACAACATTGAATTCATCCCTACTAAAACCATCTCCAGAAATTCAGATGTAGTAACCTTTTTTTCCAAATGTTTTAAAGGTCCCAGGTGACCTTGATATTCCATAGACGATACCTTACACAGCAAGGTGCTTCTGGGGATGGGAGCCAGCTGGCCTTCCCTGGAATCCCAACTCTAGGTCCCGTTTAGAACATGAGGTCCAATTTAGAGAAGCTTTTTGTATGCAGCATTCACTCAAAGTTCACAGGTGTAAGAAAACACAGATTAACATTCAGAGGAAAAGGAAGGGACAGAGGTGGAGATGCCTGGTCAGTGTGGCCACAGTGTCCTGGGGGAAATGCCCTGTATGAACAGAGGGGACAAATACAAGTGGTTTTGTGGGGAGACGAGCAATGCAGATGAAAGGGACACTATCCAGACAACCTTCCAACTCAGGAGGAAGGACAGAATTCAAAAGAGAAAAGAAGACACAGAAGCTGAGAAGTGCCAGAAAGTCAGAAATAACTTAAGACAGTGAAAATCAGTCACCTTTAGATGTGATGATTTACTGATAGGAGAATCAATGTCACGCATATTTACTAAATACTTTTATATTATTACCAGTATAACAGCACAGGATGCCTTTCTGCACCTGACTCTACCAGATTGCCCTAAATAGAGACCCTGGGTGGTGTTAGCTCATTCTGAAACTGGGAGCCAGTTCAGGCAAATTTTATCAGATTCATGCTTTGCTGAAAATACTGGCACGTATCCCAGCCAATGAGGAGTAACTCAAGGATGGTCCTGCTTCCCACATAAGGGAGTTCTGGTCCTGAGGAAATGGGGCTATATTTGAAAATAACGAAAGGGACACGATGGTGTGATGAGTATCCTAATGACTGCTTCGGGTAAACTTGGGTTGGGCACGTGGGTTTCTATCCCTCTATCTAGAGAAGGAAACATTCCTCATGACTGACAAAAGCAGGGTCAGCTACTGATTGTCGGCCCTGCTCTAAGGCTGCCTTTCAGTTACTCACATTTGAAGTCCAGCGTTCACTTATGTCTGCTCCAAATCCAGTTTCCAGGAAAACACAATAAATTGTCAGTCCACTAGAAGTGAAGAAAGGGTTTTTTTTTTGTTTTTTTTTTTTTTTCTTGAGACGGAGTTTCACTCATGTTACCCAGGCTGGAGTGCAATGGCGCGATCTCGGCTCACCGCAACCTCCGCCTCCTGGGTTCAGGCAATTCTCCTGCCTCAGCCTCCTGAGTAGCTGGGATTACAGGCACGCACCACCATGCCCAGCTAATTGTTTGTATTTTTAGTAGAGACGGGGTTTCACCGTGTTGACCAGGATGGTCTCGATCTCTTGACCTCGTGATCCACCCGCCTCGGCCTCCCAAAGTGCTGGGATTACAGGCTTGAGCCACCGCACCCGGCCTAGAAAGGGGTTTTTGATGTGTTTATTGTGTTTTTGAGAATATTTACAAGAAAAGGAAGAACAGAAGCTTCCCAGTTGTGCTGCAGACCGGCAAAATTGCATTTTAAGCAGAGATTTTACCCACCATGACCTATTTTAGTTTATCTCACATACATGGGGTTGAGCAACCCAGGAAAAACAGAAAAAAGCAATGGCGATTGATGATCATTTGACTCAAAAATCCCAGTGGCCCAGGAGTTCTTTAACTCTGCATCAAACCACAGAAGAGAGCACTGCAGAGGCAGCATATTGACATGGCTCCAGGTCATGTTTATGGCCCTGTGTCCCTAATCTGTCCATCTCTGCTCTGTCCTAAGACCTCAGGTGACCAGCCCTTCTTAGGCTTCAAGGACTTGAAACATGGTCTGTTACTTTCCTGTGTTTTCTGGCAATTGTATCTAATATCTTCACTGGTTCATCTTAAGATAAGACCCTAACAAGGGTGTTTCAATGATTTAAGCACACTCTTAGGTTCCAAAACATTTTTTAAGAGAAATAATAGTAGCATCACACTGGAGCCAGCATGCTAAGTACTACGTAACTTGTCCCATTAATCCTCACAACAGCCACAGAGGCAAGCATTTTTAATTCCTCTTTTTCAAGTGTGGAAATGGAGGGTCTCCAAGTTTAAGTGTCTTTCCCAATGTTACATGGGAGTTAAGAAACAGATCGTGATTTGAACCTGGAACTACTTAATTCCTAAATCAGCAGCTTTAATTACTCTTTGTTTACTTAGTTATTATTTGTGTCTTTCAGTCAGCTGTTATACTCACGACTTACCTAATAAATAGTAGATTCTAAATAAATATTCGTAGAATAAATGAATACTATCTCTCTTTAAGACCTAAAGATTGGAGGTGGGCCAGGTGCGGTGGCTCACACCTGTAATCCCAGCACTTTGGGAGGCTGAGGCAGGAGGATCACCTGAGGTCAGGAGTTCAAGACTAGCCTGGCCAACATGGTGAAACCATGTCTCTACTGAAAATACAAAATTAGCTGACACGGTGGTGCATGCCTGTAATCCCAGCTATTCAGGAGGGTGAGGCAGGAGAATCACTTGAACCCAAAAGGCAGAGGTTGAAGTGAACCAAGATCATGTTATTGCACTCCAGCCTGGGCAAAAAGAGCAAAACTCCATTCAAAAAAAAACAAAAACAAAAACTGCTGGGTATGGTGGCAAGCACCTGTAATCTCAGCTACTCAGGGCGCTGAGGCAGGAGAATCACTTGAAACTGGGAGGCAGAAGTTGCAGTGAGCCAAGATTGAGCCACTGCACTCCATCCTGGGCAACAGTGCTAGACTCCGCCTCAGAAAAAAAATAAAATAAAAAGACTGGAGGCATAATGGTAGAATGGCAGTTCAGTGTTTGGTTTCATAGTTAACTGAAATATCAGGGTCGGTGTCTTTGTGCCCATGAGAGGTCTAGACAATGCTGCAGCTCCCTGGTACAAGAATGTGAATTTCTTTGTGCCTTGCAGAAATATTTCATGTTGAGGCTTCTTTAGGATTTCACTCTTTCTTGTTGTTGTTAATAGCTTGCATGATAGATCAACTGACTGAAGTTATTACAGTGCTGGAAAATTTGAATTAGATATAAATCATGAGAAAAATCTTTTTCAGAAATGGGGAAAGTAAAATTTAGCTTCAAATAATGGTTTCTTAATTTTTTTTTAACTCTGATAATAGTCAAATTCTTTCTCCTGTAACTTCGGGTAGTGATGCATCAAAATGGTTTATCTTGCCCTTGACAACTCCTCATCATCCACCATCTCCCTGTTTTTCTACTCTACCTTCTTTTTCCCAGAGCAACAGGATAAAAACATGCCCATGAAGCCACCTGTCACTGTCTCCTACTATGAAGCATTTCCCTGAAACCAGAGTCAAATCAAGAGAGAAGCACAGAGACCCAACTCCCGGGCTCACTGGATGGTGTCACCATAGTTTGTGTCCAGGCCCTCTCAAGGGAATACTTACCAAACCACATGGCTCCATATTTCTTGTAGATGATTTAAAGTACCTACATGTCCTAAGACTAAGATGCACCAACACCCAGAACAGTTTATCTGAAGTGAAAACTGTTCTCAGATCTATGAGAAAAGCAGTAGCCTCCTCAGGATTGAATCAATCTCACCAGGTTTTTCCATGAAGGAGTCAGGCTCTTACTTGCCCAAAAGGCTGGTAGAAGTCAAGGAGACTTTTGGTGGCCTTGCAAAGGTCTCATTTCATCACTTCATCTTGCAAAAGGGACATTTCACTAGCTGCACAGATTTCAAACAGGGACACGGGAAATATGACATCACAAAAGGTGCAGAATAAGTCCCCAGAAACTTACACCAAATAAGTGGAAATGTATGAATTCCCTGGGGAAGAAAAAACCTCAAAATAATGTGTTTTTTTGTTTGTTTTGTTTTTTGTTTTTTAACGGAGTTTCACTCTTGCTGCCTGAGCTGGAGTGCAATGGAGCGATCGGCTCACTGCAAGCTCCGCCTCCCAGGTTCAAGCGATTCTCCTACCCCAGCCTCCCGAGTAGCTGGGATTACAGGCATGTGCCACCACACCCAGCTAATTTTTGGTATTTTTAGTAGAAATGGGGTCTCTCCATGTTGGTCAGGCTAGACTCAAACTCCTGACCTCAGTTGATCCACCCACCTCGGCCTTCCAATGTGCTGGGATTACAGGTGTGAGCCACTGTGCCCAGCCTCAACATAATGATCTTGAGGTAACTTAGCAAGATGCAAGAAAATATACACAGGAAAATCAATGAAGTAAGAAAAACAATCTAACACCTGATTGAGAAATTTAAGAAAGAGATAGCTATCATAAAAAGAACCAAACAGAAATCTTGGAATTCAGTGAATGAAGAATTCAGTGAATGCAAGCAAAAAAGTAAATTTCTGAACTTGAATCCAAGTCTTTTGAAATAATGAAGTCTAAGGAAAAAAAAGAGAAAAGAATTTTAAAAAATAAGAAAGCCTATGGGACCTATGCAACATCGTTAAGAGAACATGGTTTGGCATTAAAGGAGTTACAAAGGGAGATGAAATGGGAAAAGACACGGAAAGCTTACTTAACTAAATAATAGCTGAAAAATGTCTAATTCCTGGAAAAGATGTGAAGATATAGATCCGCGAAGTTTAAAGTTTCCCATACAAATTCAACCCAAACAGTTTCTTTCTGAGGCATATTAGAATGGATTCATCAAAAGACAAAGAGAGAATTCTAAAAGAAGCCAGAGAAAAGTGTCAAGTCACCTATAAGGGAATCTCCATCAGATTCTGAACAGATTTCTTGGCAGAAACCTTGCAGGCTGAGTGATATTGGAATAATGTATTCAAATTGCTGAAGAAAAAAACAGCAAAACTATTCATCAGAAATAAAGAATTATTATTTCCCAGGCAAGGACACGCTGAGGGAATTCATCACTCCTGTATCAGCCTTCTAAGAAAAGTGTAAAGTAGTTCTTTAATCAGGACCAAAACGACAGTAACTACTAACATGAACACACACGAAACTTCAAGCCTTACTGACAGAGGTAAACTCATAGTTAAATTGAGAATACTTCATTACTACAATAGAAAAACACTGTTAAAGGTAAAAATCAAAATAACACTATATTTAAAATTCATTTTTAAGGAAGACCCAATATAAAAAGTTCCAAATTAAGGCAATAAAAGTATAAACTATGTATGTGTGTGGAGGGGGAGACATCTAACATATGTGTATGTGACCAAAGTTAACATAAGTATTTCGATAGGAATTGCATTGAATCTGTAGATTGCTTTGGGTAGTATGAACATTTTAACAATATTGATTTTTCGGTTACATGATCATAGCATGTCTTTTTATTTATTTGTGTGTTCTTCAATGTCTTCATCAGTTTTTTATAGCTTTCATTGTAGAGATCTTTCTCTTCTTTGGTTAATTTCTGGCTATTTAATTTTATTTGTGGTTATTTTAAATGGTTTTATAAAGCTCTATTTCTTGACCTGTGTGGAATTCAAGAGTGTTCGTCTCATGGTAATTCACTAAGCTTTACCTGTTCATGTGCTTTTTTTCCCATCTCTTCTTTGTTTTATCATAAAAAATTTGGAAGACACCACATGTTCTCACAATGATAACACATGGACACAGGAAGGGGAACATCATACACCGGGGCCTGGAGGGTGGGGGGCTAAGGGAGGAATAGCAGGGAGTTAGGGGGACTGTGTCGGGATAGCATTAAGAGAAATACCTAATGTAGATGACGGGGTGATGAATGCAGCACATCACCAGCATGGCATGTGTATACCTATGTAATAAGCCTGCAAGATCTGCACATGTACCCCAGAACTCAAAGCACAATAAATAAATTTTTTTTTAAAGTTTGGAATTTTTTTTAAAAGCTACCAGGAGGTGACTGGGGACTCTACTGAAGGCAACATGGAGTGGAACACAGACGGTGGAGGGTGCAGGAGAGGGGAAAAAAAGGAGAAAGAGGGGACAGGAAGTTCATGCTTGACCCAGTATGTACAGAATATGGCAGCATCTGGCTTGGGGATTTGATGGGCCTTTGTGCTTTAGTGCGAGTCCCCTGGGATGATTTCCTGGTCATTCCTAATACTTGTTTTGGGGGCCAGAGAGCCTGAAAGCCTGGTTTTGGGAGCCAGCACCATCATCAGAAACCACGAAGGGCCTCTGTACTTTCTAGTGAGGGCACCGGGGGCAGGAGTGTCCTGCAGAGCCAGTTGCATCAACTCAGGCTCCGTCCTTAAGGAGCTCATTTTTCAAAAATGCACTGTTTGGCTTATGAGAGCCCCATGATTTAAGAATCACCATACTGCGAGTTTCCAGACAGAAGCATGAATTCTTTTTGTTGTTGTTGTTAGTAGCACGATTATTTTATTATATACTTTATAAAAAACAAACGCTGAAAGACATACACAGCCCCCTGCCCACCCCCATGGCCACTAGGGAGGCAGCTCATACCTTTCCTAATGTAGATCTGACCACATTGTTTCCATATATACCTGTAGATACTTCTGTCCCCTCAAATATTTGTATCTCAAAAAAGGAGGTGCAAAGAGTATATAAAGATAAATTTTCTTGTTGTTGTTATAGTACGAACACCAGACAACTACCGGGGGCAAAACAAAAACACAAACCCCATCTTCAGCGAGGAATGGAAGGTCTGTCACCTGCCTCAAGTAGCTAAATCACCTGCTGTAACCGGCACCTCCCTGACATTCATGGGTTTGTAGGGACATGGCCCAGGTGATTGCTTCTACTTGTTTCCAGAAGGCACATGTCTCCTATATCCTTTCTTAGTAACTAACTAAAGATGAACTACAGGAGAACCCAGTATTTAGATTCTGCCCAGAGGTATTAAATGCACAAGGAGGCGGCCCCTGCTCCTCAACAGCGTCCTGCTGCGCCAGAACCCACACCACGTGCACATGTGGCATAAGCGTGTCGCCCTGCACTAGGGCCGCCCCCAGGAGATCATCAACACCTACACAGAGGCTGTGCAGACGGTGGACCCCTTCAAGTCCACAGGCAAACCCCACACTCTGTAGGTGGCATTTGCCAAGTTTTAAGAGGACAACGGGCAGCTGGACGATGCCCGTGTCATCCTGGAGAAGGCCACCAAGGTGAACTTCAAGCAGGTGGATGACCTGGCAAGCATATGGTGTCAGTGCGGGGAGCTGGAGCTCCGGCACGAGAACTATGACGAGGCCCTGCAGCTATTGCAGAAGGCCAGGGCGCTGCCTGCCCACCGGGCCAAGTACTTCGACCGCTCAGAGCCCGTGCAGAACCGCGTGTACAAGTCACTGAAGGTGTGGTCCATACTCGCCGACCTGGAGGAGAGCCTCGGCACCTTCCAGTCCACCAAGGCCGTGTACGACAGCATCCCGGACCTGCGCATCGCGACACCCCAGATCGTCATCAACTACGCCATGTTCCTGGAGGAGCACAAGTACTTCGAGGAGAGCTTCAAGGCGTACGAGCGCTGCATCTCGCTGTTCAAGCGGCCCAACGTGTCGGACATCTGGAGCACCTACCTTGCCAAATTCATCGCCCGCTACGGGGGCCGCAAGCTGGAGCGGGCACGGGACCTCTTCGAACAGGCTCTGGACCGCTACCCACCAAAATAGCCAAGACCTTGTACCTGCTGTATGCGCAGCTGGAGGAGTGGGGCCTGGCCCGGCACGCCATGGCCGTGTACGAGCGCGCCACCAGGGCCATGGAGCCTGCGCAGCAGTACGACATGTTCAACATCCGCATCAAGCGGGCGGCCGAGATCTACGGCGTCACCCACACCCGCAGCATCCACCAGAAGGCCATCGAGGTGCTGTCGGACGAGCATGCACGTGAGATGTGCCTGCGGTTCGCGGACATGGAGTGCAAGCTGGGGGGATCGACCGCGCCCGGGCCATCCACAGCTTCTGCTCCCAGATCTGCTACCCCCGGACGACCGTGGCGTTCTGGCAGACGTGGAAGGACTTAGAGGTCCGGCACGGCAACGAGGACACCATCAAGGACATGCTGCGCATCCGGCGGGGCGTGCAGGCCACATACAACACGCAGGTCAACTTCATGGCCTGGCAGATGCTCAAGGTCTCGGGCAGCGCCATGGGCACCGTGTCCAACCTGGCCCCTGGGCAGAGCGGCATGGATGACATGAAGCTGTTGGAACAGCGCACGGAACAGCTGGCAGCCGAGGCGGAGCGAGACCAGTCCCCGCGTGCCCAGAGCAAGATCCTGTTCGTGAGGAGCGATGCCTCCAGCGGGGAGCTGGCAGAGCTGGCGCAGCAGGTCAACCCCGAGAGGATCCAGCTGGGCGAGGACGAGGACGAGGACGAGGACGAGGACGAGGACGAGGACGAGATGGACCTGGAACCCAACGAGGTCCAGCTAGAGCAGCAGAGCGTGCCAGCTGCCGTGTTCGGAAGCCTGAAAGAAGACTGACCCGTCCCTCCTCCCTTCCCCCAATACGGCCGTGTTTGTAAAAAAAAAATAAAAAATAAAAAATTTTGGTTTCCAGTGTCTCTGCAATGGCGGCTCTGGACTCCCTGTTGTTCTTCACTGGTCTCGGCCTGAGCGAGCAGAAGGCCCGCGAGACGCTCAAGAACCAGACTCCGAGCGCGCAGCTGCGCGAGGCCGCTACCCAGGCTCAGCAGACCCTGGGCTCCACCATTGACAAGGCTACCGGGACCCTGTTATATGGCTTGGCCTCGCGAGTCAGGGATACCCGGCGTCTCTCCTTCCTTGTAAGCTGCATAGCCAGTAAGAAGACCCACACTGAGCCCCGGCTGAGCGCTGCCCTTGACTATGTGCGGAGTCACCCCTTGGACCCCATTGACACTGCGGACTTTGAGCAGGAATGTGGCGTGGGTGTCACTGTGACCCCAGAGCAGATTGAGGAGGCTGTGGAGGCTGCCATTAACAAGCACCGACCCCAGCTCCTGGTGGAACGTTACCGTTTCAACGTGGGGCTGCTGATGGGAGAGGCTCGGGCTGTGCTCAAGTGGGCAGATGGCAAAATGATCAAGAACGAAGTGGACATGCAGGTCCTCCACCTTCTGGGACCCAAGATGGAGGCTGATCTGGAGAAGAAGCCCAAGGTGGCCAAAGTGCAGCTGGAGGAAACAGACCGGACAGCAAAAGATGTGATAGAGAATAGTGGGACTGCTGACCAGACCCTGTCTCTGATGGAGCAGCTCCGGGGAGAGGCCCTTAAGTTCCACAAGCCTGGTGAAAACTACAAGACCCCAGGTTATGTGATGACTCCACACACCACGAATCTACTAAAGCAGCACCTGGAGATTACTGGTGGGCAGGTACGTACCCAGCTCCCGCCAGAACCCAATGGAATCCTGCATATTGGACATGCCAAAGCCACCAATTTCAACTTTGGCTATGCCAAGGCCAACAATGGCATCTGTTTTCTGTGCTTTGATGACACCAACCCTGAGAAGAAGGAAGCAAAGTTCTTCCCTGCCATCTATGACATGGTGGCCTGGCTGGGTTACACACCTTACAGAGTGACATATGCCTCTGACTATTTTGACCAGCTATATGCCTGGGCTGTGGAGCTCATCCGCAGGGATCTGGCTTATGTGTGTCACTAGCGAGGGGAGGAGCTCAAAGGCCGTAATCCTCTGCCCTCACCCTGGAGAGACCGTCGTCCCATGGAGGAGTCACTGCTGCTCTTTGAGGCAGTGCGCAAGGGCAAGTTTTCAGAGGGTGAGGCCACACTATGGATGAAGCTGGTGATGGAGGATGGCAAGATGGACCCTGTAGCCTATCTAGTCAAGTATACACCACACCACCGCACAGGGGACAAATGGTGCATCTATCCCACCTATGACTACACACACTGCCTCTGTGACTCCATCGAGCACATCCCTCACTCACTCTGCACCAGGGAATTCCAGGCCCAATGCTCTTCCTACTTCTGGCTTTGCAATGCACTGGACGTCTGTTGCCCTGTTCAGTGGGAGTATGGCCGCCTCAACCTGCACTACGCTGCTGTGTCTCAGAGGAAGGCCCTCCGGCTTGTAGCAACTGGTGCTGTGCGGGACTGGGATGACCCACGGCTCTTCACACTCAAGGCCCTGCGACGGCGGGGCTTCCCACCTGAGGGCATCAACAACTTCTGTGCCTGGGTGGGAGTGGCAGTAGCACAGACCACAATGGAGCCACATCTTCTAGAAGCCTGTGTGCGTGATGTGCTGAATGACACAGCCCCACGAGCCATGGCTGTGCTGGAGTCACAATGGGTCATCATCACCAAATTTCCCGCTGCCAAGTCCTTGGACATCCAGGTGCCCAACTTCCCAGCTGATGAGACCAAAGGCTTCCACCAGGTTCCTTTCGCACCCATTGTGTTCCTTGAGAGGACTGACTTCAAGGAGGAGCCAGAGCCAGGCTTTAAGCGCCTGGCTTGGGGCCAGCCTGTAGGCCTGAGACATACAGGCTACGTCATTGAGCTGCAGCGTGTTGTCAAGGGCCCCAGTGGTTGTGTAGAGTCTGGAGGTGACGTGCAGAAGGGCAGATGCTGGAGAGAAGCCAAAGACCTTTATTCACTGGGTGTCACAGCCTTTGATGTGCCAGGTTCGCCTCTATGAGCGACTATTCCAGCACAAGAACCCTGAAGATCCTACTAGGTGCCTGGTGGATTCTTAAGTGGCTGAACCCAGCATCACTACGCGTGGTGGAGGCAGCATTAGTGGACTGCCCTGTGGCCCTGGCAAACCCTTCAACGAGTTCCAGTTTGAGCGTCTTGGGTACTTCTCTGTGGATCCAGACAGCCATCAGGGAAAGCTTGTTTTTAACCGAACTGTGACACTGAAGGAAGACCCGGGAAAGGTGTGAGCTGGAAACACTGTGAACCTACCTCGTCCTCCTGGAGGTTGGGGCTACTCTCACCACCCCAAATTCCATGTTAATAAAGAACAGCTAAATTAAAAAAAAAAAAAAAAGAAGAAGAAGAAGCATGAATTCTTTAGAGCAGCACCATCCAGTAGAACTCTCCATGAATTTGCTTTTAAAGTGCATGGCTTGTCTATCACTTGTGAAGTGCTTTGCCAAGTATACTGGGGTCTTGTGAAAACTCAAATAATGTTGACCAATAACCACTTCAAAACCTCTTGTGTTCACTTAGATGAAAGGTATTTAAATTTAATTTAGATGTACAGACGTTATTGGGCAGGTACTATGTCCCAAAGCACTGTTTCAGGCAGTGGAGATACAACGTTGACGCATGGCAGCCTTTGTGGAGTTCACATGTCAGTTTATATACGCGGAGAGAGGGGGGTTGCAAATTCCAAAATGGAGCAGTTAACTAACAAAACAGCGTTTACAGTATGGAAATCGAGAAACTTTTCAAATAGAATCTTTTCACCTATAAACCCATTAAACCAAGACCCATTGCTGTGCCAGTTTCCCAATGCCACAGTTTCCCTTTATTTTCAAAGAAGCCGGCAAACTCTGAAAAATTCTATGGCTTACACATGTTACTCTTGGGCAATTATAGAATAACAGCTAACACATAATTCTTAATAAGTTGTAGGAATGTAGGTACCTGTCCTAGGGAATTTACATCTATTAATGCATTTAAACATGACAGCAGCCCTGTGAGGTAGGTCCTACCATTATTTCTATGTTCAGGTGGGGAAAGGGAGGCACAGAGAGGGTAAGTTGCCTGAGGTCAAGCTGGTGACCGGTGGTGTCACGTGTCACACTCTGGCAGTCTGTGCTTTAACTACTATACCAGACCAAATTTCAAAAACAAATGCTCTTGAGTACAAGTAAAATATTTCCAAGAACATTCTGAGCAGTTAGTTCTAAAGGCAATGGGAGGTGCTTTGACTCCGGGAACTAACTCAAGGATTCCCAGGCACAGACAGAGCCTGCTTTCTACCCTCAAACATGACAGCAGGGCCCAGTCTAGACATAGGTGGGCAGCGGCGCTTGTCACCGTGACGAAAGGAAGAGATGAACCATAGCATAATCTTTCCTGATCTCCGTGTATTATCCTGAAATCCCTTTGGATCAAGTCACCCTAACATAAAGAAAATTTGAGCAAAGACTGAGTGCACAAAGCTTAGTGCCTGTTTGGGATGTTGACGTTCAGCAGACGTAGCTGGTGGCAGTTGTCACAGATAGAAATGCCATGGAGGGCAGCCAGCAGTGATGGAGGCAGCATTCTTTGGTGGATCAAACTCGGCCTGTGAGATCTGTGGGTCTTCAGAGCTGGTGATTTGATTTTGTCAGAACACACATATTGTTCTGGCACAGAGTAACCACCTCCAGTTAACCAACTCCCCATTGTGGGATAAAGCTCAATGTCAAGGGATTCATTTATAAATAGGAGCTGTTGCTTCTCAGTGACAAGGAGCTGCGCCTGATCATCAGGGACCCTCTTATCAGAGTGCATGAGAGTTCACGTTAAAAATCAGCGGTTGTTGGTGACCACACAATCAGAATAAAGGGACATATTTTCCAGGTTAATAAAATGATGGAAACAGCATTCCGGGGGCCTGAGAGTCCCTGCCCCAGCCCCGGGAGTGGATCAAACCAAGGCATTTTCACCCACCCTGATGCAGAACGAGCTCCTCCGTTCAGGTGGAGAGTCTGTGCCACTCTTCAGATGACAGCTGTGCATCTGCACGCTTTTTGCTGAAAAGCAAGAGCAAAATCGAACCTGGCTCAATTAAGTGAAAGGAGTTACTGCATGGATGGCGATACGAGAAGAGGGGCAGGGAAATGCTGGGAGGGTCTCTGGTGAGGGCTCCACCCCTGGGCCTATGCCCACGGACCTAGGTGAGGACAGGCATTTCTGTTTCAGTGCCCAAATGCTGTATTTCCCAAGACCACCCTGACCTGCCACACCCCCATCCTGTGCCTATAAAATCCCTGAGACCCTGGTGGGCACACACACAAGCAGCTGGATGTCAAGAGGAACATATTGATGGAAGAACACACCAGCGTTGAACAGCGGATGGCGGAAGAGAAGGCAGGGGCTCTAACGCAGGCCACCTATGGACCCACGGATAAAGTGAAGGAGCACACTGTAACATCCGCCCGCTGGGGCTTCAGCTGTAAACATTCACACCCAGATGCTGCCATAGGGTGGGAGCCCCACAGACTGCCTGACTGCACGCCTCCCCCTAGAGGTTTGAGCCACAGTGCAGGGACACAGCGAGCCATACCCCCATCGCATGCTCTCATACCCCCATCGCATGCTCTGTGACGAGGATAAGGGAATTTCTGTTTCAGTCAGAAAGCGGAGGGCCTTGGCTAGGAATGGGCAGCGTGAGAGGCCCAGGAAGCGGGAAGCACGTCCCTGGTGTTGCAACACGGCCAGTCTGTCCTGAACACCAACTCCGGTGCTGTGCCTCTCACTCAGGTGTCAAATCCTGGAGAAGGTGTCTAATTTTTAAGCTAATGCACATGCCTGACCTTGGCCTAGAAGAGGCCCAGATACGAATCTTTCTAGACTGGCCTCCAACTCTTTAAGGGATGTCAAGGCATTTTTCAGAAGTGGAACTCAATGCTGGGCTGCTCCAAAGCAACAGATGCCCACAGCGAGTTAAAGCTCACAAGACAAAGACAATCACATGCACATCTGTAAGAAAAAGAAGTTCAATTTATTGGGCAGGGGGAGTGCACTGCAGAGGAACCATGGGATTTTCCTTGGCCATTCTAAAGAGGGTTTGAGGAACAGAGGATTGGTCTGGATTGGATATTGCCTGGAAGTGGGTGCAATGAATGAGTGGTTATCTTAATAATTTTTATTTAGGAGCCAGGGAGATTAAAGTGAAGTCGTTGGTAAAGAAGCAGTTGTCATTTTTGTTAGAAGAGAGGAATGTGTAGTTGTTCAGTCTCCTAGTCACTGTCTTATTTCAAACGTGGACAGCATGACCTTTCCTCTTTGTATTCTGGGAATATCTCTGATGTTCCTTGGGAACCTCTGGGCTAGCTGCCAGCTGTGAGCTGTCATTCTGGAGTGTCTCACTTTCTCAAAATCTTTGACATCCATTAAAATGGATCTGGTTTCCAGGCCCTGATCTTACCCCTAGTGACTTAGAGGGACAACAGCATTTAAAGTGGTATCCGCTGCCAGCTGATCACATTTTGTCACCAGAACTAGATAAAGGGGTGTCTGAGGGATGCCCGGCAGCTATTGACCATGGTGGCATCAGGGGGCTGGAGAGAGGGGCTGAGCACAATTTTATTAATAAGTCTCAGGATTCCTTTAGATTTTACCAACTGTTTCCTTTTCCCAGGTGAACACAATTTCCAATTGAAAGAACTTCCTCTTTTTCCCAGGTAAGAGTAGTTGGGGTGCCAGAAACTTTTAATGGTTTCTGAGATTGAATCATTAACATAAACAAAATAACTGGACCGCAAATTAATGGCCAAAATGCATCCTTCACACATTAGTACAACTTCTCCTCTAACTGTTGATGGCCTAAGTCTTTCTGAAAACTTTAATCTGGGGGTGAGAACCTGGGAGATAAATACAGTCATGTTCCTTATAAATAAGGGGCTCCCCTGACAGTAGAAGTTACAAAGAGAAGACCATGGGCCTCTTCCCTTTGAATTGTCCTCCCTCTTGCTGTGTTACTGCTTGAGCTTCTTGTGTGGGCTTCATATTATCGCTGTCTTTCCACCACTCATGAAGGGCAGGCTCCAGAGTGACCATGGCCGAGTCCCAGCTCTGCCAGCAGGCCCCATCTTCTCATGATTCTGCGGGCTTCTGTTTCCTGGAGTTTCTCTTCTTCCTGGCATCTCTCTTCATCTCGCTAGACTCTTGGTGAATTTTTACTGGTGGAAAAGATGTCAAGATTAATAAGAAAGGAAAGATTTACAGCCTGAATGAAGGCTATGCTAAGTATTTTGACGGGGCCACCACTGTGTATGTGCAGAAAAAGAAATTCCCTGAGGTGAGTGAAGAAAGCCTAGGTGGGTAGCAGGGAGAGTGTTGTCTCCACGAGGTCCTGTTTGGTGGTGGCTTCAGCGGGCCTTGCTGAAAGAGGTTGGAGCCACCGTCCACAGCTCTGGCCAGTATGAGAATGGTAGACTTTGCCTTCATAAGCAATCAGTATCTTTTATAGCTACAATGTACCTTCTAAAGGTAACACTTGCCTTTACATTTAAGTTGTTCCAGGAGAAATTGTTTATAAAAAAGTTAGGAATCACACTTGCAAAATTCAGAGCTCAGGCCAGAACCTCTCTTAAGTCAGTTGTTTAAGCCTCAACCTCTAGATTCACTCACTCAGTTGCATTTGTTTTTCAAAGGAGTAACTATACAAGAGGACTTCAAAGAGTTCATGGAGCAAATAAAATTAAAAGATAAAAATATAAAATACAAAATTTTTTCTCAATATACCAGCCATTTAGTCCAACTCTAAAGGTCCTGGGAATTTAACCTGCAAAGGCAGTCTTTTTTATGTCATTTGCTCAAGAAAAATGGGTGCCCTTTAAAGGTTTTTTTTTTAATATTAGGAAACAATAAGAATTCAGAAGGAGCCAAATCAGGGCTGTAGTTATTTTCCATTAAAACCTTTGCAAAATTCCCTTGTTTACTGAATTAATGAGAGGAATTCACAGAGCATTGCTGTGGTGGTGAACTCTCTGGTAAAGCTTTCCTGGGCTTTGTCTGCTAAAACTGTAGCTAAATTTCTTAGAATACTCTCTTAATAACCTTATGTGGGCTAAGGAGCAAACATCTCCCCAATGTTGTGAAAATGAATGGCTGTGATTAGTTAAGGCCAATGGTATCCTGTACCTTCAGAGGCCCTCACTCTCCTCCCCCAAGTTATGCCCATCTATAGTTATCCATCCACCCATCCATCCACCCATCCATCCACCCATCCACCCACCCATCCATCCATCCACCCATCCACCCACCCATCCATCCATCCACCCATCCACCCACCCATCCATCCATCCATCCACCCATCCACCCATCCACCCATCCACCCACCCATCCATCCATCCATCCATCCACCCACCCATCCATCCATCCATCCACCCATCCACCCACCCATCCATCC
>NW_016107511.1:630482-644151 GCF_001604975.1 Cebus imitator | reverse complement strand
CTATCTATCTATCTATCTATCTATTTATCTATCTATATTTAACTGAGAGATTTCTCACAGCTTTTCTTTCCAGAGCAAAGATAAGTTGAAGAGTAGCAACACCTCTCTCTGTTATGTGGAGTTATTTTGGGCTAAAAAACTAGGAATTTAGGAATGTGAGTTCTATCTTTAGTTCCTGGTAGTTCACTGTGTTATCTTCTGAAAGATTCTGTATTTAAATATTTTGGTTTCATGACTTAATGTTTTCTCTTAGTATAAAAATTGTGTGCATTCGTATGTAACACATGGAAGGCACCAAAAAAAGAAAAAAAGAAAGAAAATGTAAACAAAACCATGTGTAAGTCTCTTCACTCTCAGTAACCCCACTGTGAACATCACGATGTAAAACTCTAGGTTTTGTTTTTCTGCAAATGTGCTTGCATAGTTGCCAAATGTAATCCAATTTTATAAACACAGTTTTTTAAACCTGCTTTTCTATTTACATCTATTTCACCATATTTCCTAGGTATTAAAAATTTTTCAAAAGCACATTGCTGTACCATAACGTATTTAATCATTCTCAGGTTGTTCCACACTTGGACTGTGTCCAGATTTTCACTTCACAAAAAGGGTTGCAGGGAGCCCCTTTGTACCTTACCTTTACTGATCTGAAAATTCCCTTACAAGGGATTCCTGGAAGTAGGATTTCTGGTAAAATAGAATTGTGGATCCCCACTTTAGTCTTCACTGTTAAGTCAGGCCAAGAGTGTTTCCTGTTGGGTCTGATAAAGCACTAAGGAACTAAAATACCAGAAGACTTGGTAATTTCTTGCTTGCAATGTGGTTTCAAGGGGTGCAAGAGAGGACAGTATAATATAATGATGTTCATTATAATTTTGAGTTGGAGATATTTCAAGATAATCATAATAATAGCTAACATTTACTGGGTGATTAATATGTAGTAAGCCCTGTTTTAAGTGTTTTGCCTGTATTAATTCCTTTATTCTCATAACAACTCTTGGAGGCAGGTACAGATGGGGAATATGAGGCACAGAGGGGTTCAGTTTCTTATTCAAGGTAAGTAGGTGAGCCAGGATCAAACCCAAACATTCTGGCTGCCAACCCATACCCTTAACCACAACATGACCCTGCTTGGAAACACACAAGTGGGGAAGAACCTTCATCTCCCAAATACTGGGGTGCATGGCTTAGGGCTGCCTAACCTGCTGGGAGACAGTGCCTCTTCTTTGCTGGCTGCGGAGTTTCTGCCTCCTTCGCCTTGGTTGCCTTCGTTCCTTTTCCCACTTTTTGAGCTGTGCGCCTGCTGGGTGTGGGCAGGGCAAAAGCCCAGGCGAAGAACACCCAATTCTGCATCTGGAAGTGAAGAGGAATATGTATCAGGCTGTTCTCAGGAGTCTTGTGGAAGAGGGGATGGAGGGAGGAAATGAGTGAGAAAACACTGCTACAGGGGTTTAGCATTTTGTTTGTTCGTTTTTGTTTTTGACAATTGTTAGAGCATTGGGCTTGCCTAATTAGCAGTAATGTTTCCTCACATTTTTCACAAACTCCACCTGGTGCAATGCCAGATGTGATCTATAAAATCAGAATTCCTAAAGATGACAGGTCTAGTGGTAATGAATTCCCTCAGTGTTAGCTTTTCTACAAAGTCTTATTCTCCTTTACCAGTGAAGTTTAGTTTGGCTAGATATGAAAGTCTTGGTTGGAGTTTCTTTTCTTTAAGAATGTTGATCATACCCTATGACTCATGGGGGAAAAAAAAGCAAGTTGAGCATAAGCCCCCAATCTCTTCTGGCTTGTAGGGTTTCTGCTCAGAGGTCCACTGTTAGTTTGATGGGCTTCCCTTGTAGGTGAGCTGACCCTTCTCTCTAGCTGGTTTTCACATTTTTTCTTTCATTTCAATCTTGGAGAATCTGATGATTATGTGTCTTGGGGATGATCTTCCTGTGAAGTATCTTACTAGGGTTCTCTGCATTTCCTGAATTTTCTGTTGGCCTCTCTAGCTGGGCTGGGGGTGATATCCTGAAATATGTTTTCCAAATTTTTTCTATTCTCTCCATCTCTTTCAGGGACACCAGTGAGTCATAGATTTGGTCTTTTTACATAATCCCATATTTCTCAGAGTTTTTTTAATTCCTATTTATTCTTTATTCTTATTCTTATCTGTCTTATTTCAGAAAGCCAGTCTTCAAGCTCTGAGATTCTTTCCTCAGCTTCATCTATTGTACTGTAAATACTTGTGATTGCATTATGAAATTCCTGTAGTGTATTTCTCAGCTCTATCAGGTTGATTATGTTCTTTCTCACACTGGCTATTTTGTCTTTCGGCTCCTGTATTGTTTTATTGTGATTCTTAGCATCCTTGGATTGGGTTTCAACATTTTCCTTAATCTCGATGATCTTCCAGGCTTCCATGAAATGTGGTAGTGGGGAATCCCAGGATGGAACTACAGTCTGATATGGGGCCTCTGGATGAATTTGTAATCAAATGGGAGATCCCTGAGCTCATGGGCTGAGGCAGAAAGAGAAGCCAAAGTGCGTGAAAAGAAGAGATGGGGGATGATCGATGTGTATTTCGCTGCTCTCTTAAGACTGTTATGAGATATTGTCTCTTTAAGTGGTCCTACATTTAATAAGTCCAATCACATGTTGACATTCGAGGGTCTCATGATGAATGAAATGCACAATTGTATAATCTTTTTAATTCCTCTACTAGTGGGTGGAGGATAGGGAGTCAGGAACGTAGAGGTCACCCCAACTGGACGTGTGACCCCAGAGCAGTTATTGGCTAATCCCAAAAGCCACTGGATCTTGTCTCTTCTCTTTCTGTCTTCTAGGATGGCAGTGCTCCCTATGGGGTCAGGTATGTGGGCTCCATGGTGGCAGATACGCACCACATCTTGGTCTACGGAGAAATCTTCATGTACCCAGGCAACCAGAAGAGCCCTAAGGGCAAGGGAATTCTCCTGTGTCCACTGACTGTGCATCTGGTCAGGGAGCAGGGGGAGCTTTCTCCCCTCACGCCTGCTGTTTGGCTACTGCTCCTTCGCATGTCTGTTTGATGGACAGGGGAGAGAAACCAGCTCTATATCCCTTGAGTGAGCCTCCAGACTGGGGTAGGTTTGAAGAAGAAGGCTGAGATTATGTGACTGGTGATTCTCACTGTCCTTCCCCTCTGGCCTCACACCCATCATTCACCATGAACCAGCTGTGTGTCTTATTTGCCACAGTCTGCATCTGATTTTTAGCTTCAGCACCAGCTGATTTGGGATCATAGGCCCCATAAGGAATCTAATGAAATTTATCAACACACATCCCAGAAAAATACATATAAAATACACATTGCACGCACATTACAGGTTTAGAGGGTTCACAGATACCCTGAAGTCCACCCGAGAATCCCCTAGAAAATCCCCAAGCCCCAGAATAAGAACTTCTGCTCAGAATCCATTAAATATGACGGGAAATGTTGTTCCTGAAAGATCTAACTGCAACTGAGCTCTATCCCATACCAGTTAATTGCAGGAGAGAGGCCAGCTGCAGAAGTTGCAACTGACAATTTTCTTTTGTGGAACCTGTGGCTGGCAGCTCTGGGTGGAGAACAGCTCCTTGATGCAAGAACTGAAGGCTCTTCCCCAACATCAGCAAGCCTGGGGAGCTGAGCAGGTGGTCTGTACCCTGCACTTCCTGGGCCACCTTCTCTGGCAGCAGGGAGCAGCCCCGGTGGGATCAGGGAGCACAGGGACATGGGTCAGGCTTCTTAAGGGGAAGGACCTCTCCAGCAGGGCTGGGGACGACATGGCCCTTCCAGCAGGAACTCACTGGAGACACCTGGGCCTTGTCAGTCAAGTTATTTTCTAACAAGCTATTGGGGTAAACATTTCCCTCTAGGGGCCTAGGACTGCCCCTGACGGAACTGAGGTCTCCCCGGGCCTCCAGGGCCCTGGATGTGGGTGTCCTGCAGAGAGGAGGGGACTTTTCTTGTCCTCCTGCTCCTGGGTCACTGATCCTCCTCCTCTATCGCTGCTCTGGGCTTTCGTTGGGTCCTCACCTTGGTCTGATTCGGGAGCCTGGCTGGGATCGGGATCGGCTTCCTAGCCCTGACCACCTCCTCCTGTGGTGAAGGCAGTCGGAGGGTGAACTTGCTGCTGGGAGGGGGGATCCTCACAGAGCTGGGGTGTCCCAACAGCATGGAGTTGCGAGCCGACAGCACGGTTGTCCTCCTTAAGAGGAGCCCGCAGTCCGCAGCAGGCCGGACCGCCAGGGGGGCGCCGGTGTCTGGCGGGCGAGGACACGGTCTCCTGGGGGCGCCGGGGAAGCTGACTGGAGAAGGCCCCCGACTCTGCTGAGGGTTGAAGAGAAATCGGAAAGGGCCGGGGGTAGGCGTGGGCGCCGCAGGGGGAGCAGGGCCAGGCTGGGACGCCTCGCCGGCTATGGGAGCGCGTGGGACACGGCCAGGCGGGGGCCTGCGGCGGGACTGGGGGCGAAATATACTTAATAAACTGCCCATTGAGAGCAAGGTGCAATGGCGAGAAAACGGTCAGTAACGGAGACGGAGCTCCGTAGTCACCAACTTCTCTTCTGCCAGGCGCGCACTAGGCCGCTGAGCGCTTGTGACGTCCCAGTGGGGCTGGTGACAGAGCCAGGGCTCGCGAAGCGCGCGGGAGCCCCCCGCCCTAGGGCGCCTACCAGAGGGGTCAAAGGGCAAAAGGGAGAGCCCCACACCCGCCCCCGCCGGGCCCAGCAGGACTCTAACACCTGGAGACATCCTGCTGGGGGCAGGTGTGTGGCTCCGGATGGGCCCCTGGGGACGCGGGGCTGACGTGGCAGAGCCCTTCCCGCCTGGCGCCTGGCCTGGGTGCTGGCTCGCCACTCAGTGGCCCTGTATTCGCCAACCCTGTCCCCTGCGTTGCAGGGCCAGAACCTGCTGGAACCCGAGCACGGTGCCACCCGGGTCCCGCCGGGCTCTGCAGCGGCCGCTCCAGTACCTCTGTGCCGCCTGATTTTTTTCAGCAGTGTTTTGTAGTTCTTGTGGAGATCTTTCACCTCCTTAGTTAGACGTGTTCTTACATATTTATTTATTTGTTTTGACCATTGTAAATGGGATTGAATGCTTTATTGGGTTTTCACCTCGATGTTATTGTCATATAAAAAATGCTACTTATTTTGTACATTTGTGTTATATCCTTAAACTTTATCAAAAGCATGTTATTAGTTCCAGGATTCTTTTGGTGGAGACCTTAGGATTTTCTAGGTGTCAAATCATATAGTTTGACTTCTTCTTTTCTTATTTGGATGCGTATTATTTCTTTCTCTTGCCTGATTGCTCTGGCTTGGACTTCTTGTTATGTCAACTGTGTCTGAATATTTAAACAATGTATTAGAGATAGAAATAAACATATCTACAGCATAGCTAATCGTTGCAAACCAGGGGTTAAGAACCTTGAGAATTGTCATCTGAATCTTTTTCTTTCTCTTTTTCTTTTTTTGGTCACTAACTGACATTTTCCTCATCCATGCTCAGGATACTCATTGAGAGCTCTTCATTGAACAGCCCTGACCCAGGCAGAACCTGCACTCAAGAATCAAGCTCAGGCTTTTTGGCCACTCAGCTTCCAAGAAAAGCATCCTTATGGACTCTCTCAAGTGTGGGCTGCTGAGGAACTTTCTCAAAAGGTGAAGTCCAGACTCTCCTCTCCCGACGACAGCAGATTTCCACCCTCACCCCTGGCTCTAAGCCTGCAGGTGGAACCCGGATGCGGGCTCCTGTCTCTCCATCATGTGTTGGCTTCTACTCTCTCTCCCATCAAGGTCTAGGAGGAGGAAGTGTTTTGCATCAGTCCTTGGCCTATGGCTGACCTGGTAGCCTCCGTGGCTTTCAACTGTGATCTAGGCTGGCTGGTGAGCCTGTGTGCACCCCTTGTTTTCCAGCAATGGCAAACTGACCCAGCAATAGCAAAACAAGGGCTCTACTGAAATCACAGCCACAGACACAATAGTCCATCGTCAATGTGCCAATTGCAGAATTGCATCATGTTCTGCTCAACGCTCTGCCCTTAAAAAAAAAAAAGCTTGGACTCACACATGTCCAGGCATATCACAGATCAAATACTGGCATCAGGAGGAATCCTCACCTCTTATAATTTCTTCCTGGAAAGCTGCAGAGTGTTCTAGAAAAGGAAAATGCAGAGGAAAGGCTGGGAGAGAGAAGGCCAAGACTGGGAGGTCCATGATGCCCTGTACCAGGGTCCCTTGAGTCCTTTCTGGCCTGCAGCCTTCATGAGCATCAAAAACCTGTACCCAGACTTTGAGAACATAATGTGAGGAACTGCAGAATCATGTTAGAGCCGGGTTTCCCCAAAGCCATGCTGGAGGTGTTTGTGGCCCTGTTCTCCACCTGGAGAGATGGCCTGGGCCAGCATGCCCTCCTCACCTGGGCACGAAAGTCAGCCAGGTAGCAGCACCTGCCTCCTAAAACAATTCATTCTCTGTCCCAGTCTTTGGTGACAAGCTGAAGAACCCACTCCAAGTTGTCCTGCTGGCTTCCATGCCAACCTCATGAATGTTCCTAAGCCATCAGGAGGCGAGTTTGGATATGACAGAGATACATCACTGCTGAAAGGGATTGGGAGTAGGTGAGGGCCAGGTGCTGGGCCTCCAACCTAGGGCAGGCTCCTGTCCCAGGGAACTGAATCAGGGCTGTGGAAACCGCAACAGGAACCACTTGAACCAGGAAAAGAATTAAAGGCCTTTCTTTCTTGCTTAGCTTTTTTGTTGTACTTTTCATTTTTATCAAATCAATGAATTCACATAACAACAAATCAAATAAGTGAAGAGCATGTGATGAAAAGTAGCTGTCCTCCCTGTTCTTTCCCACCTCCCAGCACCACTGCCTGGTGGTGACTTCTTTAATTCTCTTACTTTCTTATATGCATTAAAAATGTCTTAAAGTCTTCTTTGACTTTTCTTGATGACTTCCCATGCAAATGTCTATGTCATTCCTACCACTAACAGCCTGAAGTCCATGGTGGAGCTGCTTTTATTTCTCACATGTCACTAGTCCTTTGTTTTCATAGTTACAGGAAGGGGCAATAGCTGAAGGTGCACTGACTCACTGCATGAGTAACTGTCTTATTTTCATCTGCCGGTTTTTCTTCTTCTGGCTGCATAGTGTTCACATTATGTTCTTACTTTCTTGCCACTGCTTCTGATCGAACCTCTGGCCCCTTTATGACAGCACTGATAACTCAAGGAGGAGTCTGGCCAGATGCCTGTTGAGTAGATGCTGATAGTCTCAGTTCAGGTGTACCATAGTCTGCTAAAACAGGGGTAAGGACGGGCGCGGTGGCTCACGCCTGTAATCCCAGCACTTTGGGAGGCTGAAGCGGGTGGATCACGAGGTAAAGAGATCGAGACCATCCTGGTCAACATGGAGAAACCCCGTCTCTACTAAAAATACAAAAAATTAGCCGGGTATGGTGGCGTGCGCCTGTAATCCCAGCTACTCGGGAGGCTGAGGCAGGAGAATTGCTTGAACCCGGGAGGCAGAGGTTGCGGTGAGCCGAGATCACGCCATTGCACTCCAGCCTGGGTAACATGAGTGAAACTCCGTCTCAAACAAACAGACAAACAAACAAACAAACAAAAAACAAAAAACAGGGGTAAGTGCTCTCATAGCCAATGGGATGGCAACAATGTTAATGCTTCCTGATCCAGTCAAATCTGACTTTGCAGTTGATACTGTGCAAGCTGTGTAGCTGGGATGGTAATAATTTTGGCAGGCTGCATGGTGATTTTGTTTCAGTTTTCAGTAGAAGCTGGCATCATGGTAAGTCTTATCTCAATGACTATCTTAGGAGAGGTCACTGTTGTTGGACTAGTGCTGGTTATTAATGGTGCACCTGCATTCACTGACTGAACTGCCACAGTTGAAGTCTTCTAACCCAACAACGTCATTTCAACAACTACCTGCACTGCCACACGAACTGTCCTTGGAGCTGCTGTTGCTGATATAGATGCAGTGCTGGCTGGAAACCTGGGTGAAGCATCATGACCAGGGGAAGGCATATTCACAACTCCAGCTACAGGCTTCTCTGCCTGGAGAAGTTTATAGGGGATGAATTTTGCCACCACAAACAGAGGATGCTGCTTTCAGGAGACTTTCTGTAGACAGTGGTACTCATCTAATGATTTTTCATCAGTAGCTCCTGCTAAATCTTTGTTACAGGTTTCATTTCTATCATCATCTACGACCACTATGTATTGGGGCATATCTTTGAACTGATATACAAGCCTCTGTCCTTCAAGCTTTGCAAGAATTCCCCTTTAATAATAGTATCTCAGAGCTCGTTCCATAGTTTCACAGTTCATGTCTGGTTTGTTCATATGTTTTTCCCAAAGCTTAGAGACAGCCCTTGAATCCACCAGTTTGAATATGCCTTGTTCTCTCTGAATCCATTTAATATACTGGGGACAAGTATGTTTATCTTGAAGTAGATCTAAACTCCCACAAATAGACTGTGTTTCCTTTTCCTTCTCTCAGTTTCCTTTTTACACCTAACTCAGGAGACCCACGGGAAATTGGTGAGTGTTGGGTCTTTGCTTTATGGCCAACTTTCTCCTTTTTCATTGGTTCATGGCTTGTGGTGATGTAGGAATAGGAGAGGTATGTATTGGTTCAGACTCCTCCGTTGACACCTCCATCAGTTTCTGTAAAGACATCTGGCCTCATAGCAGCATGGATAAATTTAGGACTTCTTGAATCCCTCAAATAGGTAGGAGATTCCATGTGAAACAGGGCTTCAGCAGCTTCGATTGTCTTTTGGAGTCATATTCAGAATAATCTTGCGCAGGCCAATGTCCTAAAGCATTTCTACAGTTTTCCTCTAGTAGTTTCACAATTTGGGGTCCTATATTTATGTCTTTAATCCATTTTGAGTTTATTTTTCTATCTGGTGAAGAACAGAAGTCCAGTTTCATTCTTCTGTGTGTGCATATCCCATTATCCAAGGACCATTTGCTGAAGAATCTGTCCTGTTTGCAATGTGTGCTCTTGGCACTTTGTCAAAAATCAACTGGCTGTAGGTGCATGGAGTTGTTTATGGGCTTTCTGTCCTGTCCCTTTTGTCTATTTGTCTTTCTTTATGCTAATGCCACCCTGTTTTGGTTATTATAGCTTTGTAGTGTATTGTGTATTTTGAAGTCAGACAGTATGATGCTTTGAGCTTTCTTTTTTTTTCTTCTCCAGAATGCTTTGGCTGTTTGAGTCTTTTGTGGTTCCATATGAGTTTTAGGATTGTTTTTCCTATCTCTGTGAAGAATATCACTAGTATTTTGATAAAGATTTCATTGAAACTATAGATAGCTTTGGGTAGTACTGGTGTCTTTAAAATGCTAGTTTTTCTAATGCAAGAACACAGGACAGCTTTCCGTTTATTTGCATCCTCTTAATTTCTTTCATTAATGTTTTATATTTTTCAAAGGAGACGTCTTTCAGCTCCTGGTTAAATTTATTTCTAGGCATCTCATTTTCCTGTGGCTATTTTCTATGGAATCATTTTCTATATTTTCTTTTTTACAGTCCATTATTAGTGTATACAAGTGCTACCAATTTCTGTATTTTATCTTTGTATCCTGCGACTTTACTGAATTCATTTATCCTAACAGTGTTCTTTTTGGCAGAATCTTGATGGAATTTTCTGTATATACATGTATAAATGTAGAGAAAAGTAAACTCATGTACTGTTGGTGGGAATATAAATTAATAAAGCTACTATGAAGAACAGTTTGGAGTTTCCTCCTAAAACTGCAAATAGAGCTACTATACAATTCAGCGATCCCACTGCTGGGTATATGCACAAAAGACAGGAAATCAGTATATTGAAGAGAAATCTGTACGCCCATGTTTGTTGTAGCACTGTTCCCAATAGCTAAGATTTGGAAGCAACCTAAGTGTCCATCAGCAGATGAAAGGGTAAAGCAAATGTGGTGCACACACGCAATGGAGCACTATTCAGCCATAGAAAGGAATGAGATTCTGTCATCTGCAACAGTATGGATAGAATTGGAGGTCATCATGCTAAGTGCAACAAGTCAGGCACTGAGAGACAAACATGGCATGTTCTCACTTATTCAGGGGATCTAAAAATAGAAACAGTGGAGCTCATGGACATTTAGAGCTGAAGAATAACTGCCAGAGGCTGGGAAAGGTAGTGGGAGGGGATTGGCAAGGGTGGGTGGGGATAGCTAATGGTTATAAAAAAATAGTTACAAAAAAGTAATAAGACCTACTATTTGATAACACAGTAGAGTGGCTATAGTCAAATATAATTTAATTGTACATTTAAATTAACTTAAGAAGTATAATTGGATTATTCGTAACAGAAAGGATAAAAGCTTGAGGGGATGGATACTGCGTTCTCCATGATGTGATTATCATGCATTGCGTTCCCGTATCAAAACACCTCATGTATCCCATAAATCATACGCCTATTATGTACCCACAACAATTTTAAAACTAGAATAAAAACATTTAAAAAGAGATGCATCCTTTGGTCCCTGAAGCATTGAGGTGCTGCTGTGAAGTGCAGGGACTCCTTGTGGCATCCACAGCTGGGGTGAGGTGGGCAGAGCTGCTGGTGATGGAGAGTGGTCCTACTCAGGCACTCCTCTCCAGTGGGAGTCCTGGTGAGCTGCAGAGAAGGCCACTGGCATCAGCGGTGGCGAGATGCCATATGCTGGGGTCAGGGTGGCCTTAGGCCTGGTTCTGCCTCTTTCCATCCCAGCTGTGTGAGAGGCTGGTGGAGATCAGCCTCCACACACCCATTTCTCTTCCTGGACCCATAGGAAGACTACACTTCCCAGCCTCTCTTGTTCTTAGGTGAGGGCCAGGGGTTTTGTCAAATGGGGTGGAAGTATAAATTACATCTAGGTTGTCCCCAATGCACAATCCTTCATCCTCTCTCTTCCCTTATGAGCCACCGCTGAAGCTATGCATTTTAGAGACAGGGTCACAACTCGGCAGGAGCCTGGAGGCCTGAGCCACTTACCCTGTTGCTATCAGCCTGGGATGGGAAGGAGAAACAAGCCTTTGTTGTACTAAGCCACTGGGATTTCAGGCTTATTTATTGCTGCAGCATAACCTATGCTATCCTGACTAGGGCAGACTGAGCTTGACAACATTTTAAAGCTCTCTGAGTCTCCCTTTCTTCATTTGCAAAATGTTAATTGTGATATGTGTTGTAGCAGTCAAGGCCATCTTCACTGTGGGTAACAGAAATCTATTCATTCTGGCTGATGCAGAAAGGGAATTTTTGGAACATTTCAGGGGAGTCATGAAATCCAGCACCCACTGCTTTCCTAGTCCCAAGGACACATCCTTCACGTCCCAGCATTGTCATCCAATCCACTGTGTCTCTGTGTCTCACAGCAAGTTCCAGAAGAAAAAATCTGATTGTCTTAGTTTGTGTCAAATCATCTGTAGCCAGAGATCAGGGTCCTGTAAGACAAATGTGGCTTTGGGTTTTCTTCTTATGAGCAGGGTGCACTTTTCTGTTAGATAGGTATCAGGAGGGAGAGGGATTACTAGTTCCATGTGTAAGGAGTCTTCTCTGCCCTGTAAAGAGATCCAAGGCAGGGCCTGCTGCTTCTACCACCATCCAGCCCAGCTGTCCACCCCTTTCAGGTGCATTTAAGTGTTAGACATTTGAGTCACCCGCATGGTCTGAAATTGCAGCTGGTGACCTTTCGGCAAATCTCAAAGTTCTTCCAGGGCACACAACAGCGTGGACACACAAAACAGCTGAAGGGTCCACAGGGAAGGAGAGCAGTGTTCACCTCACAGTTAATTCAGTGCCACTGATGCATAGGTGACCACAGAGCTATTTATTTATGGGCTTGCTCTGCTTGGTAGAGCTCCCTACAGGCCTGCGACAAAGTAGTGAGAATGAACGGAGTCTCCAAACAGTAGGATAGTGTGAGGGCAGTTCACAGGGCGGGGCCTCCACCTGCAGGCTAGGATCTGGGCTGTAACTCTATAGAGTCCTAGCAGAGGGCACATTCTCTGTTAGCAAAATCCTGCTAGGATGCTTTCCATGCACCCTGTCAAGTGATCCCAACATACGGTCTTGCACGAAACCTCAGCATTTCTGCGTACAGCATGGCAGACACCTTTGGGACATCTGCTCAGCCCATGATCCCCATCTCATACAAAAGAATAAGGACATGATTATCATCACCTTCTTGGGGCGTCCAGGAGCTGCAGTGCCCCTGCTCTCCATTAGAAGGTGCTACTGAGCCAGGATCAATCGATCTTGCTTTTGTTTAATTTCTGAGAGTTTCCTCTATTTCTTAACATTTGTTTCCTAGAAACAAAGGGTTGCACACTTCTCTAGTTGGAAATCTTGTGCTGTCAAGTGAAAGAAGACTTTATAGTAGGACAGTGATTCATTCAGGAAATAGTTCAGAGTGATGGACGGAACCACCTCAGTTGGTGGTTGTTCATGGCTGTTCACTTAATCTGTCAGTAACGAGTGACGCATGTTTTGGGGCTAGAACTTGTGGAGTTCTGTAAAAAACAGAGTTCCTGGGAAGAGCTGTAAAATACGGGCTGGTACTCTCACCCCCCTGCTTGTCTCCACCCCCACCCTCACCCGACACTTTGCAAGGGGATTGTGGTTCCAGGAGGGATTTCTTCATGCCTGATGAGCTGTTAGACTAGTCTAGAAAGGAAATCAAAGGACCTTGTGCTCTTGCCTAACACGATGGTAAAGCTGGTTAGTGCAGGGCGTGGCTAGGGAAGGGCTGTATTCACTATGGCTCCACGAATAGTTTTTTATAGAGAGAGGTTTGCTGGTGGCCAAAAAGTTCAACCAATATTCAGCAGCAATACAGTAACAGAGAATAGGTGCTGGGGCGATTTGCCCTTCTTTTACACATTGGCAATTGGGGACAAGAGGCCATTTCTTTGTGATTAACTGGAAGAGTGGAAAGGTAAAGTAAAGCCAAATTTATTTAACCTCTGCTAAATGCCAGGTAATGTGCAAGGCACTTTTACACTTGTGTCATGTAAATTAAGCCACAAACTTTCAAGTTCACTTGATATGACCCTTGCTTCTAACTCCCCTCTAATGTGCCATTGTCTTCTACCACTGGTCCGAGCTACACAGGTCTTAATGCCAGTTCTTGAATACTCCAGACTTGTTGATCTCTCTGCCTAAAACGCTCCTCTCTAAGTTGAGCACACTGGCTAATGCCTGCAATCCCAGCGCTTTGGGAGGCTGAAGTAGGAGGATCACTTGAGCTCAGGAATTTGAGACCCACCTGAGCAACATTAATAAAAATACAAAAAATAGAAAACTTAGCTGGGCATGGTGGTATGCTCCCATAGTCCCAGCTCTTCAGGAGGCTGAGGTGGGAGGATTGCTTGAGCCCAGAAGGCCCAGGCTGCACTGAGCTGTAACCACACCACTGTACTCCATCCTGGGCAACAGAGTGAGACTCTGTCTCAAAAAGAAAAAAAATCTGTTCTCTGGGTCTCTCTGTGTGTCTTCATTCCTTGATTCTAGTCAGGCCTGTCATCAAATGTGACCCCCCTTATGGCTCTCCAGCCCCCAGCCTGTGTGAGTTTTCTTTTGATCACACACTACAACCTTCTTGTGTGTGTGCTGACCCG
>NW_016107511.1:608171-629992 GCF_001604975.1 Cebus imitator | reverse complement strand
CAGCAGACTGGCTGTGTGTAGGGATATGGGTCTTTCAAGACCCCACCCACTTTATCTTCTGGTGTTCACATTGGACAGGTGAATTGTCCAATAGAAAACCCAAAGGAGTATTTTTACATAAGCTGGCACACCCCGCCCTCTGTAAGTCATGGTGGTTTTTGATAAGGATATATCATGGTTCGCAATCTTTTTTTTTTTTTTTTTTTTTTTGATGTGATGTTCTCTGCCGCACACAGCCTAGCACAATTGTGCCCATAGGAAGATGTGCTGATCGGGTGGTGCTTTCCTCCCTGATTTAGAGGAAATACATGGTCTGCTTTGACCCACTAGATGGATCTTCCAACACTGAGAGTGCCTGGCCTCCATCGAAACCATCTTTGCTGTCTACAGAGAGGTGACTAGACAGACAAAATGTCAGGAGGGCTGAGATTTCCTGCCTCACTCCTGGGGTGGGCTCTGGAAGGTTCCCAGGCTGACAGTCTCGAGTTTAGAGTCCTAATCTCTGTCTCCCGACTAACTGGAAAAGCCCCTGCAGGCAAACCACAAACTTCTCCCTTCCTGAGGCTCCTCATTAGAAGAACTGAATTGGTGACTTTCTGTGCCTACTTTCTATTGCTCCTGGGATGATTACATAGAAGGACAGCCGAGATTTGTTTTGAAATCTGGATGCAACACCAATGTCAGACATAGTATTAGGTTCCAGGCAGCATCCAAAGACCCACTCTGTTCCTTCTTTCTGCATCTCACCTCTTACTGTATTCATTTTCCTTTGTTTCGAGAACAAATCACTATACACTTAGAGGCAGCAAACAACACCTGTTGATTGTCTCTCACTTCTGTAGGTCCGAAGTCCAGCTGGCTTGGCTCATAGAAGAAGTGGAGAGTAGAATGGTGCTTACCCTGAGACTGGGGGATGGTTAGGGAGAGGTTGGTCATAAAATACAAAATTTGTTAGACAGAAGGGAAAAAAAAGAAGGATAGCCATAGACTCATCATTCTCCTCTACTACATTAATCTTCAGAAATTCAGACTTAGTAACTCCCTTCCTGAATGTCTTTCCAAGGTGCCAAGTGACCTCGATGTTCCATAGACAGAGCCTTACACAGCAAAGTGCTTCTGGGGGTGGGAGGCAGCTGACCTTCCCCGGAATCCTGACTGTCCATAGACAGAGCCTTACACAGCAAAGTGTGGCTGGGGGTGGGAGGCAGCTGACCTTCCCTGGAATCCTGACTGCAGGTTCTGTTTAGAACATGGGGTCTCATTTTGAGAAGGTCTTACTATTTAACATTCACAAGATGTTCACAGGTTCAAGAAAACATAAAATGATATTCAGGGTAAAGAGAAGCAGCAGAGATTGGCTGGGCGTGGTGGCTCGCACCTGTAATTCCAGCACTTTGGGAAGTCAAGGTGGGCAGATTACCTGAGCTCAGGAGTTTCAGACCAGCCTGGCCAACATGGTGAAACTCTGTCTCTGCAAAATATACAAAACTACTACTAGATTCCATGTAGAAGGGAGACATTTAGTATTAACATTTCTCTTTCTGTGTCTGGCCTGTTTCACTCAGTGCGATGCCCTCCAGACTCACTCACCTTGTGGAAAATGACAGGATTTCCTTCTTTTTTAAGGCTGAACAGTATTCCACTATGAATGTATGCTACATATAAAAATTCATTCATCCACTGATGAACAGGTGAAGTGCACGTGAATGCTTCCAGCATCTGTGGAGCCGTGAGGACTTGGTATCCCCGTCCCTTTCAGCAGAATCTCCTAGACTCCATGTTCAAGGAGCCCCTCGAGGTTGTTTACCTTTGTCATCCTTCAGTGGGCTCTTGACTTCAGCTTCCGCACTAGCCCGAATGGGAGGAGTTGTTTGCCAAGCATTGCTAATCACAGTCAGTCTTCCGTATGTGTGAGCATAAATCCCCACACAAGTAACTGCTTGGCACCTGGGCACACCCAGTACTGGAATTTGGGTTTTGAAAGTGAGACCTGTCTCAGCGGCTTCCTTGGAGAATGCATCACCGATGATTGAGGAGGGAGCCGAGGAGCAGGCAGCGCCTCTGGGGGAAGCCAGGAAAGGGGCTGACCTGCAATTATAACTTAGGTCACCAGGAGTAGGAGACAATGGGGCACGTGATATGGGCGGAGGAAGAGGTCATTCAGCCTTCGGAGCATCTTAGGACCATTTTCTTCCTTTCCATGTTCTTTCACCTTGATGTTTCCCAGTGTTTCTCACAGGGTGCCTTTGGGGATTCGGGTGAGTGGGAGGTCCTGTCCTTGCAGGGTATTTCTTGTCCATGGTTGCCAAGTATCTAACATGCTAGCATCCCCTATAGCCCCATATTGTGAAAACCAAAGAATACCTGCACACGTTGTCTGCCACCCCCTGGGTTGCTGCCATACTCTGTGGAGTAGGTCTCACACAGTGGTGGGGAGAGGTCTGTATCTGGGACAGCTGAGGAAGGCAGTCATTTTATTTGGCTTCCAAATGGGCCGAATGAGCAAAAGATATACTTCCCATGTTCCCAGCTGTTATTGGTTGACATTGCCTAGGAATATGTTTTCAAACTGCATTTGCTGGTGAATCGATTGAACTGGGCATCTGGAAATAAAACAAATGTCCTCTTGTTTCCCTGCACCAACGAGGGTGAGCAGGGGAGAGGGACTGGCTTTTTTCATTATTAAACAGTGCAGGAGGCTGCCCCATGGGAAATAGGACCTTGCAAACAGGGCATTCCAGGGACCCAAGTGAGCTCCCCAACTGGGTGGGGTGAGGCAGGCTTGAAGGTGACTGAGACCAAGGTTGGAGTTCCTGGGGAAAAGGAAGAACATGGGCCAGGGCTGATCTGTGTGGGATCTACTCTGAAAGTCCACAGGAAGTGAAACTAGGGCAGTGATGTGCGGGAGCCTCGGTGCTGTCCCTGAGAGCCGAGCATGCCTTCCCAACTCAGTGACGTCACACGGGGTACTTGAAATCAGCCAGGGTGGGAGCATTTACATCACAGGAATCAGCAAATGCTACAGATCGGTGCCTGCCTGCCCACCAGAGGTCGCTGACCAGCTCACCGTCGTTTTAGGGGTCTCCAACAGCCCCACGGCTCCACCCTGGCTCTAGGTACCACCTTATTACAGAAGAAGGTTGCACCTTCTACCTCCCTGTGCTCACTGCTACCAATTAAACAAAGGCCAGTGCAGCCGAGGCAGGCTAGGTAGTCAGGAAATGACCGTGTTTCAGGACGCAGCAACCATGATGACCAGTGACCATACAGCCAACGCAATAAGTCTTAGCATTTGCATCTTCAGTAGAGGCTTTCCTTCCAGAGAGCATGCGCATTTTGATTTTACTGCTCCTCAAAATGACCCTTTGCTCACCTTTGTAAAAATTACACCACTGGGTAGAGATTTAAGATGTGAATGAGACATGTGACGTATGAAAAAGCATGTACAGTTACTGCACATGTGCACCCAGAAGACCACTCAGAACATGCTTATTAGCAAAACCTCTTCCCACCTCCTTATGAAAAATCATGTAAGACTCCCGTAAAGGGGTTTTCTCCAACAGCAATCAATGCTGTCCCACCCTAACCAGCAGCCACCCTGAACTCTCTCTCTCTCTCTCTCAGAGTGTAGTGTCTACTCTGCACCTAATTTCAAAATACTCCTTTTCCTTTGCAATAAAATCACTCTATGCTGCATCTCCTTTGCTGTTGCCTTTTGTTTAAATTCTTTTAAACCAAGAAGACAAGAACCAAGGTGTTGCATCAGCCATCAACAAAGCCATCCAAACCTGCCTCAGGATGCTGGTGTTGCTTAACCAAACTTAATTCTCCTTCTAAAAGAAAGGAGGGACTCCTTCCATGACAGGTAGGGATGGGAGTTGCATCTTGAATTTGTGTCAGCATTCATTTCTACTACAATCAATGCAAGTCCCATTCTTATTTGATTTTAAAATTAGTTTCAGGCGGTTTCAGGAGTTGGCATATTTTTATTTTGTTTGATTATCCTTCCAATCAGATTTTCCATGAGTTGATATTAAAAGTAGCTTGCCTTGCCGGGGGTGGTGGCTCATGCCTGTAATCCCAGCACTCTGGGAGGCCGAGGCAGGCAGATCATGAGGTCAAGAGATCGAGACCATACTGGCCAACATGGTGAAATCCCGTCTCTACTAAAAATACAAAAATTAGCCAGGCATGGTGGTGTGTGCCTGTAGTCCCAGCTACCCGGGAGGCTGAGGCAGGAGAATCTCTTGAACCTGGGAGGCAGAGGTTGCAGTGAGCTGAGATCATGCCACTGCACTCCAACCTGAGTGACAGAGCAAGACTCCATCTCAAAAAAAGTAGTTTGCCTTTACTTCATCCAGTGAAGAAAGGTGCTCAGGAATATTTTGAAAACTGAAAAAAAATTGGGAGTTTGCCCAGAATGAAAAATTCACCACCTGTAAACTGCATTTGTGTAATTAAGAGCTGCTGTCCACCCGTGCGGTCTCCCTGCACCCTGCCATGTGGGCGCCGCCACATCGCCTCTCAGTGCTCTTACCCGGCCTTCCCAGACTGTGGATGGTCTCCTCATAGCCTGCAGACAATTAGTCCTCCCTTCTGATGAGAAAAATGAAAATAAATTGCCAGGGCTGGGGCTGGAATAAAGGAAACTAGGAACTAGGAGATTCACCAGGGCTTCTGAGAGCAATGCTGTTACCACGTAACATTCACTCACTCACATGCTGAAAAGATATTCTACTGCAGGGACCACAGTGAGCAAAATCGAAACAACCAGCCAGCAAACAAGCAAGAAAAGTGCCAGATAGCATAAGCTGGATCAGTGGATGATAAACAATGGCCTACAACTCAACACTTGCTTTTGTAAAAATGTTTTATTGAGATGCAGCCACACACTCTTGTCTGTGGCTGGTGTTAGTCTTGTCTGTGGCTGGTGTTCCTAATGGCAGAGCTGAGTTGCCACAGAGACCATCTGGCCCTCTACAGAAAGGGCTGCTGCTTCCAGGGGTAGGTGCCATGCAGGGAATTAAAACAGGGTGAGGTGAGATGAAAGGATGGAAGGATGGTGGTGTCTATTTTCATCTGGCTGATCAGGACCTCTCTGATGTGACATCGAAACCAAGACCCAAAGGTCAAGAAGAAGGAACCAGCCCGAGGAAGGGCTGGAGGAAGGCAGAGGAAGAGGGAGTGCAAGGGGCCAGGGCAGTGAAGGGTTGAGGGAGCTCAAACATAAAACAACAAAGAAGGAGGGTGGCTGGGCTAGGGCCGGAGGAGGGGCCTGGGGTGCAGGCAGAGAATGAGGCGCCACGTGACCCGAGAGGCGGCGCTGCTTTATAGACCTTACCCAGGGGCTGCGGAGATCGGGCTTCGGCCAAGTGTGTTAAGCAGGCAGGTGCGAGATCTGTCTTAGGTTCAGGAATTCCCCCGGCTGCTCAGACTGGAGTCTTGGGGTCAGGAAGCAGAGTGGAGGGACCAGATAGGAGGTGGTCTTGGCAGCCAGGGGAGACGTGGTGGTGCTGGGACTGGGGCTATCCAGGTTCTATTACTGAGTGAGCCTTGGGCAAGAATATTAGGGAGGCTCCCGCTTCTGTGTAGATATTTAAAGTATGTGATTAGTGTTAATACAGGTGAGTAGAATGTGTCCCACAAAAACACCCTGTGATCACCTGGGAAGTCTCACTTTAAATTCTGTGGCCCTTGGAGTTTGGTACTGCCTCCTCCTCTTCCCAGCCTGGTCCTGCCCTGACTGCAGGAGGTCTGCCCACACCCCAGATGCCCCAGGTCTCCTGAGTACCCTCCAGCTAC
This sequence comes from Cebus imitator, assembly GCF_001604975.1. Classification (NCBI taxonomy): domain Eukaryota; kingdom Metazoa; phylum Chordata; class Mammalia; order Primates; family Cebidae; genus Cebus; species Cebus imitator. Next base: position 624,190 of record NW_016107511.1, on the reverse strand, counting down.
ACCCACAGGCCTAGGGGACACACACTGGAGAGCACTTCAAGGCATGAGCCAAAATATCGGTGGCACCATGGTTCCCACTCCTCTCCCCCAGGGGTGTTGGCTACACATGGCTCCCACCTGGCTCAGCCAAGGTGGGCCCCACCAGCCCGAGGTTTGTGGCCAGCTGGGGTCTCAGGGTGGTCTTGTAGCTTGTGTTAAACACATGCTGTGGAAAGACTATTGTGCCCCAGCCCCAACCCTGCAAATAAATCAGTATTTGTACCACCACGTGGACTAGAATTTCTAGCCTGGAGCCCTTCTTCTGGGTTGGCGACAGAGACCATTTGGGGTGGATGAAAGCGGCTTTCCCAGCGCCCCTACCCATTCCTGCTCTGCCATCTGGTGGCAAAAAGTGAAAATGTGCCTCCAGCGATGAGAAAATTTCAGATTTCTATGAAGGATGGTTGCAACAAATTCCGATGTGCTTAGATTCTCCAAGGTTCTTAGTGAACAGGATGAGCTGAGATTTCCTTGGGAAGTGCAACATTTCGGGATATTTTTTATTTTCCTTGCCTTTCAAGATGATGGTGAATTCTCTCAGTCTGGGTGGGAGTTCCTGCCTTCTCTTCCCAAAGACCTGGTGAGGGTGAGTGAGTGCATCTCAGACAAGGCCAAAGATGGAGAGGAAAGGAGTGCACCAGGGACATGTGAGTCCCTCCCTGGAAACGTTTCACTCCAAGAGGTGCCGTGACTGGGAAGTTTCTTTGAATGGGATGCCCTCCTTGGATGGTCCTCAGTGCTTGTAACTCCAGCACACGGCTGTGGGGTTCACCTTCAATATGCACATCATTGTTGACTTCTGTCTTCTCTGCTTCTGAGGAACTTGCCACCTCCCTTTCAGTGTCCAGCAGTGGGAGGAAGACCTGGTGGTGAGTTCTGGCTTTGCTCTGTTGCCTTGGGCAAGTGCCTTGGCCTCTCTGAGCCTCGATTTCCTCGTTTGCAGGGGAGAAGGATGGTATTAACCACAAAGGTTCCTTGGAGGTTTCCATAGGGAATGTGAGTGAAGGCACAGCACGAGCTGGAAGGCGCCATGCACGTGGAAGTTACTGCTGCGACAGGAAACGCGTCTGTCTCAACCCCTCCTGCTGCCTCCCGCTCCTTCTCCATTTACTGGGCTGGTCCGTGAAACAGGAGAACAGACTGGCGGGAGCGCTCCCCACCCAGCCACTGCCGTGCGTGGAACTGGAAGGAGTGAGCTGGGCTCTCAGAGCCAGTGAGGCACAGGCATAGTTTGCCCTCACTCGCAGGAGCAAACAGCCTTCAGGTTCAGTCGCCTCTAGAAGCCTCTGACAGGGCAGCGGCATCTATAGGTGACCATGGTTCGAGTCTCCTGAGAGTGGCAGGGCCTTTGTGACTCCTGCAGAAGGAGGGAGCTTGCCCCATTCCTGCAGACAGGACTGGCGTGTGCACCAAAGCTCAAAGTGCCAAGATCCACGGGCACGAAACGGAAAGAAAAGAGCAGCAGGCAGATTCATGACAGTTTCTTTACCAAAATGGGGGCACCCGCAACCCAATGACTAGATTTAACCAGGAGCAGTTTTCTACCTCCCCCCATCTCAGGTGAAGCAGATACGGGCTGGTACCAAGGATGTCTGTGTGTGGGGAGCTGCATGTCAGGAAACTGCTGGGGAAGTTTGCCTCGGCCCCATGGGACGCTCACCTTGGAAGGTGACCACTGCTCAGCACCGTGGACGCAGCTCAGGTGCTCATGCATGGCATGGTGTGGGCAGCGCTGCAAAATCATAAAGAAGACTCAGGGCTGCTGCGGAAGGCTGGAGTAGACTGGGAGGAGGAGTTCCTCCGGGGTCGCTGCCAGCCCAGCAGCACGGGCGCACCTGCAGCAGCAGGCGGCGCTGGGGAGAGATCAGCGCCCCATTTCTTCCAGCCTGGCAGGTGCCGCTCCCAGGGCTGCTCAGAATAAAAAACTGTGCAGCTCTTGCGCCGACTGGGGTAACAAATCAGGAACATTGTTGGCAAGACCCCCAGCCCTTTCCTTCCTCTGCAGTGCTCTGTCTCTGAACCTTTTGGGATTTGAGGTCAGAAGAAGACACCAGAGTAAGGACCACCTCACGTTCTACAGGTCATGGTTCGGTGCCGTGGCCCCCACCCCAGCTGCAACACACCTTGTGTCATGCTCCCTTGACCATCCTAAAGTAGAAGTTATAGACAGGGGCGCACCTACATGGTTAGTTTCGAAAGATCAGTAGCACGCCCTAACTGTAATATAACACAGACTTCATGGGAGCACACACATAGTGAAATACTCTGGGTGTCAGCATGAATGTGCTGGGACACAGCCAGGAGGAGGCTAGGGAACCTGGCTGGTCACTGCACCCACCCGCAGGATCACTGAGTGCGACCCCCACAGACGCCCACGGACACTTGAGGGCTGGAATGGCAGCTCCAGCGCCACAGCAGCGTGCTGAGCTGATGTCCAGAAATCAGAGACAGCACTCAGGAAAAGTAAAAGTAAAAAAAAAGCAAAGTGTATTTATTTACCAATCTACGAAACAGTAGCCTTTGTGGACAGCTGAGGATATAGTGAACGGAGTCTCCCCGAAACACTCTGGGTTTGGTGTAAAATGCTGAAGTCCTCAGCTCAGATGATTGTAAGCAGGTTTTACTCAGCAGATGCTCAGGAGTCAGGGGACCCAGGAGACGTCTTCACTGTGAGGGACATTTTGTGTTCACGGTACCTGGACACCCAGCCCCCAGCCCCAGGAGCATCCCCCAAACATTGTGGGAACAAAAAATGCCACCACAGGTTTCCAGGTCCTTGCCAAGGGTTGGTGTAGCTCCTGTGGAGAAACTCTGGTCCTACTTTAGGAATAAAAATGGGAGCCATCAGGGGAGTTAGGAGTTTGTAGCAGCACCGTTACAGCAGCAAAAGGCACGCTGGCTCAGCTGGAGGAGATCAGCGGTGCATGAGCGCTCCCAGGATTTAGAACTGAAGGAATGGTCCTGCCCCGATTCAGATCACATGGAGACACCCTTGCATGGGTTTCTCTGAGTTCTGTCACTTATACGACAGCTCTTTATGGAGTATTCTACACCTGCCTGGGCTGAGGATTCCATATCTCCCCTCAGATTGGCTCCTACTCTCGAAGGGCAGAGCACCCCCTAACCACACAGTCAGGTGAGGTCACCATGGAGAGCCATGCATGGCCCAAACCAGTACTGGGTGGAAGCTTTCAGGAGACTGGAGGCAAGATAGGTTTTGGGGGTGCAAGGGAGCTATAGATGAAAGCAGGGGGGATCCTTCCAGTAGCGGTGAGGAGAAGGCCTCAGGCTGCACTCAATGGCTCCATGCAAGTTCTTGTTAGGGAGCAGGACAGGACGGGAATGGTGGAAGAGAGGGTGGCATGTGAGGGAGAATGACACCAGAGTGGCATAGTTGCTGCCTCACCATGTAGACCTTGAATAGGTTCCCTTGAGTGCACTGAGCACCTTGCCTACATGATCCTGTTAAAAGCTCTTATGTGATATTTGATGTGAAATTGTTCACATGTCTCCCTAAGATGAGGGATCTGGGCTACGTCTTCCCATTCTCAGCACTGTGCTCAGCTCAGGGAGGCCCTCCCTAAATGCTAGTTGTTGAATGAAGGAGTGAGTGACTCATGAACTATCTCATGCTGTGGAGCCTCCTGCTTCTCCCTGTGGGACTGAGGAAGGAGAAATTAACGGGGATGTTGTGTCCCTGGCCCCCTTTGCGGCATAGAGCTTGTACCTTGTGATGTCCCTTCTCCCATCCTCTTGTCCTGTTACAGCCTTAAAAGGACCCAGACCACCCCCGACCCCCCGCCCTGCCACACACAGAAAGAGACAGGTACCTTTGCTGGTCAGACAGGGCTGATCCTATTTCATGTTTAAATCAAAGCCTTCACAATGGCTCCAACCAATTTGTTAGGCGTCAAAATGCAATGGCAATAGTACATCCCTAGAGACAGAAAACAGACCTGTGGTTGCTAAGGACTGAGCAGAGTGGGGAATGGCAAGTGACTGCTCATAGGTACAGAGCTTCCTTTCAGGGCAACTCACATGCTCTGGAAGGAGACAGCTGATCCAGTGTTGTGAGGACCTAGAGCGACACAATGGCATCCCCGTGGGGCACCGTTTCTGCTCAGCTCCGAGAGAGCCTTTGGTGTCCGAAAGCTCCTTAGCGGTTGTCCATGTTGCTCTGTCCGGTCACATCCACCCTTCTGGGGAAGTTTTGCTGCCTTCCCGGACCTTCCACAGGCAGGGTTATCAATTCACCACAGGATGAGGCTGTCAGGATTCACACCTAGAACCTCAGGGTTTCCTTTTCTTCCCAAGGGAGAAACGCCTGCAGTGAGTGAGAAAAAAACAGTGCAATTTCCAGTGTGACTTCTGCTGAATCCTCTTTTAGGAAGAGGAAGTTAATTTTTTGAAAGATTAGAAAAGAGACCTGACTGGGCATGATATGGCTTATGCCTGTAATCCCAGCACGTTGGGAGGCCAAGGTGGGTGGATCACCTGTGGTCAGGAGTTCAAGACCAGCCTGGCCAACATGGTGAAACACCATCTGTACTAAAAATACAAAAAAATTAGCCAGGCGTGGTAATGCTCACCTGTAGTCCCAGCTACTCAGGAGTCTGAGGCAGAAGAATTGCTTGAACCTAGAAGGTGGAGGTTTCAGTGAGCAGAGATTATGCTACTGCACTCCAGCCTGGGTGACAGAACAAGACTCTGTCTCAAAAGAAAGAAAGAAAGAAAGAGAGAGAGAAAGAGAGAAAGGAGAAAGAGAAAGCAAGCAAGCAGGCAGGCAAGAAGGAAGGAAAGAGAGAGAAAGAAAGAAGAAAGAAAAAGAAAGGAAGAAAGAAAGAGAAGAGAAAGAAAGAAAGAAAGCAGGCAGGCAAGAAGGAAGGAAAGAGAGAGAGAAAGAAAGAAGGAAGGAAAGAAAGAATGAATGAAAGAAAGAAAGAAAGAAAAAGAAAGAAAGAAGGAAAGAAGGAAAGAAAGAAAGAAAGAAAGAAAGAAAGAAAGAAAGAAAGAAAGAAAGAAAGAGAGAAAGAGAGAAAGAAAGAAAAGAAAAGGAGACCTTCAAAGAGTTTCCTAAACCAGGCCAATTTTGTGCTTTGTGCCTTGATTCATTCTCTGTACATGATGCCACAGAAGTCAGATCTGTTCCCTAGGTTGAGGCCAAATGTGTTAAAGTGTGTGTTTCTCTTACTCTGCCCAGTGAGGGAGGATACTAGGGAGCATTGGGAGCTGCAGAGAGTTGGCTGAGATTCAACTTCCTTTTTTCTGACGCAGAAATAGAATTGACACATGGGGAGAAAATAACAAAAACAGATTTTTAATCAATACAGTTACAAGATTGCTAACACATCTAGTAATATTTATAGAGCACTAGGCCAGGAACTAGGAAAAATATGTTTTCAATGAGGCCTCGTTGAACGCACACAGCAGCTTCCGCGGTGTTTTTACCACTGTTTTGCTGCAGCCTTGAGGGGTCAGTCGGCTGCCCTGAGGCACACAGGTGGCAAATCACAGAGCCTCGGGCGCCTGAGCCAGTGCTTGTCAATGACACTCTGCCCAACGGCATTCACCGCACGTCTCCATTTTCCGGTGGGGTGTTGGATCTACCTGAGGATGTGAGATGGGTCACACCTTTTCCGGAGCCACTGGTTTTCCGCATTTACTCATCAGGGCGGCCTCTGTGCTGCTCCAGGCGGGTGCGGCACTCACGGGCGCTCCCCCGCAGTTCCCGGTGCCACCCCTAGAGAAGGGCAGCACGCTCGTGCTGCGGTTGAGGGCACTGCAGCCTGAAGCTGATCTGGAAAGTCTGCAAGACCTAAGTGGGTGTGGAGATGACGCCCAGAGCCCCCACCGTGGAGTCCCGCAGGGGCTGGTGTCGTCTGCGGCCCTGCCCTCGGCCTCTGAAGTGAGGTCTCCATGGCCTTCCTTCTGCTGTTTCCCTTTCTGGTCTTTGCAGGGGATTCCTGGTGAAAGGCGGCTCAGGGTGACCCTTTGTTTGCATGCCCTTGAGGTGGAGACGGCATCTTTAGCCAGGGCTCCGAGAGGGGGGCCCGGTGTGGGGACAGCAGCCCCTCTGCAGGGACAGCCCTGCGGAGCAGGCGCCGCCAGCCGCCCTCAGCCCAGCGGCGGGGTCTGGGGAGGAGGCGGCTTCCTGGTCCCTGGGACCCCGCAGCCAGTGCAGCCTCCCCAGCGCGACCTGACATTCCTGCCGGGGCCACGAGGCAGGAGCCCGGCTTCTCCTGCAGGCCGGGTGGGAGGTGGCGCTGCTCTCTCTTGAGTCCTCTGCCTCTTAGTGCTTTAGAACCCATCTGCTCCTGTCGTCTCTGGGATGCTGGCTTTGCTCCTACAAGGAACTGAAGGAGGACACTTTTCAACCACGTTCCCTTCTCCTGGACCCAAAGTCCTCAGGCTCCCAAGAAGCTCCACTCGGAGAAACTCCACGTGGGGAGTGGCCAGGCTTAAAAAAGCAGCAAATGCAGGAAAGACAGAGAGAAGGCAGAGGGCCCAGAGGGATGTCCAGCTCGAAAGGTTGCTGCTCCCTGGGGACACAAGAATCCCAGGTGTCATGTGGGACCCTCTGTAGGAACCAGGCCCCGTGGGAAGGACCTGGGGAGTCCCGTAGCTGGTGCCCACCCGGGTTCCAGACGCTGCCCACGCAGCCCCTCATTTGACTGCCAGGATCTGTGCGGTCCTCTCATGAGCCCATTTCGGAGGAAAGTAACCCGAGGCTCAGAGGCAGGAGGTGGGTCTGCCGGGAGAGGGGGACATAGCAGACAGGGGCCTCCCGGACAAGCTGCGGTGCTCTGTTGAGTATGAGGAGGGGTTGGGGGACATTGACCGTCATTTAAAAATCAGGAGATCACACCTAAAAATGTAGATATTTGGCTTCTTGTGGGAAGCCTGTTCCACACGGGATGCACCTTACTGCATGGTGCTGGGTATGGGGAAGGGCAGCTGCCTGGCTTAGAGGGACACAGGCTCTGATTTCATGATGTTCTCCACCTGCACCTTAACTCCAAGAGCCAGGAGTCCCTCGGAACAGGAGAGGGAGCTCAGAAGTAGGCCCTGCCCCCCAGTGTGAACTGCTGCTCTGTGATGACATTTCCAACCCGGGTAGAAGGACAGTACCCCGTCCTGGAGCGCATTGGCATGTGTGGTCCTGGTCATGCTTAGTCAATATCAGAGGTGGCATTCAGCCGCAGAGCTCTCTGGCCAAAGCCAGGCAGCCTTTGGAGGGCCTGGTGAGAATGGAAGATGTGTGCAACCCCATGGAGGCCCCCATTGCTTAATGCCCAGGTGGTCCATTGGCTCCGGGTGGGGGGGCAGAGTGTTATCCAGTATCTGGCAGTAAGGAGCTTCACCTGCAGTTATACCAGCATCTGCCTGAGGCTGTGAAGGGGCAGGAGGCCATGCCCACAGGCCCCATAAGCCCTTTTCTTCCTGCCTGGTGTGGGGAAATCTTGCCCTGGGGTGTGCACCTGCAGCCTGGAGTCTGAGGAAGCCCTAGGTAGGAGGCACAGCTCAGCAGCTGGACCCAGAGATGGATGGGAAGATGCCGCCAGAGAAGATGCCGCCAGCCCGGGACCAGGCAGATCAGCAGTCACCTGATGCTCTCAGAGCCTGTGCATCAGCACCAGACTGCACCTCACAGGCAGTGGACTCCTGTTCAAGTGACATGGGACCAGCTGGGGTCCTGCACAGAGCACGCCATGGTTGCTGGATGAAATAGTCCTGGGAAGATTTAAAGCTTCACCTGTCAGAAATATTTCACAGCAAAGAAAACACCGAAACATGGAAAGGAAACCTTCCCTACATCAGTATCATAGCATTAACTGTGACTCTCTGGCTCTAATGAATAGAATCAGAGTCCATGCGCGTTTTGCTCTCTGGAAAGCTCGGTGTCCTCTGAGCTCCCTGGAGCAGAGCTGGCTGTGGCAGCAAGAGAGAGAAGAACCCCCAGACCCTGCTCTCAAATTACAAAAGTAATTCCAAAGTGACATGGTGGAATATTTAGAAAATTCAGATAACTAGAAAAATAGTCACTAACACAATGTATTGAAGGGCATAAAATAGTAGCTAAACAAACGGAAGGAGACTGCTGTCCCTGATAGCAAGATAGGACTGCATGTTTCAATTTCCCTGAGTTACATGCATTTAATAGAGTTCCAGCTAGCATCTGAATGGCACTAAGGAGATTGAGTTTCCTACCTTATAACTTAAACAGGAGAATAAATAAAACATTATAAAGGTTCTATAATCAATACAGTTAAATAAGTTATAGGAACCCCTTAGAGAGTGTAGAAGTCAATCACAGTATCTACAGAAATTTAATAGAAAGCGAAGATGTTATTTCAATTTAATGGGGAAAATGTTTGTTTAATAAGTGATCTTGACACAACTGGCTATTTGCATAAAGGTAAACCACGCTGAACTCCCACTCACTAAAGATAAATGGATTAGATCCTTCCACTGTGAGATAAGACAGTAAATGTCTCAAATGGAAATTTGTCAGAATGTGCTTTTAAAATAACTTGGAAGTTCAGAAACCTTTGAAAGTAAGACAGAAAACCCTAGCTATTTTTAAAGAAAATAAACATATTTGACATACTTTTTAAAAAGATTTTCTGGCAAATAGATTCCACAAAGTTACAAAGTGAAATAGACCTGGAAAAAAATATTCTCAATGCATTTTACAGAATATCGTTTTACGTTTTCTTGAACCTGTGAATTTCTTGAGAATGTTAAATACTAAGACCTTCTCAAAATGAGACCCCATGTTCTAAACAGAAACTGCAGTAGGGATTCCAGGGAAGGTCAGCTGCCTCCCATCCCCAGAAGCACTTTGCGTGTAAGGTGTTGTCTATGGAACATCGAGATTACTTGGCACCTTGGAAAGACATCCAGAAAGGGAGTTACTAAGTCTGAATTTCTGAACATTAATTTAGTAGAGGAGAATGATGGGTCTATGGCTGTTCTTCTTCCTTTTTTTCCCTTCTGTTTAACAAATTTTGTATTTTATGACCAACCTCTCCCTAACCATCCCCCAATCTCAGGGTAAGCACCATTCTACTCTCTACTTCTTCTATGAGCCAAGCCAGCTGGACTTCTGACCTACAGAAGGGGGAGACAATCAACAGGTGTTGTTTGCTGCCTCTAAGAGTGTGGTGATTTGTTCTCACAACAAAGGAAAATGAATACAGTATGAGGTGAGATGCAGAAGGAAGGAACAGAGTGGGTCTTTGGATGCTGCCTGGAACCTAATACTATGTCTGACATTGGTGTTTTATCCAGATTTCAAAACAAATCTCGGTTGTCCTTCTATGTAATCATCCCAGGAGCAATAGAAAGTAGGCACAGAAAGTCACCAATTCAGTTCTTCTAATGAGGAGCCTCAGGAAGGGAGAAGTTTGTGGTTTGCATGCAGGGGCTTTTCCAGTTAGCCGGGAGACAGAGATTAGGACTCTAAACTCGAGACTGTCAGCCTGGGAACCTTCCAGAGCCCACCCAGGAGTGAGGCAGGAAATCTCAGCCCTCCTGACATTTTGTCTGTCTAGTCACCTTTCTGTAGACAGCAAAGATGGTTTCGATGGAGGCCAGGCACTCTCAATGTTGGAAGATCCATCTAGTGGGTCAAAGCAGACCATGTATTTCCTCTAAATCAGGGAGGAAAGCACCACCCGATCAGCACATCTTCCTATGAGCACAATTGCACTAGGCTGTGTGCGGCAGAGAACACCACATCAAAAAACAAAAACAAAAAAAGATTGTGAATGATGATATATCCTTATCAAAAACCACCATGACTTACAGAGGACGGGGTGTGCCAGCTTATGTAAAAATACTCCCTTGGGTTTTGTATTGGACAATTCACCTGTCCAATGTGAACACCAGAAGATAAAGTGGGTGGGGTCTTGAAAGACCCATATCCCTACACACAGCCAGTCTGCTGTCACAGGCAGCTCCAGCCATGGAGGGAAGTCCCTGGGTCCTTTGTATAGCTGCCTGTGTGCAAGGTCCTGAGAGAGCCCTTAGTGATGGGGACGGGAGCCCCTGGCTCACTAGACACTGGTAACAGAACTTCAAGTGAGATGAGGGTCATTTCTCCCTCCACTCAAATGAGTTTCCCCTGACTTGCCAATGAGCGTTAGCCCAGAAACAAAGCAGAGCTTTGTTTCTGTTTTTTTCCATGCTCAGCCAGAGGCAGACAAAAGGAGTTTGATAATCTATAAACTTAGAAATTCTCCAACATCTCTGTAATAATCCAATGTATCCAAAAGTGATCCAATTTAACCCATTCATGCATGTATCCATTCAGCAGATACTTGTTGAGCTTCCAGCATATGCTGGGAACTGTCCAGGGCACTGAGATTTCAGCAGTGGTGATACTGGCAGGAAGGCTGGATTTCTTGGAACTGACATCTAATGGGAGAACAGGCAGCACGCGGGTCAGCACACACACAAGAAGGTTGTAGTGTGTGATCAAAAGAAAACTCACGCAGGCTGGGGGCTGGAGAGCCATAAGGGGGGTCACATTTGATGACAGGCCTGACTAGAATCAAGGAATGAAGACACACAGAGAGACCCAGAGAACAGATTTTTTTTCTTTTTGAGACAGAGTCTCACTCTGTTGCCCAGGATGGAGTACAGTGGTGTGGTTACAGCTCAGTGCAGCCTGGGCCTTCTGGGCTCAAGCAATCCTCCCACCTCAGCCTCCTGAAGAGCTGGGACTATGGGAGCATACCACCATGACCGGCTAAATTTTCTATTTTTTGTATTTTTATTAATGTTGCCCAGGTTGGTCTCAAATTCCTGAGCTCAAGTGATCCTCCTACTTCAGCCTCCCAAAGTGCTGGGATTGCAGGCATTAGCCAGTGTGCTCAATGTATATTGTTCTGTATTGTGTATTTGTTAAGAACTCATTGTAAATATGAAAATAAAGAATGTTCAACTTTCTCAAGGATGATTTGAAAGATTCTAAAGGATCATTTCAGTAATGCACAATTCTCGATTTGAATGTGAGTTTACTTTTAACAGTTAGGTTGATAGTGTCCTGTGTTTTTGTATTAGTTGTTATTGTTCTTTCACTTGCGATTGAAGCACTCCCTTAAGCATTTCCTGTCAGGCTGGTCTTATGGTGATGAATTCCATCAACATTTGCTTGTCTGGGAAAGACTTTATTTCTTTAATTTCTGATGGGTAGCTGTGCTAAGTACAGTGCTCTTTGCTGACAGATTTCTCATTAGCACTTTGAATATATCATCCTAATCTCTCCTAGCCTTTGGGGATTCTACTGTGATAATTTCTGATAGCCTACTGGAGACTTGCGTACTCGTCATTTGATGCTTCTCTCTTGCTAATTTTAGAATTTTTTCTTTGTGTTTGACTTTTGACAAATTGACTATAATGTGCCTGAGAAAAGAAATTTTTGGCTTTAATATGGATAAAACTCTTGAAGCTCCATGGATCTGGATGTCCATATCTCTCCCCAAAATTGGGAGATTTTCAGCTATTAATTTGTTAAATAAGTTTTCTGTGTCTTTGTCTGTCTCTTCTCTCTGTTTCTCTTCTATATTGCCAAAATCTGTTATCTGAATGGCATGACACAAGTCTCATAGGTTTTCTTTGACTCTTTTTTTTTCTTTTTTTTCCTCCTTTTTCCCCTCAGGCTGGGTTATTTTAAAAGTTCTGTCTGCAAGTTCAGAAATTCTTTCTTTTGTTTGATCTAGTGTGCCATGGAAGCTCTCAGTTGTACTCTTTATTTCATTCATTCAGTTCCTCATTCCTAAGGTTTGTGTTGGCTGGTTGGTTTTCTTTAATGATATCTATGTCTGTTGAATTTCTCATTCAGGTTATGCCTTTTTAAAATTATTATTTGATTAATTTGTCTACCTGTATTCTCTTGTATCTGATTGAATTTTCTTAAGATCAATATTTCAAATTCCTTTTGAGGCAATTTGAAAATTTTCACTTATTTAGGGTAACATTCTGAAGAATTATTGTGCACCTTTGGTGGTGTCAAGTTTCATTGCATTATGTTTCTTATCTCCTGTATTTATATTTATGATACTGTTGACATAGTCACCTTTTCTAATTGTATAGAGTGACTTATGTAGAGAAAGACTTTCACCTGGAGATGCATCTTAGGGTGTCAGTTGGATGGGCTGCCTCTGCTTTAGTTCCAGGAGGACACAGTAGTGTGGTATCTGTGCTTTTCTCTTGCCCTTTTTATTTTCTTTTGCTATTATCCATTTTGGTGATACCTGTGAGTGCCTTAGTGCCCTAGACTGCAGCAGCATGCGCAGTTTGTTTGCTTGCGGGTTGCAGGAAGGCGGTCTCAGGAAGCTGCATGCCTAGCTAGTGAGTGTGTTACTGAGTCACAGAGGTTGGTTTACCAGTAGTGAGTGTGTTACTGAGTCACACAGGGTTTGGTTTACCAGTTTCAGGTGGGACTCCCCTGGAAACACTCCCTTGAAAACAGCCACCAGCAAGTTATTCATTGGAAGCACTAATGGGAAGAAACCAAGCCACCTCCATGGTAGGCTTAGTACGCTAGGACAAGATGGAGGAAATGGGTGCATTATTGCTTATAAGCCAGAGAGCTGGTGGATTAATTGCTCTATCTGGTAAACATTTACAGAGTCTGCATTTTTATAACAAACCAATGTCTTTTTCATCAAATTATGAACAGGTCAGGGCATAGAGACTAGCGTTTGAGGGTACATGTTCACTCATGTCTGCTCCATGTGCAGTTTGCCAGGACATCACAACAATGGTCAGTCCAAGAAAGTGATTTTTGATATGCTTATTATGTTTCTGAGAATATGCAAGAGAAGAAGGGGAAGAATAAAAACTTCCCAGATGGGCCACTGGCTGGCAAGCTTACATTTTAGCCAGAGATTATGTCCACCATTGACCTATGTCTTTGTGTCCCTGCATATATGGAGCTCAATGCATAGTAACAAGAGAGAAAGCATTGATCATGGTAACTTGTTTGGCTGAGAAACCCCAAGAGCAGAGAAGTTCCTTAATCCCACATCAAAGCATAGAAGAGAGCTCACCACAGGTAGTGTGCTGACATGGTTCCAGGTCATGTTTATGGCCCTGTGTCCCTTATCTGTCCAACTCTGCCTTAAGACCTCAGGTGACCAACCCTCCCCAGGTCTCAAGGGCTTGTCACATGCCCTGTTACTTTGCTGTGTTTTCTGACAATTCTATCTAAAATCTTCAGTGACATATCTCACAATATTACCCCAACAAGGGTGTTTCGGTGATTAGTTACCCCAACAGGGGCACACTGATCTTCCCAAAGATCTTTAAGATGAATAATACTGGCATAGGAATAAAGGGAAAGCTTTTCCTTCACCCTCTGAAGCTTCACTACAAAATCAACTCACACAAGGCAGATTGACTAGAGAAAAGGCATTCAAATTTATTTAACATGTATATATGGAGACTTCAGAATGGAGATCCAACTCCCAATTGGATGCAGAAGCTTATATGCTCTCTTGAGGTTACAAAATCAGGGCTTGGATCCTGGAAAAACAGATTATGGGAGGAGGTAGAAGAAGAATTCTGCTGAGGAGCAATAAATGAAGGCTAGGAAGAATTCAATGGGCTTGAAGAACATACAGCGGTCTGGGACAAAGATTGTTGGGCCCACAGAGCAGACAGTGGTTTGTGGCAAATCTCTGTCCAGGTTTGTTGACAGACTTCAGTCTTCCTTCCTCTTACATGAGCTCAGTTAATGAAAGCTCAGAGAGGGAAATGGAGGTAATTATTTTCCTCTTTGGAAGGTCTGGATTTCAGGCAGATAAGGCAGCTTCGGAGAACAACTGAACCCTGTAGTTTGGGAGACCATTTTGTTTTCATTCTTTCTCAGAATTTTAATCTCTCTTTTTACCTTCTCCATGTGTTCTCAGGTTGTTATTTTTTCCATTAACGCTTAGCATAGTAGTCATAGCTATTTCAAGTTCCTGGGACCCAGGACATGTCGAATTCTTACTGTGAGGCTTGTTTTGTCTTTTCAGGTTGTGCTTTTGTTAATGGTGGAGGGTGTCCAGGTTCTTGGTGTCTTCAACAAAGAATTGGGCAAAGTGCACAAATGAAGCAAGGAAGGACTGAAGGGTTTTATTGAAAACACTCCATAGTTGGAGGGAGGGCCTGAGCATACGGGCTCAAAGACCCCTTTACAGAATTTTTACAAAAACCCTCAAGAGGATTCCATTGGTTACTTGGGGTACACCATATGTACATGGAGAGAATAAAGTTACAGTGTCATTTACTTGGCCTACACTCTATGGAAAGGATATTTCTTGTCACACATAAGTGTGAATCAGCCTTATGTTCCCTGCCTCCAGATCCTATTTTCCTGCCTCACCTTTTGCCTTTTAGAATGTCTTGTAATTTTCTGTTGAAAGAGGAACTTGATGTAAGGTGAAAGAAACTGATAAATGACCTTCTAGGAAAGTGGTGGTGTGGTTTAGGAGAAGCACTCCTTGGTCTTATGAGTTGCAGTTTTTTTAACAAGTCTGTGTCTCTGCGCTATGGAATTCACAAGTGCCTCTTAGTTTTTCCCTCCTTAGATAGAACAGCGTGGCCAAAGTAGTCTGATATTGGTTCTACCCTTCCACCTGGAAGGCTAAAGCAGGCTGGAGTTGGATATTTCCACCCCTCAGATCGGTTAGGCTTTGATAAAACCCAAATAGGTTAGAGTTTGGTAAAACAGTGTCTCTTGAGTGTAGGACTTGTTAAGAAGAAAAGAATACTCTGGTGGGTTCCAAAATTGCTACTTTTCCCTTCCCCTGCAGGATTCATACGGGAATTCTCAGATTTTCAGTTTGAGAGCCTGGTGGAGCTACTGAAGCTCTGCAACCTGAGGTCACCCCCACAACCGAACCCGGGACCAAACCCACGACTGAGTTTTAATGCTCAGGCTTGTCCATACCCTGCCTCCGGCAATTTGTCAGTTACAGCTTGGTTTTTCCTGCTAGGCACTTGTTCCTGCAGAGGTCTCTGCCCATGGTCTCTGCTCCTGTGTGTTGTGATTCTTGGTATTCCTTTCTCTCTCCAGTTATTAGGGCAGTGGTTTGCTCCATGACTTTGCTTGTCTTAGGGATCTAAGAAGAGTTGTTGATTTTAAGATTTCTTCAGGTTTTTATTTGTTAGTAGATGGTTACAACTTCTAAATTTCATCCATGCTGTAATGCAAACAGGAAGTCGCTGCTAGGATTTTTTTTTTTTTTTTCAGAAGCATTACGAACCCAAAGCCAAGAATTTGCTCTTATTTTTTACCTATATTGGACTCCTCAGAGTACTGGGTGATTTGCAATTTGTGCTGCTTTTGAATGTGACTGAAGAGTAAAGAATATAAAACGCCAGGGAAAGAGCTCTTCTGTTAAGAGCTCAACATGCTGCCCTGGGTTGGGATGAAGGGAGTGTGCATAGTTGTGGGGAGCGGGGCAGCTGAAGGGAGCAAGTGTTCTGGAGTTCTGGTGTGTTGAGCAGAGCCACTCTGCGTCCCCACTAAAGCAGCCTCATTAGAACTGTTCCTGGTCCATCCCCTCATTGTCCATCCCTTCTTTAGCCCTTAGCAAAGCCCCGTTTCTCTTGCCTGGGAACGGTCAGTTGGAGCCAACAGCTGCCACCCTGAGAGAGGTTCTGTGTGACTGAGACGTGCATGGAGCACCCTGGAGTCCAGCTGGGCAGTGGTGCTTCCTCACACCTGCGCTGTGTGATGGACCCGCTGAGCAGCATCCGTGCAGATCTCAGGAACATCAGTCCCCAAACGGGACACTCACCTTTATCAAGTTATCTGAGGACCCTGTTTCTCCACCTCTTCCTCCTCCTCCTTTATCAATTCTTTTAACTTTTATCTTTTTTTTTAATTTTTATTTTTTTTTATTTTTTATTTTATTTTTTCCCATTTATTTATTTTATTGCATTTTAGGTTTTGGGGTACATGTGAAGAACATGCAAAATTG
>NW_016107511.1:564945-602281 GCF_001604975.1 Cebus imitator | reverse complement strand
GCGCTGGTGACCTGTGGAGCACCTCCGCCCGGGAATTTCCTAGTCTGTGGGCAATAAAAACGCGGCGTCCACTCACCCTCTGCGCTTTCACTGGGAGCTGCAATCCTGAGCTGTTCCTAAACAGCCATCTTGGATCGTCCCCCCAACTTTTTTCTTGAACTGCATACTTTCTGAATCTGTTATCTTGTGAAAATAATGAAGATCCGTTACTTAAAAATTGAAATAATACAGCACAAAGAGAGACTGTACCCTCATATCCTGCCCGATATGACAGCTATGAACACTTAAAATTGGGATCAGATGGCCCCTGCTCATACCTACTCTGACCCTAGAGGGCGACATGTACCTGGTGTGTGCCCTGACTGTCCCTGGGCTCCCTTGAGACCTCCCTAGTGCTGCACTTGCCCCTGGGTTTCTGCCAGGCTTTGATCTGCTTGTTCACATAGGAATGTGAGCTACAGAGGAAGGGGTTATGAGTATTTGCTTCATTTTTGTGTTGGTAGCTCAGCACTGCCTCATAGATGGTACTCAATGAATACTTGTTGAAAGTGTAAATAAAAATTTTTTAAACATGTGAATTATGGAATGTTTAAACTGTAGTACTGGAGAAAAGAGACCAAGTCTCCTGGGAATCATTTTTCTTATTAACTTATTTACAAATAATCATGAACATTTTTGAAATTCGGTGTTTAAAGGTGTACATATACACCTTTGAAGTTGGCAAGCTTTAAACACTGAATTTCACTATATATATATTTCCTCCATTGTTGATGCTGTGGGAAGCCCAAGCCATGGAGAGGCCCCAGGCAGGTACTCTGGTCAACAGCCCAAGCTGAACGTCCAGTCAATACCAATATCTGCAGCCAGCCATGGGAGTGAGCCCTCACAGATGTCCAGTCAAACCTACAGATGTCTCAAGCACAGATAGAGACCTCCAAGTGAAAACCACACAGCCGAGTCCAGGCAGAAAATGTGACAGATGTTTCTTCCAAACATTCCACACTGTGGGGTTTCTGGGTGGTTTGTTTTACTGTTTAACAGACAACCAAAACAATCTATTCACTGTTCTCCCAGTGGTTCCTTTATCCTGAAAACCTCCCTCTGGAACAACTTTAACTCCCAACACCAGTGACTTTTACTTCGTCTTTTAACCACAGGGTCTTTTCTCAGGATGTGCTAATCTCTGCTGATGCTCACCTCTTCATCTTTCTTTATTTGACTAGCTGCTGTAGCTATCTGTTTTAACTTCTTCCTGGAAGCCCTCCCTGATCCACTCACTCTCCCTAACAGGTCAACTCCTTGAGGTCAGGGTCTGTCTCTTCCATAGTAGTGATGACCAGCACGTAGTAGGTATTGTATATAAATTCCAGTTGTCTCAAATCTAAGTTTCAACCTGAATGAGGGATTTAGCCTGGGAACCTCCCTAAATCTTCTTGCTACCACTGATGACTTTTATTACAAAACCCAAAGAATTTCACAGATGCCACATTTGTCATTTTAGGCCCAAAACTTTGAAATTTTAGCAACTACTCGGAAAGGGCACATGAGAATGCAGCATGGCACATGGTCCAATCCAGATAGACTTGGATAGAGCCTGCTGGATGCTTTCTGAGCTGAGACTCCATTGTGCATCTTGTTTTCCTCCTCTGGGATTACATAGTCTATTCACTAAACAGTCTCACCTGTTCTTTATATTTCCTTCAGTTGGAACATGAGACTTCTGAAAACACACAGGTGATGGAAGTATGGGCTGTTTAGCTAGTACAATGTGGGAAGTTTTTTTATTTAAGCAGTAATTCAGGTGTTTATAGGTAACTTGCTCTAAATGGGGGGACAGATGATCATTTCTGAGCCTCTCACCTGTCTTTTACCTTCTGAGACCAGTGCACCATTTCTGAATCCCAGCCTCAAATCCTGAAGTTTATTCCTCATCCCTGGAGGACCCAAAAACAAACAGTCTTGGCAATGCACTCGTTCGTAACCCACTTCGACTGCAAAGTGTCCACGGGGTCTTCACCAGCAGTGGGGGAAGATGCTCCAGAAAGGGGCTCTGAGACCTTTGTCCTGTAACTTGACTAAGATGCAACCAGCTTGGGTGAAATAAACACAATCACTAAAGGTCTTTTTCTAGTATTAAAATCATATATATGTCTGTTCACTTTTCTAAAAAGTGAATTTTTTTTCTTTATTCAAACAGTTTTCATTTGTCCTCATAGATCATTTTCAAATTTTGTTCTAATCAAGGATTGGGTCAGACACAGCCACTGGGCAGCTGACGTGAGATCTGTACGTTTGTAATTAGAAGACCCAGAAGGTCACCCACTCTTACTCCTAGAGAGCCCCTGGCACAGCAGGTAGGGCTTACAGCCTAATTATGTTTTTTATTACACAAAAATTCAGTGCATCAAAAATAGAAAGAAGCCCCGCCACTACATTTGAAATTACATTTTATTTAAACAGGTAAAAATTTACACATCCTTTTAAAAACGAAAATGCAAAGTCAGTAAGCAAATCAATAATATAAACCTATTTATAGCAGTAATTAAAATAGAGGTAACATTTACCAGTGTGAAAATATCACAGAATTCAAATCACACTTGGATCTTCAATGATTCGAGTGTGTATCCGTCACAGCAGGGGCTGGAAGACTGAGATGAACTCCCATGCATGTGCCATCCCCAGTCAAGTCCTTCCTCATCACTGTCCATCAGCTCATACAGTGGGGTAGCTGGCTGCTGAGGCAATTCCACAATGGTTTTTCCGGTCTTTGGCCATCTTTATGTAGCCATCCATGCCCCATTCTTCACCCCAGCTGAAAAAAAAAGCAGGTTTTCCATGTCAGAGAAAGAATAAAGCCCAAAGGGTTATTAACAGGAACATCTAACTTAAACACTGTGCCAGAGGCCACAGACTTAACAGAAAGAATCAAGAGAGGCGATGTTCCTGTTTATTCTTAAAAAATTATTGAGTCTGAATCTGCACATAACTTCCATCCCAGTCTCAAAACTGTGACCCTTCACAGAACTGCAAATCAGAGACAGGAAAGGAATAGGATGTCTTTGCAGACAGATATGCCTCAGAATTAAGAAAATGTTCAGATTTAGACACACATTTGTACAATGGTACAAATACTATACTAATACTCCCAGCATGTTTGTGACAGTATCTCACTTTTATCATCCAACATTAACATTCTATGTTCAACTTAGACTTCTGGGATTTCAGAAGTATGCCTAAGGGCATGTGAAACTATCCAAACACTGATTGCAAATAAGTAATCTCTTTTGAATTTCAAATGTAAGTATTATTGGCAATTTATACCTGTTCTTCACCAGCCAATATTTACTGTTATCTGATCCTGTTCTTTCAAATCCATAGCCAACCACCAGCACACCATGATCCATGTCTTCACTGCTACATTCTGGCTCAAAATAAATGCCTAGGATAGTAAAATGAAGGCTGGGGTGAGAAGCTCCAGAGGACACACGACAGTAACCCATCCTGTCACCCACAGGGAATGAGGCATCTCTGAGTTCAGTGAAGTGACACACATTCTAGATAGTATTTAACAATAAGATCTATTGTTGTCAAGGCTAGGGATTTAGGCTCTCATCTACAACTAGCAGAAATAGAAATCAACATAAATCCTTCATATAAAGACATTGCTAAGGAAATAAAAGACCACTCTTTGAAAGCTTTTAATTCTACTCTAGGCTATCAATCTAAAAAAACAGCATAGAACACCAAAATCCTTGAATCAAAAGGCTCTTTTCAGATTTAAAAACAGAAGTAAAATCTTTGTAAAAATTACAAAAATCCAACAATTACAGAATATTTAAGTAAACTACCCAGTAAATGATATAGCTATTTATAAAAAGTTACAAAGTACTTATATTCATGGAGATATGCTCAACATGTCAAATGGAAACATCAGGTATAAATTCTGCATGTACAGAATTAATAGCTATGATGCTAAGCACCTAAGTATCTACATTGAACTTTACAAACCAGAGTCTATCATGCTAGTATGTCATATTCTTTTTCTGCATCAATTTGTACAAAGAAAAAAATACTTACCTTCTTTATAGAACTGGAAGGACTCATGACCTGCATCAATAGCAACAGAAATGGGCCCCACAGTTGCAACTGCCTTCATCAGGGCCTTCTCCAGCTTAGGGATGTCCACAAAGCCAGTGTCATTGGCAACAGAGTACTTGGGATTGTACTTACAGGATTCTTCCTTTCAAAGATAAAGGGAAAAAAGGACTTGATTACTGCTCTCCTCCTCCTGGAGAACAGGAGTTAGAACCACAACACTCAGCAGTTTGCAGCTTAGGATTTCCAAGTCACCATTGTTATACATCCTCCCGGGGCATGAAATGCTATCAGTTAATTTGAAACTGAAAATTGGCTCCAGTGTCTTCAATGAGACCCCCAGGTTTATTTCCATAAGAAATTTTTCACAATAAAGAAATGTGTAGATGTAGAATGGTTTGTATACTCTTCATGTTACATAGAAGCAAGAACAGCTGTCTGTTAACCAGCTAATCACAGGACTGCACAAAGGCTTAATAATTTATAATGACAGTACTGACAATTTGCAGACACAGATTCTCCATCTGTGAATTTTTTTTTTTTTTTTGAGACAGGGTCTCACTCTGTCACTCAGACAGGAGTGCATTTGTATAACCACCTCCCAGGCTTAAGCAATCCTCCTACCTCAGCCTACTGCTACCACAGATGCACATCACCACAGCCGGCTAATTTTCTTTATTATTTTTGGTAGAGTCAGGGTTTTACCTTGTTGCCCAGGCTGGTCTCAAACTCCTGAGCTCAAGCAATCTGCCCAGCTCAACCTCCTAAAGTGCTGGGATTACAGGTGTGAGCCACCCCGCCCAGCCCTAATATATGAATTCTGAAAAAGGTATCTGTTATCTCTGAAAGTGTTCCACTTTCCAGAAGCTAAGCTGGAATGATAAGATGAGGAGCTCCACTTACTGTTGCCTCATACGGATAGGATTCCTCAGAGTCCAGGCCTCCGTTCTCCTCAACATACTGGAAGGCATAATCCATTAGGCCACCATTGCAGCCCTGATTGCCTTGAGGCCCAGAGCAGTCCACCAGATTCTGTTCACTCAGTGAGACAAGTTTCCCAGTTTTCCGGAACATCTGTCCTTCAAGAGCACCAGTCGCACTAAAAGCCCAACAAGAACCACACTGACCCTAAAAAGGGAATTTAAAAAGCTGTCATCTGCAAAAACAAATAGTAAGACTTTACAGCTCACATATCTGAATACTCTTAAAACGTGAACTGCACATTGCTTTAAACTCTACCAAAACAAAGATGTCAATCGCTTCTTGGCTTTCCTGGGAAGATGGGAGGTCTGAACCTACCACTGTCTCACCTGATTCTTCACAGGAGTCACGTAGCCTTTCTCTCTCCAATCCACAGATCTGGGGGCCTCATAAAACAGAGGTTCCTGGAACACTTTCCCATTCCTGGGCTTACGGTTTTGAAAGCCATTCATCACCTGCCTGAATTCTTCATTGGTCTTCAAGGAAAAGTAAATAAAATGTTGCTGAGCAAGAGATTACTTTAGTAAAGAAGGGAGGAGGGGAAGCACAGAGTTCAGCAGTCCACAGCTCACTCACCATGTCTCCAAAGGCGTTCATGGCCATTGTGAAGCTGTGTTTCCCTTGGTTGTATTCGTGATTGTGCAGTTCAATCATCTTCATGTTCTTCTCCCACACTGCTCTCCTCCATTCTTCTTCATTCTAGAGGCAAACATGTAACTGATGCTCTTTATATCTACCTAAAACCCAACTCATGCTCACCAAGTGAATCTGCAGACAGAGATGGAAGAGAAACCATGGCAAGGGAAGGCTTGACACCTCTGGGAGCTGCTGTTCTCCAAATTGAGACACACAGGGATGAATGCCCACGTTGTGCTCATAATCAGTGCCCTTAGGGTATTACATTATACTATTGGTAAAAGCTGGCCTCTAGAAGCTACTCTCTGGCTATAACTTCTCAACAGTAAGGACTATTCTTTCTGAAGCAGTTTCAGGTGCCACTAACCATGCCATATAATCTGTTGTGCATCGCCTTCCACTTGATCCACTGTGCCTCTAAACTGTGATCGAATGTTAGAGCAGCTGAGGCTAATCCCAGGCAAAAGGCAGCAAAGATAAGTGTAGGATTCATGTTTCAAAACCTAAGAAGGAAAAAGAAATGAGGATCTGATTAGACCAGTCCTAAAAAGCCATCTTACTTCCCCCCGAGGTACTAGGGCCACCATGGTAGAATACAAATATTTAAATGATTCTCCCAAGCATTTACCCAAGGACTGTGGGAGAGGCCAAGGATGTGGTTGGAGAAAAACAGGGCAAGTGGAGGTACTGGATGGACCCACCAAATGAAAAGCAGCCTGTCCAGAGCTGCAGGAGTTGAAACGGTTTATGCGATGATAATTCAGGTTATCAGAAAGGTATGAAAGTACCTTGTGGGTGAGAAGCTTAAGGCAACAACTAGGAAACCAGGAAACAGTTGATCCAGGTTTTGTACCAATGGCAAAAAATCCACATTTTGTACCCAGGCAAAACCTCACTAATGATAAGGTGTGATCCCAACTAGGGGGAAAGAGACCCCCAAGAGTTAAGAGGTCTTCACACACCTTCTTGACTAACAAACAGCAGAAGGTGAGATGTTTTCCGACTTCTCCTTTTTTTTTTTTTTTTTTTTGAGACGGAGTTTCGCTCTTGTTACCCAGGCTGGAGTGCAATGGCGCGATCTCGGCTCACCGCAACCTCCGCCTCCTGGGTTCAGGCAATTCTCCTGCCTCAGCCTCCTGAGTAGCTGGGATTACAGGCACGCACCACCATGCCCAGCTGATTTTTTGTAGTTTTAGTAGAGACGGGGTTTCACCGTGTTGACCAAGATGGTCTCGATCTCTTGACCTCGTGATCCACCCGCCTCGGCCTCCCAAAGTGCTGGGATTACAGGCTTGAGCCACCGCGCCCGGCCCGACTTCTCCTTTTTTTAAATTTCTTTTTTGAGACGGAGTTTTGGTGTGTCACCCTGGCTGGAGTACAATGGTATAATCTAGGCTCACCACAACCTCCACCTCCCGGATTCAATCCATTCTTCTTCCTCAGCCTCCAGGGTAGCTGGGACTACAGGTGCCTACCACCTCACTGGGCTAATTTTGTATTTTTAGTACAGATGGGGTTTCACCATGGCCAGGCTGGTCTCGAACTCCTGACCTCAGGTGATCTGCCCACCTCGGCCACCCAAAGTGCTGGGATTACAGGCATGAGCCAGCGCGCCCGGCCAACCTCTCCTTCTTAATGGAAATCTTTCTAAAATGTTTTCCCAAAAAAAAACTGGGAAGGAGGGCACGCACTGCTCCCTCCTTCACTCACTTCGGCCTGTGCTGCGGACACCCCAAATTGCTCCCCTAAATCAGGGACGGAGTCAAATGGCCGCACGCAGGTAGCCAGCGCCCCGCGCGGGCTGCTGGCGTGGCAGGGCCGGGGAAGTGCCGCCTGCTCCATACACAGGCTGTAGCGGTCAGAGGATGTCTGCGGTGACGCCAGCAGGAATCCCGCTGTCTGGCATGCGGCGGCCGAGCTTCCCTGTTTGGCCGGGTCAGGCCCTGAGTCGGCGCGACGCGGCCAGGCTGCGATACCGGCGTCCACCCCGCCAGGAGGCTGGCCGGCCCGCTCAAGCTGGGACCCCGCCCGCGTGGTCTCCGCGCCTCCGGGGGGTCCTCAACCACCCTCCCCCGCTTCCCCACCTCAAGGCCCGCAGAGCTGAGAGCACACCTCCTCGACCGCGTCGTCTCTTCCAGTCCTGGTCCGGCCACAGCGGGGCCTGCCCGGCGGCGCTTTCCTGCTTTGGTCGTAGCTGCGCAGGCGCACTCGGCGGAGGCCGCTCTTCAGGTTGCGGAGGTCGCGGTTCTGGCCCAGTTTCGCCTGACTCTGCCTCTGAAACATCGGATCTGGGCTCGGCCGGCACCGCCCCACCGCCTGGCTGCGCTGCGATTGGCTGCGCCGGCAGCTGGGCGAGGCCTCCGGGTCCTCCTACCCCCGGCGCGGTTCGTGGCTTGGTACTGACTATCCCAGAGCGGCGCGGCTGCCTCACTGGACTTGGGGGAAGCGGAGCTAGTGCCCCGGGGCCACGCAGAATAGGGTCGGGCGTCTCCCTGGAGCGCTCGGGTCAACTAAGTACCCGACCTACTGCCCTGGGCGAGTGGTTTCTGAAAAGACGTTTGCAGCCAGCCCTGTGTGGACTTTCAGCCTCACCCTGCTTTTTCCTAGTCCTGGAGTCCGCAGAGCCGAGCCAGTGTGCTCCAGTCCAGTGGGTCCTGTTTAGCCCACAGCAAAGGTGGGGCCGGGTGGAAGAACGCGAAGAACGCGGAGCCCGCGGGCCGAAGCCTTATCGCCCACTTAACCGTGGTGCAGCTGGGCTTTAGAAGAATCTGATAGGGAAAGGCACCCCCCAAACACGGGATGCTGTCGTCAATGCCAGACCCTAGGAGGGAGGAGACCGCGGAGCGTCTTGTCACGCGTCCTCTCCATTCAGGAATTCTTCCTTCTCCCACGTCTTTCCCGAAACCAACAGAAATGAGTTATTTACAGAAACATTTGGTTAACAGAAAGAAGAAAAGCAGTCGAGACAATTAGAAGCTGCCCACTCTCTAGGTTATGGATTATAACTTCCTTGGTAACAGTCTTTCTCTTGAAATTTAAGAAATGTAATGACATTTAATGTCAGGATTTAAGATATAGAGAATGGAGAAATGTAGATAGAGGAAAAATATGTATCTTAATCCATATAGATATTAATTTATATAATTAAGGATTTAAGGAATAAAACATTCTAAACTTTTGTCATTTCATTTTTTATTACATAAAAACATTCATTGTAGAAAATACCTTTCGGGGAAAAAATTAATTATGTCTGCCCTTTCCTCATGACCTTTTCTTTTCTTTTTCTTTTAAGACGGAGTTTCGCTCTTGTTACCCAGGCTGGAGTGCAATGGCGCAATCTCGGCTCACCGCGACCTCCACCTCCTGGGTTCAGGCAATTCTCCTGCCTCAGCCTCCTGAGTAACTGGGATTACAGGCACGCGCCACCATGCCCAGCTAATTTTTTGTATTTTATGCATATTTTGACTCTGTTAAAAATGAAGTCACTGTGTATTTGTTGGTCAATTGATTTCTACTGAAGATTAAACTGATAACTCTTTTAAAGCGCAATCACCTATAATTTTTTAAGTGGTTAAAATATGCCTACCATAGCAAGTACCATTTTAACCAACTTTTAAGTCTATAATTCAGTGCCGTGAAGTACAATCACCTTGTATTACCATTACTACTTGTTTATCCCAGAACTTAGTTCCTGAACTGAAGAAGATAAGTTCCATTCCCCCTCTCCTGACGCAGGCATCCACCATTATGTTTCCTATCTGCAGGAATTTGTTTATGCATGACTTCCCTGGAGAACCAGTCAGAGCATGTAGAATACAATCTAACTGTGATATCTGTCCTAGTCTTTTCTGATGCTAATAACAGAATACCTGGCACTGTGTAATTTATGAGAAACAACATTTATTTCTTACAGTTTTAGAGGCTGGAAAGTCTGAGGCCCAGGAGTGCATCTTGTGAGGGGGCCTTCTTGCTTGTGGGGATTCTTTGCAGAGGCCAAAGGTGGCACAGGACATTACAGGGGACTGAGTGTCCTATCTCGGGTCTCTCTTCCTCTTCTTTTAAAGCCATCAGTCCCGGCTGGGCGCGGTGGCCAACGCCTGTAATCCTAGCACTTTGGGAGGCCGAGGCAGGCAGATCACTTGAGATCAGGAGTTCGAGACCAGCCTGGCCAATAGAGTGAAACCCTGTCTCTACGAAAAATACACAATTTAGCGGGGCATGGTGGTGCATGCCTGTAATCCCAGCTACTTGGGAGGCTGAGGTGGGAGAATCTCTTGAACCTGGGAGGTGGAGGTTGCAGTGAGCCGAGCTGAAATCGCTCCCCTGAACTCCAGCCTGGGTGACAGAGCGAGAGTCCATCTCTAAGAAAAGCACACACACACAAAAGGCATCAGTCTCATTCTCAAGATAACCTATTGGTCTATTAACCCATTATTCCATGAATGGATTAATCTATTTATCATTAGGGAAAAGCTCCTGTGAGCCAATCACCTCTTAAAGGCCCCGCATCTTAATGTTGCCACATTGGAGATAAGTTCCAATGAGAATTTTGGAGGGCGCAGACACGGAAACCACAGCAGTTTTTAAACTTATTATTTTATGAAATAAAAGCAATATTTTGTGGTGTTATGTAACTGGAGTACCTACATCTATCTTTGTTCTAACTTTGCAGATTTCAGGATCGCAAGAAGTTCATTGCAACAGCCGAATATTTCTACTGGGCTCTTAGAGCTCACTTGATCCTTTATGATTTCCTTACTGGGGAGTGTGAGAGAAACTGCTTAGATGGCCTCCTCTTCCCCAAATTTGAAAGAGAAAGAGAGAGAGAGTTGCGAGTGAGTGGCTTTGCTCTACAGCACCTGCTTGGTGAAGAGCCTCAGAATCTGGACTGTGGCCTCCCAGCTTTTAGGAACCCCATTCACCAGCAGGAGGGATGCCATGTTCACCTCGTTATTCATGAAGGAATTGGAAAACAAACATTCGAGGGTGTGAGGTCAAGAGCTGGAAAACTCCAAGCCTTTGGCACCTGAGCTAGGAGAGATGTCGGGGGCACCTGAGCTAGGAGAGATATCGGGAGCACCTGCAGGATATATCCATGTTCTGCCACCTTGGTTCTTGCTTTGCTTGAGCAGAAGAGCAGACCAGGCTGGGCGCGGTGGCTCAAGCGTGTAATCCCAGCACTTTGGGAGGCCGAGGCGGGTGGATCACGAGGTCAAGAGATCGAGACCATCCTGGTCAACATGGTGAAACCCCGTCTCTACTAAAAATACAAAAAATTAGCTGGGCATGGTGGCGCGTGCCTGTAATCCCAGCTACTCAGGAGGCTGAGGCAGGAGAATTGCCTGAACCCAGGAGGTGGAGGTTGCGGTGAGCCGAGATGGTGCCATTGCACTCCAGCCTGGGTAACAAGAGCGAAACTCTGTCCCAGAAAAAAAAAAAAAAAAGAAGAAGAGCAGACCAAAGAGCTCATTGACTCAAGGAGCATCATGGCAACTGGGATGTACCTGGAAGAGAAGAATCCAGGGTGTGATTCACAACCAAGGCCTGAAGAAGTGGGGCCTGCACTTGACCTGCTCAGGGTGAGTCGTGACCCAAGTGCTGGGGCTCTAGCCATGGGTGGTCCTTCCAAACATTTCCAGCTTCCTCCTGCAGAGGGACTGGTATTGTTTTCTTCATTTCTCATAACCTCCTTGGGAGCACAGGCTTTGGTTTCTGCTTTCCCTGGATCAGGTCTCCCACACTGCAGTTGCTCTAACAAAAACTATTAGCAACAACACAGCACCACAGAAGCAGGCTCCTTGCTAACAGTGATTGCTGATGACTGTCTTCTAGAGACCATTCTAATGACTAGGCAGCCTTGGTGCAAGAGCTTTTGTCAGTCATGAGGAACATTTCCATGTCTACATAGAGGAACTGAAACCAATATGACCAGCAAAATTTACCCAAAGCAATCACTGGGATACTCATCACACCATCATGGCCCATTGTATCACTTTTGTTCTCTATTTATGTGGTCCCATTTCCCCATCACCAGTACTCTTTTATTCGGGGAGCAAGACTGTATTCAGGGAGCAGGACTGATGCCCTCGAGTTACTTATAGTGACTCATTAGTTAGGGGATTTGCCAGTATTTTCAGCAAACTTGAATCTAGTGAAACATTTGATTGAACTGGCTTCCCAATTTGAAACAAACCAATACCATTCAGGAACCCTATTTACAGCAAGAAGTCAGGGGTAGGAAGGCATCTTGCACTGTCACCTTAACAAAAGCTCTAACCTGTGGGAGGACGGTCCTCTCTCCTGTAACAAATATAGGGTAGTGACAAGCCAGGTCCTGCTGCCCCTACATTCTCATCACTTAGAGATAAGCACATGTGGGTGTCTGCAAGCCCTCCAGCCTCCATCTGCATCCTCCAGTACTCCCCTGACCTCTCTCATTCATGTTCTGCACTGATTCAGAGGTCCAGTCCTGAGTGTCAAAAAGAAACATTCGTGAGCCTTCTAGAAATCAGTCACTCATTCAGGGATTATATTGACTTTTTCCCTACTAAACACATCTCCAGAAATGCAGACTTGGTAACTCCCTTTCTGGATGTCTTTCCAAGGCCCCAACTGACATTGATGTTCCATAGACAACATCTTACACAGCAAAGTGCTTCTGGGGGTGGGAACCAGCTGACCTTCCCTGGAATCCTGACTGTAGATTTTGTTTAGAACATGGGGTCTCATTTTGAAAAGCTCTTAGTAGTTATCATTCACAAGAAGTTCACAGGTTCCAGAAAACACTGGACAGCATTCAGGGAAAGAGAAGGGGCCTAGATGGAGAAACCTGATCAGTGTGGCCAGAGCATCCTGGGGGAAGTGCACTGAGAAGTGACGGGGCAAATGCTTGTGGGTGGTGGGAAGATGAGCAACGAAGGTGGCAAGGACACTGTCCAGACAACCTCCCAACTCAGGAGAAGGGACTGAATCTAAGAGGATAAGAGGAGGTATGAAGCTGGGTGCTAAGGCCTGCCCCAAAGTCTATGAAGTCTATGAAAATCAGACACCTGTAGACTTGATTTTGGTGTCCTGATAGAAAAAGGAAAACAATGCTACCGGTAATTTTTTTTTTTTTTTTTTTTTTTGAGACGGAGTTTCACTCTTGTTACCCAGGCTGGAGTGCAATGGCGCGATCTCGGCTCACCGCAACCTCCGCCTCCTGGGTTCAGGCAATTCTCCTGCCTCAGCCTCCTGAGTAGCTGGGATTACAGGCACGTGCCACCATGCCCAGCTAATTTTTTGTATTTTCAGTAGAGATGGGGTTTCACCGTGTTGACCAGGATGGTCTCGATCTCTTGACCTCGTGATCCACCTGCCTCGGCCTCCCAAAGTGCTGGGATTACAGGCGTGAGCCACCGCGCCCGGCTGCTACCGGTAATTTTTAAAGGCTTTGCTATTTTGGAAAATAAGCTTCTCATTTGAGGCTAGATTTAGTTCCTCCCCTCTGAAACATGTTTAATTCATGGTTTCTACTTATTCAGATTTTCTAGTTTTGTAACAACTTAAACTGGTTGATCTAGCTTGCAGGCAGGCAGGAAGGAAGGAGGGAAAGGAAGAAAGGAAGGAAAGAATGAAAGAGAAACAGCAAAATAAAAAAAGGGAAGAAGGAAGAAGACTACGAAAGTCTCAATATGAAATGTTTCTTCCATGTAAGCAAGGAATTCCTGCTTTTTTAAAACCGGGGACTCCAAAGTTGTCTGGACTCCTTAGGATCCACAAGGACACTGGTCTGGGTATTTCAGTGAACTGTGAAACAAGGCAGCGATCTGCTCCTGTTCTACCATGATGCCTCCAATCTCTGGGCCTCAAGGCAAGATAGTATTTGTTTATTCTACAAACACTTATTTAGGACGCACTACTTGTCAGGTGAGTGGTGAGCATGATGGTTGACAGGCAGACACAGACAATAATCAAGTAAATGAGTAAAGAGTAATTAAGGCCACTTATTTTGGAATTAGTTTTGCGTTCAAATCACAGTTCAGTTTCGTTATAACCATGTCACTTTTGGTGAGACACTTAAACCTGTAGAGCTTCCATTTCCTCACCTGTAAAGAAAAATTAAAAATGTGGGTATTGAGAAGATTGAAGTATATAGGTTAGGTAATGCTTAGAAAGCAGTTCCAAGCACACTGCTACTGTTCTCCTTAAAAATGTTTTGGAAGGTTAGAGTGTGCCTGAATTATTGAAACACTCTTATGGGATCCATACCTTAACATATATTACTGAAGATTTTAGATAGATTTGTCAAAAAACACAGAAAAGTAATGGAGAATATGACAAGCCCTTGAGACTTGGGGAAGGCCAGTCAACTAAAGTCTTAGCACAGAGCAGAGAGGGACGATTAGGGATATAGGGCCATAAACATGACCTGGAGCCATGCCAGCAAACTACTTCCGGTGAGCTGTTTTCTATGGTTTGATGTAAGGTGAAAGAGCTTCTGGGCTCTTCTGGGCTCTTCCGGGCTCTTGCGGTTTCTCAGCCAAACCACCTCCCATCATCATTGCTTTTACCCCTGTTGTTTCTTGGTTGTCGAGCCCCAAAATGTGTGATGCCTCTAAAGAGGTTGTAAAAGTGGGCATAGTCTCTGCCTGAAATGCAAGCTTAACTGGCAGTGGCCCATCTGGAAGGCTTGTGTTTTTCTCTTTCTTCTCTTGCATATTCTCAGAAACATAATAAGCACATCAGAAACGACTTTCTTGATTTCTAGCAAAAAAAAAAAAAAAAAAAAAATCAGGACTTCCATGGCTTATAGTGGACTGACCATTGTTGTGTTGTCCTGGCAAACCAGATGTGGAGCAGGCAGGAGTGAACATTTGCCTTCAAACTTCAGTCTGTACTCCTGACCTGTTCATAATTTGATGAAAAAGTCATTTATTTGTTTAAACTTGTAGAATATGTGAATGTTTAATTACCAGATAGAGCAAGCAACCCACCGGTTGTCTGGCTTATAAGCAATAATGTCCCACATTCCTTCCACCTTGTTCCTAGAGCCAAAGCCTGTCGTTGAGGAGGCTTGGTTTCCTCCCTTTGAAATTTCCAACAAATAACTTGCTGGTGGCTATTTTCAAGGATTTTCAGAGGACCTTACTTAGCCTTCATCTTTCTAGCAGTTTCATCCGCTATTTTTCCATGATTTTTTTAGGTGAAAAACAAAACAAGTAATCATTATGAAAAACATAGAAAATACAGAAAAGCAAGACAAATGGGGGAAAAATATCCAAAGATTCACCCAAAATCCCACTGTCCTTTTTGGGCTGGTGGAAACGGTGGTCAACTGGGAACACACTGCTCACTCACGTGGCAAGCACTGCACTCACCTTGTCATATATTATGGCATTTGATCATCAGAATAACCCTCATCCTTATTTTACAGATGAGTACAGTGAGGTTAGAGAGGTTACGGAGCTTGTCCAAAGGCACAGGGCTAGTAAGTGAGGAAGCCAGGATTTGATCTCAGGAGGTTGAGCTCCTGATGAACTGGGATGCAGTGCTGCAGGGGAGCATGGGACCCTGGAACTGAGGGCTGCCAGTCTTTAGGAGAACTGCAGGAGGACCACAGGGAATGGTTTATGCTAAACCCTACCTTCTCCACAGTTCCCAGGAGCAGTGACCAAGACACCACACCCTTCCCAAGGGCCCCAACTGGGAGGTCATTTCCCACCACACAGTTCCTAGCTCTCACCTCCTGCTTCCATGGAAAACTTCCTCAAAAGCACTTCCTGTTTTCTGTGACTCTCCATTGAGTTTTGGAAAAATCTTATCTTCTCCCTGGGGTTCTAGAGCAGGTTGTAGGGTAGGTGTAGGGTGGGATGGAGGGGAGAATACTCACAGTGTGACCTCAGTCTCATGCCTGCAGACCCGTGGTGTATATAACACAAGGGTAGTGATACTTTCTTATGAAAATATGTGATTTTTTGTGTGTGTTCCCTTTACAAGGACATCTCCGCTATACAGACAGGGTATTGTTTTCTCACAGGTGATCAGGATTTTAGCAATAGGAATGTAAAGAGAAAAAAGAATCAGTGCTCAGAATTAGACTTTCCCAATAGATTTCTGAGTTCACAGTGCTCCAAAAGCCAAGGCTGAAGAGAGAGGAAAAGGTTTTCTAAATTCCTGGAGCCAGTCTGAAAACATTTCTTATGAACTTAGATGTCAGTGCTATGAAGAAATTAATTGTCCATAGCTTGGTAGAGTTGGAGAAAGAGGAGAGAAGGGTCATCCCCCAAACTGGGGGAGTGACGAGTTTTCTGCAAGAGGCTGAGGGCTGTGACCTCCTTGCACTCATGCTTTGTGGGGCTGAGCTTAGAGCATGTGGGCTCTGGAATATTTCCACACTCCGGGTTGTATGGAGGGTAGGGAGGCAGGTCAGACATGTTGGGATGACCAAAGGCAGCAAACAGACTACTCAGAAGACCCCAGGACAATTGCACAACCATGGGGAGGACGAGTGGTTCCCTGAACAATGAAAGAGACTAGATTTGGGGGAGTGTGATCTAAGCCAAATTAATTTCAAGAAGATTAACGTCATGTGATAGTTCCGGAAAGCATACTGGAGTAATTAAGCCCAAGAGCAGGGTTACTGCATGGCTGAAACAGAAAGGGGCTAATGAGTTACCACAAGTGGGAAGAAATGGTCAAGTGTTGATGAAGCTTGGAAAATTCAAGTGTACAACTTCTCTTAGGCCTGTACCGTAATTCCCATGGCCACACTCTCATGTCCAGTTTTACTGAGGCATTAACCAAGACAAAGGCTGACAAACATAGAAAAGGAATGCTAGAGTCTCTTTAACGGTGTGGACATTCTCTTCATCAGCCTCATGCACTCAGCTACGGGGTGATGCTTCCTGGCTGGTGTTCTTTCCCACACTCTGTCTTCCTCCTGGCTGACTTTACATGATTTGCATGGTATAGTGTTCAGGGAACTTGAGGGATCTACTCACTCTAGGTACAGATCTCATCCAGGCTGGGCCAAATAGTGTTTTAGAATGGTCAAGGCTTAGTGCCCAGGATCATCCATCCAGATCACGCATCCCTTTGCAGGGGTGGACAGACATGGCCGCGGGAGAGCCTATAGCTTGATGAGTTGAGTGCAGGCTGAAATTCAGGCCCCGCAGGACCTCCCTGTAGGCAACTCTGTGCAGTCTACAAAGTCTGCATGGGCAGCCAGATCATCTACTTACTGCTCCAAACAGGACACACAGAGCTCACGCCTGCTCACTCAGGCTCACCTCCTAGGATGCCTCCTAGGCAAGCAGAAGTCAAGGCTGGCTTGCCACACTCACACTCTAGGACCAGGGACCTGAACGTGCCCTTGCTACGCTCACCAGTCTCCCAGGCTGTCACCACTGCCCTCGGAAGAGCTCGCATGCTGACATTCCAACCTTTTTTCTTGCTCTTGCCAGGAGGTGGCAAGAGGGTTCCCTTATTCACCTGCCCACTGAAAACCAATTTCTTTTACAGTAAAATAGACATAACATAAACTTGACCATTTTCACTATTTTTTTTTTTTTTAGACGGAGTTTCGCTCTTGTTACCCAGGCTGGAGTGCAATGGCGCGATCTCGGCTCACCGCAACCTCCGCCTCCTGGGTTCAGGCAATTCTCCTGCCTCAGCCTCCTGAGTAGCTGGGATTACAGGCATGTGCCACCATGCCCAGCTAATTTTTTGTATTTTTTTTTTTAGTAGAGACGGGCTTTCACCATGTTGACCAGGATGGTCTCGATCTCTTGACCTCGTGATCCACCCGCCTCGGCCTCCCAAAGTGCTGGGATTACAGGCTTGAGCCACCGCGCCCGGTCTTCCACTATTTTTGAGAATGGCATCAAGTTCACATTGTCGTGCCACCATCACCACCATCCATCTCCAGAACTTTCTCTTCGTCCCACACGGAAACTCCTAACCCAATCTTCATATCTTTTTCTCTTTGCCCTTTAATTTTAAGTGGATAAGGATAGTATTTTTGAAATAATAATGTTTATTTCTTGTTGACTTTCTTATCAGCAATCTGTCCTTGATACAGGCAGAAGTACCCATTGTCTTGGGAATATTTAAGATTATGAAAAAGGAAATGGAACAAAAAAGAGCCAAATGTTCAGGGTTTCGCTTCTATTAATAAAACAAAAGTTTTGAGCCCCTGGCTTTCAACAAAAAGTCAAGCTTTACAAACAGAGCTAAATGTCCTTCCAAATTCTAACAGGCTCCTGGGAAGCTGGGGTAGGTATCCAGGGTGGCCTGGCTGCGGGTCACCTTGCCTCGCACCACTGCCTTTAGGAGTGAAAACCGTCATAGCTGTGCTAACAAATAGTGGAGTGGGAATAGGGAGGAGGATTCAAGGCTTCTTTGTCACCTGGAAGAAAGAACACAGAACAAGGGATGAGAAGTACAGGTGGCAAGTGTCCACATGCTTAGGAATTAAAATCTGCTTTTCCAGTCCTCCATCCCTGTGACCACTTGAGCAGAAACTGAATGACTCTTGTATTTCATAGCAGGTGATGCTCTGGCTGAACTTTGAGACATTCCACTTTCTCCTGACTCTCGAATCCTGTGCCCACCCCCCTATTTTTTTCTGGTTTTTTTTGAGACAGAGTTTCGCTCTGTTGCCCAGGCTGGAGTGTAATGGCACGATCTTGGCTCACCACAACCTCTGCCTCCCAGGTTCAAGCAATTCTCCTGTCTCAGCCTCCTGAGTAGCTGGGATTATAGGCATGCACCACTATGCCGGGCTAATTTTGTATTTTTAGTAGAGACGGAGTTTCTCCATGTTGGTCAGGCTGGTCTCGAACTCCCGACCTCAGATGATCCACCCACCTTGGCCTCCCAAAGTGCAGGGATTACAGGTATGAGCCTGTGCCTGGCCCCCATGCCCCTATTTTAAGAGCAACCACAATTACTGTGTTTCCTAAATTGTGGCCCTCCCTCAGAGGTCTTAGGTAGGTTTTAGTATTCAGGGGATGGAATAAACATGGTCATGAAATGTGTCATGGGACGGAGCCTGAGGGCTTTCCTTGCAAACAAAACACAGCGATAAACTTTAGAGTCACACTGCTCATGGTGAGCTTGTTATTAGTCCAGGAAAATGGAGAAAAATGAGGAACACTGGATGATTTTTCCCCCTAAGTTATTCCATTGAAAGAAATATTCGTTATTAAGACTATTCCTACTTTCTCTCTCTCTTTTCTTTCCTTCCTTTCTTCCTTGCCTTCCTTGCTGCAGCTGCTCCTCCTCCGCTGCCACCGCCTCCTCCTCATTCTCCTCCTCCTCCTCCTCCTTCTTCTGACACAGAGTCTTGCTCTGTCACCCAGGCTGGAGTGCAGTGGCACTATCTTGGCTCATTGCAGCCTCTGCCCCTGGGTTCAAGTGATTCTCCTGCCTCAGCGTCCCGAGTAGCTGGGATTACAGGTGTGTGCCATCATGTCTGGATAATATTTGTATTTTTAGTAGAGACAGGGTTTCCACTCTGTTGGCCAGGCTGGCCTTGAACTCCTGACCTCAAGTGATCTGCCTGCCTTGGCCTCCCAAAGTGCTGGGATTACAGGCATGAGCCACCGTGCTCACGCCTGTGAGCTTCTTTACGTTCTTTTTTTTTTCTCTTTTGGAATTGTTTTCTCTATTTATTAATTTCTTTCCTTCTTCTCTTTCTTTTGGGGCACTATGATTGGTGACAGCATTGGATAGTTATTACTGTTTTGTTCTTTGCAAAACAAAGTGTCAGAGTGTCAGTTCCCCCATGTTCTTTATAAAAGTTTACTATTTCATAACATTCCCAAAGTGTGGGACCCACTGGCAATAGCAAGCTTTCTCAAGGTTCAAGAGACAGTTAAAAAAAAAAAGCCTCTGGGAGCTGTGGCTCACACCTGTAATCCCAGCACTTTGGGAGGCCAAGGTGGGTAGATCATGAGATCAGGAGATCAAGACCATCCTGGACAACATGGTGAAACCCTATTTCTACTAAAAATACAAAAATTAACTGGGTGTTGTGGTGTGTGCCTATAGTCCCATCCCAGCTACTCGGGAGGCTGAGGCAGGAGAATTGCTTGAATCCAGGAGGCGGAGGCTGCACTGAGCTGAGATCACACCACTGCACTTCAGCCTGGTGACAGAGTGAGACTCTGTCTCAAATAATAAAAAAAAAAAAGCTAATGTTTATTGGAAATAGCTTTAAGGGGCAGAGAGAAGTAAGATTCATTTTTATTTCTCATCTCATTTTCAAATTGAAAAATGAAAATAGCAATTCCAAAATGACAAGAGAGAATCTAATCAAGCCTTCAGTTTACTTTTGCCGGGCTTATGGAGGGATAAGATAAAATGTCACTGGGTGAAAACAATGAGATAAATTCACAGCTGAGAACACTGTACAGTATCACCAGTGTTGCATGCTTGCTCGGTGGCTGGCTGTTCTCCATGTCAACAGCATGTATCCGGGTCTTCACTCTGTGTGGCTTGTTTTGACTCAAGGTGCTCGAGGAGTGTGTGTCCAGCCACCAAGGTGGGCAGCAGAGTTCGGAAGCTGAATCCTTTGGTACCTGGAGCGGCATGGCAATGGAGCCACACGGAGAATGGCCCAGAGCACTGGGGAGGCTGCCTTCCCAGCAAAAGGTACCTGCACAGAAATTCAGGCCGTGAAGCCAGACAGAGAAGGACATGGATGACAATTGGATAATGAGTGTTGGCATCAAAAAGCATTCAAAATAAGTCAGTAGATAATTAAATTTGGAATGTGATAAAATCTTACAGCTAATAAGGAAATGAAACTAAACTTGATGGAGGGTTCCCCAGATTTGAAAATAATCTTTAAAATTTATGACACTGCCTAGAATGGGTTTTGAAACTCAAAGTTTTCTAAATCAATAACAACTGTAATTATTGAGTAATTAATCTCTCATAATGGTGGAAAGAATAAATTTTTTCCCTTCTTGCTAAAAGAGTGATATTATAAAACCTGTTATATGTAGCAAAAAATTTGGTAAAAATTATTATAAGGTGCCTCAGCCATTGATTAATAAAATAATTTTTTTTTCTGAGAGAAAAGAAAACCAGATGGAGTGTAACATAAATGCAAAGTTTTGTTCAGCAATTAATATTTTCTCTTTTTGGATTTTAATTGTCATATATGGACAGCCAAAAACCACATATATCATGTCCAGTCCAAAACACAGAAAAAGCTTGTGCATAAAGATGTTTAGCCCAGCTTTGTTTTCAGTAGGGAATAACGCCTGAGTGTTTCACATTAGGGAATTGGGATGTGACACCATTATTGTGGTATTGTGCAGCCATTAAAAGGAATGTTTCTGAAAAGCTTCTAATAACATTATAAAAAAGCCGTGTCATAATCTTTGGTTTGAAAAAAGCAGGGTATAAAATTGAACACTTCATATGATTTTAGTTACATTCGAACATGTCTAAAAAATACAACCAAAGGGAATAAAAACTTTCATTGCCTCAAATTGCCCCAAAGGCAAGGGGCAGCCCCTGGCCAGGGAAGGCCAGCCTCAGAAAGACTGAAGTTGCTGACTTGCGCCTGCGGCAGCAGCAGCTGCTAGTTTTTGCTTCCACGCTAATCTGGGTCACAGAATCCCGTGATTTACAGAAGCAGCCCTGGCTCATTCTTGGGTGACTGGCCTCCCTTCCTGGAAGACAGGATGATGCTCATCAACGCTGGCTGTGACGCAACCTGAGGGCTCTGCAAACTTCCCATAAGGCACACACTGAGAAGCATTTGAGGCTCTGCTCTGAGGATGGAGCAGGCGGGATGGGTGAGACAGGAAGAAAGTTCTCCGGATGTCCTGCTTAGTAACCCTGATTGTGGGAAATAGACACTCATGGCTGAATCAGCAAGAATCAAATCTCTTAGAAAAACAAGCAATTGTGACCTGAGAATCTCTCAGCACACACACACACACACACACACACACACACCCCACACACACACCACATACACACATACCACACACATGCACACACATCCCCCCACACACCATACCACATGCACACCACACACATACACACACACACCCCACACACCTCACACGCACCCCACACACCAAACACACACACATTCCCTACACATACACACACCATGCACAACCCACACACCAAACACACACACACCCTACACATACACACACCACACACACCACACACACCAAACACACACACACCCCACACACCAAACACACACACACCCCCCACACACCATACACACACACACACATCCCACACATATGCACACACACTGTACCACATGCACACCACACACATACATGCACACACCCCACACACCTCACACACACCCCACACACATCACATATACACACACCCCACACACCATATACATGCACACACCACACACACACCATACCATACACAAATGCACGCACACATCCCCCACACACCACACACGCTCCCCCCACACATACACACTCCACACATACCACATACACACATCACACACACATGCACACACACATCATACCACATGCACACCACACATGCACCCACACTCCCAACACACCTCACACACACACCACACACACACACACACCACCAACCCCACACACCACATACACACATGCACACACACCACACCCCACACACATGCACACACACACACCCCACACACACCACACACACCCCACAAACATATATGCACATATTAACAAACTTACCCCATATATACACACATACACACATGTACAATACACATATACACGTGTGTACATGCACACGGCTATACATATGCACATGACGTGCACATACAGTAATGTATGTGTACACAAATGCACACATATGTACAAAATACACATGCATACACATGTACACTCGTGGCACACACAGTTACACACATGCACACACACATATACACTGCAGTATAGTATACTTGGTAGAATAGCATGAAGGGTCCTCACTTGTGGCCAAATGGCCTGACGCTTAGTCTTAATTGTTAATAATTGAACTGTGTCATTTTGTCTAAATCTTTTCATCTCTGCTTCCAGCCCCCAAAGAGTGCAGTTGACTCAAACCATTTGGGAGTTCTCTTTAGTTGTAAACATCTGTGATTTCAATGGGAAAAGATGGCATCATCCACCCAGAGCTCACCTGAGATCCTTCTCTGTACCCTGAGGAGGATGCTGGGCACTGGAGTCACAGCATAGGGTGTTTGTGAGGCCGACGTGACCCAGTGCCAGCCCCAAGGGTGTTGCCACCAGGGTTAGCCCAGCGACCCCAAGGACCCCTGCTGTGGGCATTTCTGTGACTTCTACCCTGCCCCTCCTCCCCACACCCACACACTTCCCTCCTTTTTGATCAAGAATCCACATTGGGAGCAAATAGGCAGGAATCAGCAACCTTCTGAGGCCCAGTGTTTACAGGAAGAGCTCCGTAGCTGTCTGTCCTGGTGTCCCGTGGCCTTTCCAGCAGTTCCTTTCTGCTCAGCGGAGGTGGAAGGGGCTCACTGATCTTTAACTCTCCCTATCAGAGGTGCCTCCTTGGTCCACTCTCTCTGGCCATGGCATTCATTTGGGACAGACAAGCGGTCCCTGTCCTGAGTCAACATCTGGAAGCTACCAGGTCCTGGGCTGGCGAGCTTTGGAGCCTGTCATCAGCATGTGACTTTTGGTGGTAATGCTAAAGTCTAACCGCCCCCTCAGTTTACAACCTAAAGCCAAGCTATGATCTGGATCACTGAAGATTGCCCTTGAGAGCAAATTCCTCAGGCAGCTGTGGCGCTGAGCCCTGAGGCCTCAGTGAGCCAGGGCTGGGCCCTCACTCTCCTGCTATTCCTAATAAACAGTTTAGTTTAAGTTCTCAGGAATTCATAGTCCTGCAAAGACAGTGGTGCCGTCTCACATATGAATTCAAACTAAAAAGAAACCTTTTGCAAACTAAAAGAGAAAAGAAGCCAAACAAAACTCTCACTTCTTCCTCCTCTGAGGACCACTTGAAAGTTCCTTTTTTTTTTGAAATAACAAATATTAATTCTTTAAAAAGCAATCCCTTTTCCTGCCCCCCATTTCTGGGGGCCTCTTCTCTGCTGGACTGCTCTGAATGCAATAGGTAGTCTTGTACGTGACTCTGCCAGCTCTACGGTTGTCTGGACATTTTTAGGTTCCAGATTTATCTTTTTAGTTTTAAGAAAATACTGTGGTAATATATATAACATAAAATTACTACTTTAGCCAACTTGAACTGCACAGATCAGCGGCATTAAATACATTCACATTGTTGTTCGATCATCACTATTATCCACCTCCAGAAACTTTGTTCATCTTGCAAAACTGAAACCATCTTTTTTTTTTTTTTTTTTTTGAGATGGAGTCTTGCTCTGTTGCCAGGCTAGAGGGCAGTGTCACGATCTCGGCTGACTGGAATCTGCCTCCCGGAGATTCTCCTGCCTCAGCCTCCCGAGTAGCTTGGACTACAGGCGCCCACCACCATGCCTGGCTAATTTTTTTGTATTTTTAGTAGAGACAGGGTTTCACCATGTTGGCCAGGCTGGTCTCGAACTCCTGACCCTCAGGTGATCCACCTACCTTGGCTTCCCAAAGTGCTGGGAGCCACTGTGCCTGGCCCATCTTCTTACTCTTTATGAAAGCTTTCCACTTCTAAGCTCCGACCCCTCACTGCCCAGCTGTTATCTAGCAGTTGTTTATGCAAGAACAGCCAGGCTGGGCCCCTCACTTTGGAGTGACTTTTTTTGGGGTCCCTCTATCAGGGCTCAGTAAGACCAGTGTGGACACTGAACAGGGTCAAATGTAGTTTTATGGTTTCTGTGAACCCTGTAGTTGTCACCCTAACACCTTTTCTACAAAAAAGACCAGCAAAATTTCCACTGAGTTCTGATTCCTTTTAGAAGGTGTAAGCATTGAGATTTTGGAATCCATTGCAACTCCCATAGATGCCTTCAAGCCCACACCATACTGGCTTTGGGTCCCTGGGATACTTTTGTCCACACTGGAGAACTCAGGCACCCCAGGGTGGCCCAAGTTTGGATATGGTACCCAGGGGCTGTTACACTACAGGGAAGAGATGATGAGCAATATGGCTCTTGAGTGCATTTCACAGCAACTCTGAGACAGGGTCTCATGATTGGCTTTTCTTTCTGACTCCTAGAATTTGCACCTTTTTATTCTCACTATGGACACAGGCGGTAAACTATGGTCTTGTTTCCTCCCTCCTCCTGCAGGGGACAGAGCCAGCTACACATAGTGGGGAGCGGCCATTTCAGCCTGACCAGAGTTTTTGGTACACAAGACCCCAAACTACCTCTTGAAAAGTCCCCCGGGGCATTTCCCAAGATGGGGCAGTGAGTTGAGTGATCTTGAAGCTCTTGACCTTTTAGGTTGCAATGATTGCTGAGCGTGGTCCCAACACTTCAGGAGCCCTGTGATCCCATAACCATATGAACGGGTCCCTGTCCTAGGACTTGCATAAAACAAAAGCACCGACTGGGTATGGTGGCTTGTGCCTGGAATCCTATCATTTTAGGAGGCAGAGGTGGGAGGATCGCTTAAGGCCAGAAGTTTGAGACCAGCCTGGGCAACACAGTGAGATCACCTCTTAAAAAAAAAAAAGCCAGCCATGGTGGGGCATACCTACAGTCCTAGCTACTCAGGACGTTGAGTCGGAAGGACTGCTGGAGCTCAGGACTTCGAAGCAACAGTGAACTATGATCATGCCACTGTACTACAGCCCGGGTGACAGAAACCAAACCCTCTTTCTCTCAAAAACAGGAAAGCATCAAGACTTTTGCAGTACCTCAAATGTGTCTGCTCAGCATCCTCCCTCACCTTTCTTCTGCTAACAGAACCCTAGTCTTCGGGAGAACTGCTCCTCCCCCAACATCCACCCCAGCTCACTGGGCGATGAGGCCAATCTTAGTAACTCTGTGTCCTCCACGTTTGCACAGGGAGAGCTATGTGACTCAAGCTAATCCAATCAGTCCCACTTGGGAATTTTACATAGAGATGCTCCAAGAGACAAACACCTTCTCTCCAGTTTTTAGCTACCTGCTGCCATATTCCTGCAATAGGAAGCAGTCTTTTGAAGTAGGAGAGAATGAGGCCAACCCTCAGGAAGCAGCTGAGACAAGAAAAGGAGTTTCCACTCCTTCAAGCGACCACAGTCTCCATTTCAGTCTTATTCTCTGTAGACACAGCTATGTCTGGTTTTCATTTTATTCATCAGTGCTTTTTTTCTCATTATAAAAGTTAATCGTGTTTATTGTGGAGAACTTGCATGAAGCAAAAATGAGCTGCAAATGTTAAGAAAGTCATGAAGGTCTTTTTGCTGTAGCTTTCTCTTATCAAAGCTTCCTCTGTTCCCTGTTGCCAAGACTAAAAGAGTCAATTCGGTTTACTGGTTCACCCAAGAAAAATCTGAGGGGCCTCTTTTCTTTACAAGGGGAAGAAATATGAAAATCATCTGGACTCTTTTAACCTTCCCACATCATTCCTAATTTTAGTAATAATTAGCATCTAAATAACCGTGAGAGTTTAGGTGTAATGATTTTCTTGGTTTTGGACTGGGTTGTCCCACTATGTGGGGTGATAGCAGCAAAACACAACAAATAAAAGAAATCCTTTTGAATTAAAGATCAACAAAACTAATGCAACAAGCAACAGTTTATTTATAAAAAAAGAAAAAAAAACAACTTTTTAATGACATTTTATAGATTAAGTAAAAATACCAGTATTAATATATATGTATATACATAGTGCATGTATATATACATATGATATAACATTAACATTACATGCTTCTCAGGACAGAAGAATTAGGACATATTCCCTCATA
The DNA here is from genome assembly GCF_001604975.1 of Cebus imitator. Lineage (NCBI taxonomy): Eukaryota > Metazoa > Chordata > Mammalia > Primates > Cebidae > Cebus > Cebus imitator. Next base: position 575,737 of record NW_016107511.1, on the reverse strand, counting down.
TCAATTTAAAACTCTATCACAATTTAAAATCATGGGAGAAAACTTGCTTCCTTTATTTTCTGTTTTTAAGACTTCAAGTATAGGAAGTTATCAAACCAGGATCTAACAGTGGAAACCGTCTGCTATGCACCAATTACAAGGGACAGCCACAGATGATGAGTCAGGGGTCTTCTGAATTCTTACACAGGTCTCTGTGACCCTACAACTGTGTCAACCTTCTACCTGAGATGAAAGGGAATGATGAAGCGTGACAGTTTGTAGGTTTCATGTGGACGTTCACATTGACATTAGAACAAAAGCAAACTGAAAAATGTCTTTCTAGAGCAACAACACTGGTCATGAAATCACCCTGGAGGAGGATTCCTTTCTTCCCATTCCTTGCCAAACGAAACAGAGAGACTGTCAGAAAACAATACAAAAACAAAACTCAGGGTGAAGCACCTCTGGCGATGATCAGCATACAGCAAGGGACAGAGAGGTAGCGTTTCCTTGGTGACAGCTCCTGGCTGACTGATGACTTCAAACACACCCTCTTCTGCAAAAGGCACTCACATATTGTCTGTTTATAAATCATACAGTGGGATTCCATATGTGGGAGTTTCTCCTACAAATATAAAAGAGATAAGCTGAGGAAATGGTGTAACAAAGAAAAGAGTGTAAGAAATACACGTTTTGGATAAATATGCACTTTTCTTTTTTAAAGGACAATCAATATAGCAGTTTAAAAAATGTTATTGAAAAGTTAGGAATTCCAGCAAAATTATCAGTAAGAAGCAAGGTACTGGAGGATGAGAGATGGAGCCCAAAACACTGAGAGGAGGTACACTAGCTTTTCGAGAGGCCAGAGTAAAGGATTTGTTCTGCTCTTAACTAGAATGACCATCGACAGACAACGGAATGAGAGAGGGAGGGAGGTAGCGGCAGAGAAACAGGTCAAGCTGGAGGGAGGAGTGGCATCTTTCTGGCTGCGGGCGCAGGAAGAAACACCCTCAGCGTCTCCAAAGGGAAGAATGGACTACATCACCCCCTTGCTTCTGCAGTCCAAAGAGACCATGCCCAAGCCAGAGGCTGCCCTCACCGGGACACAACAGAGCTAATGGAATTGTAAGAGGTGCCGCTGTTGCAGCTGGAGGCATAGGCCTCCTGGCCATTGCCATCCAGGTTGATTTTGAACACAGAGGATGCCTTCAGCAAAAAGTCTGCGGCATCCCGGCGACCCAGCTCCCTCAGTTTGGACATGAGGGTGCCCACCGTGCTCTCAGGGTAGGTGGTCCATTCCCGCAGCAGGGCGTGGAGGGGGCTGGGGAGGAAATCCTTGGGAGCCCCGTTATTGGTGTTGTACTTTGCCACGAGGTCAGGGAGGCCCAAGTTCATGGCGAGAAGGCACCAGTCCTTCCCCAGGGGGTCGGGCGGGTCCAGCAGGCGACTCAGTTTCCTCCGAGTGAGGAGGTTCAGATCTGACGCGTGGATGTCCATGCCGAGGCTGGCCTGCGAGTAGACATCATGACACCCGAAGCACATGATGCTGCTGAAGCTTTCCTTGTAGCCCCCCATGGTGTTGGTCAGCGAGGTTTCCTTCAGAGTCTGCGCCCGGAAGAAGTCCCGCGGCTGGTAGATCATGACAGGCTCGTGGTGCTCCCGCAGCTGCTGGGGGCTCAGGTAATGTTTCACGGTCAGGAGCCCCGGCAACGTGGTGGCCATGACGTTCTCGATGGTGCTGCACACCGAGTCCAGCAGCAGGCAGCACTTGATCTTCTCCGTCTCTAGGCCGCGGACCTGGACCTCGATGCCCTGGCCGTGGTTGACCAGCAGCACCAGCAGCTCGGCGCCACGGTTGGCCAGCTTGCAGCCGTTCACCCACAGGCGGATATCCGCGTCTCCCTCCGCGCTCTGCTGGTGGATCCACCGGCACAGGTTCACCTGGACCTTGTGAAAGATGCCACACGGGAAGGGGGTGAGGTGCTCCACGGGCACGATGCGCACGCCGCCGTACACCATCACCTCGTCCTCCTCATCGGCCCAGGAGCGGTGCAGGTTGTCGGTCTTGATCAGGGCTGGGACGTCCACCATGGTCCCGCTGCTCAGGTCCCGGGCGCAGATGTCCATGGCGTCGAGGATCTGCAGCAGCTCCTCCACGTCACTGTCAGGCACCAGGCGCTGGATGTCCTCCACGGTGTAGCGGCCCCGGTAATGGTGCAGGGCCCGCGGGGTCTCCACGGATAGCAGCTTCCCCAGGACATTTGTGCAGAGCCAGCGGGGGTCCAGGAGCAGCACGTCCTGAACTGTTTCACTCTGCATGATGTTGATCTGCAGGGGGGACAACAGAAAGTCACACTTAGGGGCAGAGCCCTGGCCAGGTGCACCAGCCACTCAGAGCACTAACGGGCCTGATCCCAGCAATAGCGGCTGAGCGGACGCTCTAAGGAGTGACCAGAGGCCATTCCACATGGATGCATCTCAAAAACCAAACACCAAGTGAGGAAAAGCAGCTTGAAAATGTCAGAATAGAGATTCTGAAAAACAACTCCTCTGGACTCTTCAAAAAGGCCAGTGAAACGAAAGAATTTAAAAAAAGAAGAGAGATGGCAATGAGTGATTTTAGACTGGATTCTGAATCGCAAAATAAGTACATAAATAAAAATAGCTCTAAAAGAAATTATTGGGACCAGTGGCAAAGTCTTGAATGAGGATGATATATTTAATCACAGTACTATATTAATGTTGTGTTTCTGGAATCATCAATTATATTGGGTTATGTGGGAAAATATCCTTCTCCTTAGGAAATATAGGCTAAATTATTTAGGGGAGAAATGTCATCATGCCTGCAAAATAAACAAATAAACAGAAAGGAAAGGAATCAAGCAAATGTAGCAAAATGTCAACAATTGATCAGTTTAAATGGAGTAGGACAGGCACCATGGCTCATGCCTGTAATCCCGGCACTTTGGGAGGTCGAGGTGGGTGGATCACTTCAGGTCAGGAGTTCAAGACCAGCCTGAGCAACCTGGTGAAACCCGTCTCTTCTAAAAATACAAAACTTAGCCAGGCATGGTGGCTTGTGCCTGGAATCACAGCTACTCGGGAGGCTGAGGCAGGAGAATCACCTGAACCCAGGAAGTGGAGGCTGCAGTGAGCCAAGATCATGCCACCGCACTCCAGCCTGGGCAACAGAGTGAGACGTCATCTCAAGTAAATAAGTAAATAAATAAATTTAAAAAATAAATAAATATAGCATATATGAGAGTTCATGGTACTATCCTTGCAACTTCTGTAAAGGCTTGAAAATTTTCAAAAAAAAAAAAAAGAACATTGTATTACTATACCATTATATAAATTTTTAACACACACACCTAGAAAAGGCCTGGAAAGCTATGCTGTCATGATAATAGTTGGCCTCAGAGAAGGGGAGAGAGGAATGAGACCAGAGATGATGGCCCAAGGGGACTTAAGCTTTTTGGTTGTGTTTATTTCTTAGAAAAATAAAAAGTCAGAAAGAAAAAAAAGTGACAAAAACACAAAAAAACAGAAGGCACTTTCCCCTTATGGAACAGTTCCGTTTCCTCTCCGGGAGAGTGGCCATCCCACTGGACTCCCTCACCTGGAGGCTCCGGCTCCACCGGTGACCACACGGTATTTTCCTGCCCACAGTCTGGCTTAAAACTTAAAGATGCCCCCATCTACCAGTCTATTCCAAATTGAACCTAGGTTGAAAACTCCTGGAGGGCAGAGCCAATATCGATCTAGTTCCTGATGGAGCATTTGCTGGAAGGCCGTTTGCAGTTTGGTCCTAAATATGCTTATCTCCTCAGGCTCAGGAAAGACAAAGACTGAAAAGCTGTCCCCTGGTGGAGGAGAGCAGGGAGCCAAGACAACCAGCTAAACACAATGTGGGACGCTGGGCCAGAAAACAGACATCGGAAGGGCCACTAGGGAGCTCTGAAGATCTGCAGACGACGGATGGAAGGCAGGTCTGGAGGAGGCCCAGGGCCAATCAGAGTCTGGCCACACAATGTGGTTCTCACCGCTTAATTTCCTTCCTTCTTTACGTCTTCATCCACATATTAAAGTTTCAAGGACAAGCAGGGAAGGAATGTCAAATAAAGGAGACTATATGCTATGATCTAGAAAGTTGCTGGTCTACTGCTAGAAAGCGAGGGACTCCTGTGCCAAAGGAGTTTATTATTAGAGTTGAAATATTTTTTATATCCAGCAGTATCTTGTCATCTAACATGTAGTCCTTCGCCTGTGTTCTTCCTTGGATTTAATCACTTTAAAGTATTCCTGGAGGAGTCAGAAGATTCACTGGCTGTTTAACCAGGAGTTCAAAGGCTGATGAAACCCTGCCTGCGGCTCCAATTTTCAGGGTCATTGGCCTGGGATTCAGGTTTAGTTTCAAGACAGCGTGACTCATACAAACTGGCTATAGAGCCAGCCCTGGCACCTGAGACTGGAGAGGTAAGCATCTGGCTTTTAATAATCTCAGAGCTGCTTTTAGTTCCAATATTCAGAACCGCTCTATTTGGCTCACACTAATTCATGCAGTCTCCTGATTTCATATGGAGGAGAAATGTGAAGGCAATGCCCCCTTTCTGGGGACAGGCATATGATGCCATCAGAGTGGGGTTTCCAAGCCACGACCTAGTGCTGAATGTCACACAACCAGAGCAAACCCTTCCATTCTCAGTCATTTCTGCCAGGCTTGCTAGGGTTTTGAAAATGTGCATCTCCAGTTGTGATTACTCTGTGTGTCTGTGCACTGGAGTTCTTTGTCTTTGTGTCTCCAGACATTGTCTCCACAAGGACACCTCACTGCGTTTTCTCAACTGTTTTTGTGCCCAGGAGATCTGTGTGGAGCTGGTAACTCCACGCTGACAGAAAGAAGCCATCCTGAAGGCTTCCAGGAGTAGCAAGTTAGTACCAGGTGCCCAGGGGGAGTGAAGAGAGACCCAGTCACCTGGGGCAGCGGGCACTGCACTCCCAAACTAACGGACTCTGGAAACAAAAGCAAAACACGACAAGGTTCAATGACAGCTCCTAAGGTGAGCAAGAACTGCAGTTCAGAGCGTCACTTGAGGCTGTATGTGACTGTCACATGTCTGGAAATACTGTAGGCAGCTGGGCCATTTCCATACTGCTTCCTCAGGCTTACACCACCTGCAAGAGCTGGAATTTGAGACAGGCTGAGTCCCTGGCACCTCTCATGGACCCCTGCCTGGGCTCCCAGGGGCTTACCTCGCCTGTGCTGTGAAGCTGCTGAGCGATGCGCCTGAGGTCCTCCTCACTGGCCAGAGGGTTCAGCTGGTCCTGCACGTCATACACAAACTGCTGCAGTGACATCAGCTGGTTGGGTCCATTGAGCTTCCTCCAGGAAGGCAGCGTGGAGACAATTTTCTCACACAAGTGAGTCATGGGAGGGCAGACCTAGAAGGGGCAGGGCGGGACAAGTTAACTCACCTGCAGCTGTGGGTGCTCTGAGCAGAGCCTCAGTGGAGAGGACACCTTTCAGGCGCCTTGCATGTGATTTGATGAATGAGTGAGTGGGTTTTGTTGTTTGTGTGTTTTTTTTTTCTTTTTTTAGACTGGGCCTCACTATTGCCCAGGCTGGTCTTGAACCCTTGGGCTCAAGTAATCTTCTTGTCTCAGTCTCCTGAGTAGCCCGGAGTACAGGTCCACACCACTGTGTCAACGTGGTTAGTGCTTTTTGGGTTGAGTACTGGGGCAGTTGTTTTTCAGACTTGCCTTTAAGCCTAGTCTATTGCTTAACTATAAAGTTTTATAGAAGCTCTTTAGCTCATGTTAAATAGATTTTGAGTCTTCCAGGAATGTTTTTGGAATTGTGGATTTGGTCACTCAATCAACTAATGTTCTCCAACTCCTGTTTCACTCCCTCACTTCTTCCTCCCCGCCTCCCTTCTTCCCTCGCTCTCTCTGCCCTGTCACTGTTTCACTCAGGCAATGGTCACTTTAGGAACACAGGAAAAGGGAATGAGTATCGTCAATATTAGGGTAAGTTTTTGCCGGTAAATTAGGCATTTATGAGGACTATTGTTGAAATATTGTTTCCAATTAGACCCATTCTTGCTAAGAAGGTTGAAGTGGATTTTTAACCTTTTAAGGTGGTTAAATAAATCAGTCTATGTTACAGATTCATATAATCCCCACACCTCCTGATTAGAAACCACACATGCCACAGGCTGTACTGCATCATTAATTGCACACTCCCCTTCTCAAATCCTGTCTTTTATGTCAGCTAAATTCCACTTTGCATTCAAAAACAAGACTCTCAGGGGTGAGTGCAGTTGACGGGTGGACTCCACCTGCCTGAGCTCAGGAGTTTGGGAGTTGGACGTGGGGTGTCTGCAGCCGCAGATCTTGCCAGAACCCAGCTTGAAAATCTTCAGGGACTCCCTCCTGCCTTGGGAATGCAGCCCCAGTCCAGACCTGGTGGGGAAGCACTGGGGCCTCACAGACTGCTGCTAGTTCCCGGATCACCGCCCCTGATTCTGTGATGGATTCCTCCCAGGCCTCGCCAGACTACCCCCTATCTTCTGATGATGCCACAGTGGCTCCCCAACAGGAAAGCAAGGATATCTGGTGTGCAAGAACAGGGTTTTCTTGAGACAGGAGAGGGTTTCCTGAGAATTCTGGAAGCATGTCTGGAACCAGAATCTGGTGTGGGAAGCACAGCATTTTCCTATTAGCAAAGCAGTTAAAAAAATAAAAAGAAAGAGAAAGAGAGAGATACACCCAGAGGCAGTTTCAAAGGTAAGAGAGGCAGACAGGCATCTGCCCACGTTTGTCCTCATGCCTGGGCGGCAGGGAGAGTCCAGACTGAATGCCACCACTTCTCCGCTGGGATGTTTGCCCTTTCTTACCAATTCTGGAGAACTTTCTGAACATTATGGTGTGACCCTTTATCCGTCCAGTGCATTGAGAATGCTTTTTCCCGGCCTATTTCACCTTTCAACTTTGTTTACTGAATTTGTTTGCCAGAAAAAAATTTTAAAAATTTTTAGATTTTCAAATGGGTATATTTTCTTTTAAAACTTCTAGTGTTTTATATCTTGGTTTAACAGGTTTCCTCAGTCCCTAGTTATTTTGAAAACACACTCTCCACAATTTCTATTCACGATATTTATTGTTTCATGTTTTTATATTTAAAAGTTTTAATCCATTTATTTTTGGACTTTGTAGGGTGTAGGAGTCCAACTTTATTTCCTTCCAGACAAAATAGCCAGTTGTGCCAGGTTCATTTATTAAATAATCTTTTCCCCCATTAACTATGAAAAATATATTTATTTTCCATTATATTTCTAAGAATATTACCATGTACTTCTATACTTTGTTATCCTTTTCTTCTTATTTAACTGTATTGATTATCAGGGGCTTTATAATATGTTTAATATTTCCATGGAAATTTTAAGATAAAAATCCCAATCCTCCCAACCCATTCAGATGCTAACTGAAATTGTATTACATTTATATAACTAGGGAAAAATAAAATATCCAGTCATATCCTGCAACCCAAGAATGCAGTCTTGTTCTTTGTTCATTTATTCTTCTCTGTCTTTCAAAAAAGTCTATGACTGTTTTTCTACTTTTCTGAATTTTCCAAATATTCCACAATAAGTCACTTTTGAATTATTTTTTTCCAAAATTGGCCAGGCATGGTGGCTCACGCCTGTAATCTTAGCATTTTGGGAGGCTGAGGTGGGAGGATCACCTGAACCTTGGAGTTAGAGACCAGCCTGGGCAAAATAGTGAGACCCTGTTTCTACCAAAAATAAAAAAATTAGTCAGACATGGTGGTGCGTGCCTGTAGTCCTAGCTACTCAGGAGGCTGAGGTGGGCAGATTGCTTGAGCCCTGGAGTTCAAGGCTACTGTGAGCTATGATCACGCCACTGTACTCCAGCCTGGATGACAGCATGAGATCCTGTGTCCGGAAAAATAAAATAAATAAGTAAAATATTTTAAAAGAAACCAATAAATCGGTAAGGATTTCATGAAATTGAAGTGGTCCACCTTTGCCTATAATAACCGTTCATTTCCCATCATCTACTTGTTTCTCTATTCTTCCTTTCTTGTCCCAGAGCCCTTGGATAAAAACATGTCCAGGCAGACCCCTCTTACTGGGTCCTACTATGAAGCAGTTCCCTGAAACCAGAGGCAAATCAAGAAGGAAGTACAAAGGGGTCCAGGCCCTCTCCAGGGTGTACTTACTGAAACAATCTGGCTTCTTATTTCTTGCAGATGATTTCGAAGTACCTTCATGTCCTTCGACCCAGAAGCCCCAGCATCCAGAACAAACAGCTTATTTGAAATGTGAAGATCATTTCCAAACCTAAGGGAACAGCAGCAGCCTCTTCAGCCGTGAGTCAATCTCCCCAGGTCTTTCCACGGAGGGGCCAGGCTCCTACTGGCCCAAGAGGCTGGTAGGAGGCAAGGAAAGTTCTGGTTTCCTTGCAAAGGCCCTTCCATCCCTGCTGTTGGTGGGCTCTGCCTTGTCACAGTGGATGCAGAGATTTGGGGAAATCGGCATATGCTCCGAGTCATAGGAGCGGGACCTTCAGGTTTGCACAAAGCAGCATGAGCACTGCATGGAAAGATGTCAGCTTCTCCCGATGCAGGGAAAGTGAGGCCTAAAGCTCGCACCTTACAAGTGAGGACAAGAGATACTGTGGAAAGTGGAGGGACTAAGAATAGAGGTGTGAATGCAAAAGTTACACCATTGACCTAAAAATATGAATAGAAGCCCCATTTTTACATCTGACAACAGATAAGTGTCTCAAGTTGATAATGCAAGATCAGAGATACTAGCATATTATATAGAGCTGCAGGCTCAAACTTTTTTGAGTAAAAACACATATTTTACATTACGATCCTGTACATACCCATACTCATCAGTGAAACAGACCTTTTGCAAAATAATACTTGATATGAAAAGTACTACGCTCTATCCTATCTACTGTCCTATCCTATTGCATTCCATCCCATTTTAAAAAGAATTGGCCATGACTCCCTAAATGAATTTTAAGACTCACTAGTAGGTTGCAACTTATGTTGTAAGACATAGTGATTAGTGTTTCTGAACACTGAATACTGTATACTGAAACCTAAACAGCTAAAAGAAGTCATCTCTGGGCAGTGGGGCTGAGAGGTAGGAAGAAGGGGGAGGACGGCTACCTTTCATCACGTGCTCTTCATTTGTATTTGATTTATTATGTGGATTCATTGCTTTAATAAAAATGAAAATACAGGTTGTGCATCCCTAATCCAGAAATCTGAAACCTGAAATATTCCAAGATCCAAAAACCTTTTGGGCAAAGGCAAGACACACAAGACATGCATTGGAACATTTCAGATTTAGAATTTTTGAATTAGGATGTTCAACTGCTATGTATGATGAATACATTAAAATCCAAACAAATCTGAAATCAGAAACACTTCTAGAGCCAATCATTTCCAATAAGGGACTCATAACCTGTACAAAAAAGAGTCAACCAAGAAAGAAAGGCCTTTAAAAGCTTTCTCTGGTTCACAAGACTTGTACTTTTCACAGCTCTGCTTCCTTCTTTCGGAGAGGAGGCTACCCGTGAGCTGCGGACTAAATGGCTGCCCCTCACCTGTTCCTAATCTCCTTCAGCAACGATGTGTCTTTGTCATATCCAAACTCGCCTCCTGCCGGTCGCGGAACATTCATGATGTCAGCGTGGGTGGCCACCAGGACAACTTGGAGTGGGTTCTTCAGCTTGCCACCGAAGGCTGGGGGCAGAGAGGGAACCGCTTCAGGAGGTGGGTCCTCCTACCTGGCTGCCTCTCCTGCCCAGGTGAGGGGGGTGTGTTGGCCTCATGCCCAGGCCGACTCTCCAGGTACGAGTGTAAACTGTCACAGACATGACAGCCTCATGCACGCTGTGCACTGTGACCCCAGAAGGCCCCAGCATGACCAATGACAAGATGAGCCCATCTCCTAGGCCACAAGGAAGGCGGCTCAAAGTGGACCAGAACCACTAAGGGCAGTTTCTCAAGTCTTCAAACAGCCCCTACTTGCAAGGAGAGGGAAAATTTAACCTTTGCCAAGGGAGATGCCATTTACAAGACCAAAGAGAGACCTCTGAGTGCAGCAGCACCACAGAGATGGGTCAGCGATAAACAGCCTGCCTGTCACACAAATAGCCTCTCACTTAGGGGAGTGTTTAAAAAAAAAGAAAAAAGAAGGGGCAAACTGGCAGTACCCGGAGGGGCATTAAGCCCAATTCCTTGTATTATTATTATTATTATTATTATTATTTAATTTATTTTTTTGAGACAGAGTCTTGCTCTGTCACCAGGCGCCAGGCTGGAGTGCGGTGGCGCGGTCTCCGCTAAATGCAACCTCCGCCTCCCAGGTTCAAGCAATTCTCCTGCCTCAGCCTCCCAAGCAGCTGGGACTACAGGCGCATGCCACCACACCCAGCTAATTTTTTTTTGTATTTTTAGTAGAGACGGGATTTCATTATGTTGGCCAGGATGGTCTTGATCTCCTGACCTCGTGATCCGCCAGCCTCAGCCTCCCAAAGTGCTGGGATTACAGGCTTGAGCCACCACACCCAGCCCTCCTTATATTATTAAATGCTTTTCTGGGAAAAAAATTGACTGCTGGGTGTTGCATTTCACCAGGGAAGGTTGCTTCTTTTGTTGTGGGCAAAGACCAGAAGAAGTTTATTTCATGTTATCCTCTCCTCGAGGAATAAAGTTAAGATAACACATTCAGTCAACATGGTTCCTTTCTTCATTTCTTTCTCTCTCTCT